>NC_138774.1:287209145-287419145 GCF_965119305.1 Pelophylax lessonae
GTGCGGAATTTCTGTTATGGGGTTGGAGGAAGTACAAAGGTGCGGACCTTCTGTTATGGGGTTGGAGGAAGTACGAAGGTGCGGACCTTCTGTTATGGGGTTGGAGGAAGTACGAAGGTGCGGACCTTCTGTTATGGGGTTGGAGGAAGTACGAAGGTGCGGACCTTCTGTTATGGGGTTGGAGGAAGTACGAAGGTGCGGAATTTTTGTTATGGGGTTGGAGGAAGTACGAAGGTGCGGACCTTCTGTTATGGGGTTGGAGGAAGTACGAAGGTGCGGACCTTCTGTCATGGGGTTGGAGAAAGTATGGAGGTGCGGACCTTCTGTTATGGGGTTGGAGAAAGTATGGAGGTGCAGACATTCTGTTATGGGGTTGGAGGAAATATGGAAATGAGGACCTTGTGTTATGGGGTTGGAGGAAATTCAGAAGTTAGGACCTTCTGGTATGGGGTTAGAGGAAATACAGGGGTGTGGATCTTCTGTTATGGGGTTGGAGGAAATACAGAGGTACGGACCTTATGTTATTGGGTTGGAGGAAGTACGACGGTGTGGACCTTCTGTTATGGGGTTCGAGGAAATGGGGAGGTGCGGACCTTCTGTTATTGGGATCGAGGAAATAGGGAGGTGCAGACCTTCTGTTATGGGGTTCGAGGAAATAGGGAGGTGCGGACCTTCTGTTATGGGGTTGGAGGAAATACAGAGGTGTGGACCTTCTGTTATGGGGTTGGAGGAAATACAGAGGTGCGGACCTTCTGTTATGGGGTTGGAGGAAATACAGAGGTGCGGACCTTTTGTTATGGGGTTGGAGGAAATACAGAGGTGCGGACCTTCTATTATGGGGTTGGAGGAAGTATGAAGGTGCGGACCTTCTGTTATAGGGTTGGAGAAAGTATGGAGGTGCGGACCTTCTGTTATAGGGTTGGAGAAAGTATGGAGGTGCAGACATTCTGTTATGGGGTTGGAGGAAATATGGAAATGAGGACCTTGTGTTATGGGGTTGGAGGAAATACGGAAGTTAGGACCTTCTGGTATGGGGTTAGAGGAAATACGGGGGTATGGATCTTTTGTTATGGGGTTGGAGGAAATACAGAGGTGCGGACCTTCTGGTATGGGGTTGGAGGAAATACAGAGGTGCGGACCTTCTGGTATGGGGTTGGAGGAAATACAGAGGTGCGGACCTTCTGTTATGGGGTTGGAGGAAATACAGAAGTGCAGACCTTCTGTTATGGGGTTGGAAGAAATACAGAGGTGCGGACCTTCTGTTATGGGGTTGGAGAAAGTATGGAGGTGCAGACATTCTGTTATGGGGTTGGAGGAAATATGGAAATGAGGACCTTGTGTTATGGGGTTGGAGGAAATACGGAAGTTAGGACCTTCTGGTATGGGGTTAGAGGAAATACGGGGGTATGGATCTTTTGTTATGGGGTTGGAGGAAATACAGAGGTGCGGACCTTCTGGTATGGGGTTGGAGGAAATACAGAGGTGCGGACCTTCTGTTATGGGGTTGGAGGAAATACAGAAGTGCAGACCTTCTGTTATGGGGTTGGAGGAAATACAGAGGGGCGGACCTTCTGTTATGGGGTTGGAGGAAATACAGAAGTGCAGACCTTCTGTTATGGGGTTGGAAGAAATACAGAGGTGTGCGGACCTTCTGTTATGGGGTTGGAGGAAATACAAAGGTGCGGACCTTCTGTTATGGGGTTGGAGGAAATATAGAGGTGCGGACCTTCTGTTATGCGGTTGGAGGAAATACAAAGGTGCGAACCTTCTGTTATGGGGTTGGAGGAAGTACGAAGGTGCGGACCTTCTGTTATGGGGTTGAAGGAAGTACAGAGGTGCGGATCTTCTGTTATGGGGGTTGAAGGAAGTACGGAGGTGGAGACCTTCTGTTATGAGGTTGGAGGAAGTATGGAGTTGCGGTCTTCCTTTTATGCGGAACCTTAAACCTTGGGTTTATGCTGCCCCCTAAAGGCGTAGGACACTAGGCAGAAAAAAGTTTGACACTGCTTTGGGATGGCCCAAGGGTCAAGAAGATATGGAGCTGTGTCCGTCAATGAACTAAAGAGAAAACTGTATTTTTGTCTTACCATAAAATCCATTTCTCTGATGTTAATTGAAGGACACAGCACCCACCCCTCTAGTGATTTGGGGGTTATGTTCTTCTGACACTGCTTGTTAAAAAACTGAAGAGCTAGAGCAGAAAGTGGGAGTATACCTCCTGGGACTGCCCCATGGGCGTAGTCAAACTTTTTTTCCGCCTAGTGTTATAATCCTATGGAGGGCAGCATAACCCAAGGGTCAAAGAAGATATGAAGCTGTGTCCGTCAATGAACATCAGAGAAAAGGATTTTACGGTAAGACAAAAATCCAGTTTTTTACTAGAAAATTACTTAGAACCCCCAAACATTATACGTTTGTTTTTTTTTAGCAGAAACCCTAGAGAATAAAATAGTGGTTGTTGCAATTTTTTTTGCCACATGGTATCTGTGCAGTGGTTTTTCAAAAAATAAAAATCCCAATAAGCGTATATTGATTAGTTTACATGAACATTATATCTTCTACAAACTATGGGATATATTTTTGGATTTTTTTTTTATACTAATAGCTTATAGATTTATAGTGGGACTGCGATACTGCGGCGGACAATCGGACACTAACTGAAATTTTTGACACTTTGTTGGGACAATAATACAGTGATCAGTGCTAAAAAAAATACGCACTGTCACTATACTAATGACACTGGCTTGCAAGGGGTTAGACGTTTAGGATGATCAAGGGGTTAACTGTGTGCCTAGCCAGTGTTCGTGTACAGTGCGTGATGCTTTTACGAATGGAAGTGATGTATTTTATTGCCTGCTTTGCAGGGACACAAAATCCATCACTTTCCCCCCTGTCACAATGGAGCTCTGCCTTGTTTTCTGTGTCTCTCCTTGTCGATCAGTGGGTGCCTGTGGACATCAATTAGCTGGCACCCACTGATCGGTTTATGCTGTGTCAAATCACAGCCGCGGCGCCGGCGGCACGTGCACACCCCCTACTAGGTATGTGATCCAGAGCAGATCGGCCGTCCTGCCACAGTATATGTATGCTGGGTGGTCCCCAAGCGGTTAAAGAAACTTTAAAAAGTTCTGCATGGTCCTCCTAACCATCAAACACATCCCAGTGTTCCTGCCTGTACCTCAGCTCTGCTTCTTTCCTCGCAGCTCCCCAGCTGCTGTAGCCCTTCTGGACTCTCTCACAGATTCAGGCCTTAGCCTGTCCTGACCTGGACAGTATG
Source organism: Pelophylax lessonae (assembly GCF_965119305.1). Lineage (NCBI taxonomy): Eukaryota > Metazoa > Chordata > Amphibia > Anura > Ranidae > Pelophylax > Pelophylax lessonae. Next base: position 287,212,423 of record NC_138774.1, read on the forward strand.
GTGCAAGCCAGCAGGGCTCTCTTCACACAGTGACCTCCTTGGTTGGGTGGGGCACTGACCTCTACTTCTGATTCTAACATAAAGCCAGCACACACCTGTGCCATTAGCGTTCTTGTTTCCTGCAAAATCTGGCCTAGACCACCACTTTAAACAGTGGCAGAGGCTTGACCTGTCACACCACCAATGGACTTATTGTAGCAAGGTTTCCCTGAGACCTAAAAATTATTTCAAGGGTTCCTCTAGGATAAAAAGGTTGGGAAAGGCTGCTATAAAGCTTTGAGGTGACGTCATCACGTATGCAGAGCCGCGAATGAGAGAGCGGTGTTTATTTAAGCCAACAACTTGCTGGAATGTTACATCATATATGTCTAATATTGACCTTCACAAGGTCATTGTAATCATCTACTTTTAAGCATCATATTGAATTTGATGGACTTCACTATGGGAGCTTTCTTATTCATTTATTTTCAAGTCCATATGGGATCCAATGCCTTGCTGTCAACACTTCCATCTGTGGTATCCACTAGGGATCAACCGATTATCGGTAAAGCCGATATATCGAGGGCCGATATGCACTGTCCCTGATATATATCGGAATCAGCCATATTGCAGATATTTGGGAAAGTGCTGGTACCAGAGTGATACCTGCAGCTAGAGTCATCACCCCAGTACCGGTGTCCATAGCCGATGGTCGGCTGTCTTGTAATGACAACCGATGCGACTGAGAAGCCACTCAGCTGTCATTACAAGGAGCAGGAAGGGAAGTTCCCCCCCCCCCTCCCGTCGCCTTCCGCGGCTTGTTTGGGTCTCCCGTCCCACCGGGAGACCTGGGCAACCAGCCTACACGGCCGCCAAAGACCTGATCAAAGCCGCATTTGGCTCTGATCGGGTCTCTGTGTAAAAACCCGGAAGTGATGTCATGACATCACTTCTGGGTACTCGGGGGCCAAAGTTAAAAAAAAATGACAGCATTCAAAACAGCCAAACTTGCCATTTTGAATGCTTTTAAGTGCAGAGGAGGGGTTTGGGGTCTTTTAGACCCCAGATCCCTCTACAAGAGTACATGTCAAGTGATAAAAATAAAAAAAATGTAAATATACGAAAATATCGGCCCATACCGATATGCAATGGCCAAAATATCGGTATCGGCAACGAAAAAACGTTATCGGTCGATCACTAGTATCCACCTGCCTGTTCGAGCTCATTTCACCATTATACCTTAAAATTTGTTAAGAGGCGTGTGTTGGAGGGTGTTGGGGTTGGCGATCCTTATTCTGGTCTTCGATTGCACTGTACTGTTTACTGAAGATTGGGCATATCACCATATTGGACTTTTTTGCACAATCTTTGCACTATTGGTTTGCACTGACTTCAGAATTATTTGTTATTCAATGTTTATATGTTGTTGCATTGATCTTATTTAGCGCACCTTAGTGCCGCTTTTTTATGTACTTATTATTGTTGAACTGGTATCACAGTTTTTTCTAGTGGCTTTTATTTTTTTTCTTCTGAGCGCAGATTTTTTACTTTATTTTGCTATAAAGCATGGTCCAATTTGTTTCCAATTTTGTTGGGGGGAGAAATATTCCTTCCTTATTTGCTTGGGGAGATACGCTTTGGTTTAGATACGCTTGGGTTTAGATACGCTTGGGTTTAGATACGCTTTGGCAAATGAAGTGAATTTAGCAATTGGGTTTGCATATACTTAAAAATTCTGGACAAATAGACACTAATATGTACACTTTTTGCTTTTCTTTTTTATAGTAACCATCACTGAAGCTGAAAGACGGTTATAGGGAACAAATACCTCTAAACTTTACTTCTCTCATTGTAACTGGACGCCTCATCATTAAAAACTATTCCTGGCTGGACCATGACATTTTTTTCAGCAGTAAAAAAATTGACATAAGGCAAATACGTTGCCAGCTTTGAACATCGACGCCAAACCTGTGTTGGTAATTGCCTGGAGTTCCAAAGACGATGGAGAACAGAACTGCCTCGAGATGGAGTTGTTGGAAGAACAGTGGCTATTTAATTGGGGCCTCCTCCACTTTCTTGTCTACGGTTCTCACCTTTCCGATTTACAAGACCATTTTCCGCCAGCAGCTTCACACCTCCACCATCCGGGTGGCCGTCAAGCAGCTGAAGAGAGAAGGTATGAAACAACTATTCCGAGGTCTGGCACCCCCACTCATGGCAAAGACTGTCCAAGGCACTCTGCTCTTTGGCACCCAAGGAAGTCTCCAGAATCTCCTCTTAGGGTTTAACATACCAGGAGCTATAACTCCAGCACTTTCTGGTTGCCTATCTGGGGCTATAGAAGCTGTCCTGCTTGTGCCATTCGAAAGGATGCAGAATATTTTGCAGGATGGGCGCAATACTGCTCGTTTTCCAAGTGCCGCAACAGTCTTGCAAGAGTTTCAGACTTATAATAACAACCAAAAGTTCTCATGTGGAATTTACAGAGGTTTCTCAATAATACTTGTCAGGAATGCCCTGGGTAGTGCCATTTTTCTTTCCTGTAGGGAGCCAATAAGAGACCTGCTAAGCCTTCAAGGACTTCCGAGTTGGGCGCCTTCTCTGGGATCTGGATCCTTCATTGGTGCTTTTACCTCTCTGGTGCTTTATCCGTTGTGTGTTTTAGTTGCGAATATGCAGGCAGAGGTGGGAAAAGATCTTCCCAGTGTAAGAGAAATTGCAAAGACAGTGTGGAAAAACTGTGGTGGGAGGGTTTCATTGCTGTACCGTGGTGCCTCTCTCATTATTGTCCGATCTTGCGTTACTTGGGGTGTCACCAATTCCATTCATGATACTCTCAGTAGACAGCATAGTCTCAAGTAAGAAGATAACTATGACCATAAATAAGCCATACAAAACCTCAGATGAATTTGAAGGACCTATAATTTCCTATGTTGAATACTGGACCACTGGACCAAAGGTCAGAAGTGTTTTAAAAGATTTCACTGCTGAACACTCCAAGCAGAACAAATATTGCACTAATCCAAAAGAAATGCCTTTCTGTAGCACAATTCTTATTTCCTTTGGTTTTAGATGTTCTCCTAAAATGTTTCTATGAGCAATTTCCACTAGATGACCACTTTTCTTAACCAGTTTTGTAGCAACCCACCAGTAGTTCAGGCTGCCTGTAGGGCAAGGAGTGGGTAATCTCATCTGATCGATCATTTCTCATATGTACAACGGGTGTTCAAAATTTTTCCGCACTTTTTTTATATTTAATAGAGATAAAAGAAAGTGTGGAAACTTTCTGAAGACCCCTCGTAGTCGAGTGAGGCTTTGCACGTACCTCCATCAGACGTAACATATGGTGTTTCAAGGGAATCTATACCTGGCCATATTGAGGAGTTGGACTGGTGTTAAGGACCTCAATGGTTTGGTTTCTGCCAAATGAGACCTTACAACCAAAAGGTCTCATGTTGCTTTGTACGGAGCTTGGGGAGATGGAGGATTTGATGCTTTGTGAGCTTAATTCTGAAGTTACATAGTTACAGGTTGAATAAAGACAATAGTCCATCCAGTTCAACCTGTGTAGGTGTGTGTGGCCGTAATCATCTCACATACCCCTGAATGTTCTGATCCTTGAGATGTACGTCCAAGAGTCTTTTGAAAGCCACCATACTTCCTGCAGAAACCACTTCTTGTGGTAGAGAATTCCACAATCTTGTAGCCCTGAAGTCCAGCTTTAAAATTTTTCAAACACTTTTTCTTTAGTTTTAGATAGAGTAGGGATTGGTTGGAAGGTCTGCTGGGTTTTTAATACTGTAAAGCCTTTCTAGACCTTTAATCCCTGGAGGAACCCTTTAAAAAAATGTTTAGGCCTTAGGGTACCCCTGCTAAAAATGATATGTGCTACTCACAGTATTTTAGTGTGATCAGTGCTGGGGTGTCTTCGTATGCTAGTGGTCAGTGCAGAAGGGCCCACATACATTGGTGGTCAGTGGAAGAAGGACCTCTTACATTTGTGGTCTGTGGAAGAAGACTCCACTTACATTTTCCATCAGTCAAACAAGGCACCCCTACATTGGCCACCAGTGAAAGAAAACCCCTCTGACAATGGTCACCAGTGGAAGAAGGGCCCGCTTATATTGCTGATCAGTGGTCTGTGGCTCCACTTACACTGACCACCAGTGAAAGAAAGCGCCTCTGCCAATGGTCACCAGATAATGATCAGTGGACTTTGGAAAAAGGCCCCTCCTACATTGATCACCATTGGGAGGAAGGCCCCATATTCATCGGTGGTCAGTGGAAGCAGGGACCCTTACATTTGTAGTCTGTGTAAAAGAAGGCCTCCCTTACCATGGCTGCCAGTGGGAGGAGGGCTTCACTTACACTGTTGGTCATTGAATAAGGGCCTCTTACATTAGTCCACCAGTGAAAGAATTCCCCATTATGTTGCCCAACAGTGAAAGAAGGCCCCCTATGTACTGGTCACCAAAAGCAGGAGAGCCCCACTTACATTGGTGGTGAATGGAAGAAGAGCCTCATATATTTGTGGTCTGTGGGAGAAGGCTCCACTTACATTATCCACCAGTCAACATAGCCCCCCTTACAAGCCCCTCCTACAATAATCACCGGTAGGAGTAAGGCCCCATTTACATCAGTGGTCAGTGGTAGCAGGGCTCCTTACATTTGTAGTCTGTGTGAAAGAAGGCCTCCCTTACCATAGCCAGCAGTGGGAGGTTAGCCTCACTTACACTGTTGGTCATTGAAAAAGGACTTCTTAGGAGGTGGAAGAAGGGCACCTTACATTGGTGGCCAGTGGAAGAAGGGCACCTTACATTGGTGGCCAGTGGAAAAAGGGCACCTTACATTGGTGGTCAGTGGGAGAAGGGCACCTTACATTGGTGGCCAGTGGAAGAATGTTCCTTACATTGGTGGCCAGCGGAAGAAGGGCACCTTACATTGGTGTTCAGTGGGAGAAGGGCACCTTACATTGGGGGTAAGTGGAAGAAGGGCACCTTACATTGGTGGCCAGTGGAAGAAGGGCACCTTACATTGGTGGTCAGTTGAAGAAGGGCACCTTACATTGGTGGTCAGTGCAAGAAAGGCACCTTACATTGGTGGTCAGTGGAAGAAGGGCACCTTACATTGGTTGCCAGTGAAAGAATGTTCCTTACATTGGTGGCCAGCGGAAGAAGGGCACCTTACATTGGTGGCCAGTGGAAGAATTTTCCTTACATTGGTGGCCAGTGGAAGAAGGGCACCTTACATTGGTGGCCAGTGGAAGAATGTTCCTTACATTGGTGGCCAGCGGAAGAAGGGCACCTTACATTGGGGGTCAGTGGAAGAAGGGCACCTTACATTGGGGGTCAGTGGAAGAAGGGCACCTCACATTGGTGGTCAGTGGGAGAAGTAGGGCCCTCCTACAATAGTCACCAATGGGAGGAGGGCCTCACCTACTGTATAATGGTGGTCTATAAGAAATGTGCCCAGTTGCATTGGGGGTCAGTAGGAAGAATGGCCCGCCCCCCCCCCCTCACCTTATAGATACAGTAGCTAAAAAAGATAATTTTAAATGTTAAAGATGCCCTTTTATGTATATTCATTACAAATTAACAAATATATAAATAATTAAAACATAAACAGAAAAATAAAATGTATTGTGAATGCTATTAAAATCATTTATTATTTTTTTTTTTTTCCATAAAATAATTTAATAAAACCTTCAAATATATTCTAAAATGTTCTTGTTACAATTCCCCGCACATCATAGATCAGCCTGAACCTGTGACGTCATTCAAAGACTAAATGAGAAATGGGAATAGAAATCGTAACACAAAATAAAACGTATCCCGTCCTTCCGAATCCACATGAAGTTTAAATCTGCCACTAGGCAGCGGGGATGCCGATGCACGGGGCCATCGGCCGCAATTGCCGCCGGGCCACCCGCGATCGCTCCCTGCTGAGAGAGAAGGACGGTCGGCTGTTGTAAACACAGCAGACCATTTATCTCCCTGGAATGATCACAGATCGCCTGTGATCCTCCTATATAGGATCACATGTCTCTATGATCATTTCACAAGCCACGCCCCCATACAGTTAGAATCACTCCCCTAGGCTCACATTTAACCCCTTGATCACCCACAATGTTAATGTTAATGTTAGTACAGTGATATTCTCTGGAATGATCACAGAGCGTCTGTGATCCTCCTATATAGGAACACAGGTCTCTATGACCATTTCAAACCCCCTCCCCTATACAGTTAGAAAACACTACCCTGGGCTCACATTTAACCCCTTGATCACCTCTAGGTTAACCCCTTCACTGCCAGTGTCATTATTACAGTGACAGTGCATATTTTTAGCACTGATTACTGTAGTAATGTCACTGGTCCCCCCAAAAGTGTCTAAATTGTCGCCATTTTTTTGTTTATAGCGCAAAAAAATAAAAATCGCACAGGTGATCAAATACCACCAAAAGAAAGCTCTATTTGTGGGTAAAAAAGGACATCAATTTTATTTGAGTACAGCATCGCACGGCCGTGCAATTGTCAGTTAAAATAACGCAGTGCTGAATCGCAAAATATAGCCTGGTCATGAAGGGGGCAAATCCTTTCCGGTCCAGAACTGGTTAAAATTGGGGAATTTTGGAAGAATTGGAAGAATTTTGTAATTATTACAGTAACATTGCATATTTATAGCACTGATTACTGTAGTAATGTCACTGATCCCCCCAAAAGTGTCAAAAATGTCAGTTAGGAGTCCGATCTGTCCGCCGCTATGTCGCAGTCCTGCTAAAAATCACTGATTGTCGCCATTACTAGTATAAATAAATAAATAAATAAACAAAAATGACATAAATCTTTCCCCTAGTTTGTAGACGCGATAACTTTTGCGCAAACCAATCAAAATACGCTTATTGCGATTTTTTTTCTTTTTTTACCAAAAATATGTAGCAGAATACAAATTGGCCTAAAATGATGAAAAAATTTGATTTTTAAATTTTTTGTATTGGGAATGTTATATAGCAGAAAGTGAAAAATAATATTGTTTTTTTTTTTTTCAGAATTGTCGCCATTTTTTTGTTTATAGCGCAAAAAATAAAAATCGCACAGGTGATCAAATACCACCAAAAGAAATCTCTGTTTGTGGGGGAAAAGGACATCAATTTTATTTGGGTACAGCATCGCACGACCGCGCAATTGTCTGGTAAATTAACGCAGTGCCGAATTGCAAACAATGGCCCTTACCATGACCTGTGCCATGCCTATACCATCTCCTGTACCATGACCTGTCACATGCCAGTACCATGACCTGTGCCATGCCTATACCATGACCTGTGCCATGCCTATACCATGACCTGTGCCATGCCTGTGCCATGCCTGTGCCATGCCTATACCATCATCTGTGCCATGCCTATACATTCTCCTGTACCATGACCTGTGCCATGCCTATACCATCACCTGTGCCATGCCTATACCATCACCTGTGCCATGCCTATACCATCACCTGTGCAATGCCTATACCATGACCTGTGCCATGCCTATACCATCTCCTGTACCATGACCTGTGACATGCCTATACCATCACCTGTGCCATGCCTGTACCATGACCTCAAAGTCACGCAATTTTTTACCGCGAAGCAATACCTATTACATTTTTCTTTTTGCGCCCCCCCCCCCAAAAAAAAAAAATTTTGAGCACCAGCCACCACTGCTTACATTGTTGATCAGTGGGAAGAATGTCCTTTACATTGGTGATCAGTGGGAAGAATGTCCTTTACATTGGTGATCAGTGGGAAGAATGTCCTTTACATTGGTGATCATTGGGAAGAATGTCCCTTACATTGGTGGTCAGTGGGAAGAATGCCCCCTACATTGGTTACATTTTTCTTTTTGCGCCCCCCCCCCCAAAATTTTGAGCACCAGCCGCCACTGAGAGAGAGGCACCACTGAGTCTGACTGAGGCACTGGCAGCATTTAATCACTTACCTGAGTGTCACTGCTGCCTGGTGTGCTGCTGCTCTCTGCGGCGCTGCGACGGGACTCGGGAGTCGGCCAGTCGGGACTCTAGTCCGGAGAGTGGAGATGAGACGTCCTCTTCTCTTCTTCCTCCTCAATCACCACATGCGCCGGCCCGCTGCTCTTCCTCTCTGACCGTCTGACGGCGGGCAGGAAGGTGACGTGACGCTGGGATGGTGAGTGACTGACGCACGCACCGCCCCCGCGTGACGTCAGTCACCCGGGATGTCCTGTATGATTGGTCCAGGCTGGAGTCTGGACCAATCACAGCCAGGACAGCACTTGAGTGGGGAGTGTCGGGGCGCATTGCTCTGCACCCCGATGACCCCCAGAAGGCCGCCAATCAGAGCCTCTGCGTGGAGCACGTGGGGTGCAAACCCCCCCCCCCCCCCCTATAGCCACCAGTAGGTCCGGCGCCCCTAGTGGGCTGAAAATGGTAATTTTTATTTATTTATTTATTTTCTTGCCACAGATTGGGGGGCTGGGCGGCGCCCCTGCGCCCCCCCTATAAACCGGCTGCCACTGAATGTAAGGGACATTCTTCCCACTGACCTCCAATGTAAGGGAACATTCTTCTCAATGATCACCAATGTAAGGGGCATTCTTCCCACTGATCAACAATGTAAGGGACAAGTAGTATAAAAATATATGTTGTTTACATGTTTAAAACAAGAATAAAGCAAGGGATAGACCCTCTAATCATGGTCGTCCCTTGAACATTGGTGCTATGCATATATCCCCTACAATTTAGCCAAAATTATGAGAAATATACTGCAAACAGAATATGAATGGATGTTACAAATACTCTTGTCCAATGAGAGGTCGACACGTTTCGAAATTAGCTTCTTCAGGACCGTTGAACAATGAGGGGACAAGTACACTTATCTTCAAGCAAGCAAAATCAAGTTAAAAATATAGAGATATTGATCTAATGTGTATCTATTAAACAGTAAGATATATAGGTTCGTATGGCTTACATTGTGGCAGTATTTCTCCAATTCCTAGTGTAATATAGTTTGGGGACGGACAGGTCCTGAAGACTCCAATGGCACTGAGGGGACATCGAGATAAGGAGACAATCCATGACTGTAATGCTGGTCTCTGCATTGAAGGGGGCATGTATGCTGGTCACTACATTGAAAGGGGGCATGTATGCTGGTCACTGCATTGAAGGGGGCATGTACGCTGGTCACTACATTGAAAGGGGGCATGTATGCTGGTCACTGCATTGAAGGGGGCATGTACGCTGGTCACTGCATTGAAAGGGTTCACGCTGGTCACTGTGCATTGAAAGGGTGCACGCTGGTCACTGTCCATTGAAAGGGGGCACGCTGGTCTCTCTGCATTGAAAGGGGGCACGCTGGTCTCTCTGCATTGAAAGGGGGCACACTATACCTTAATTACTGAAGGCCCCTTGCACACTTTTGCGACCTCAAAGTCACGCAATTTTTTACAGCGTTTTTTGCCGCAAAGCAATGCCTATTACATTTTTCTGTTTGCGCCCCCCCCCCCCCCAAAAAAAATTTTGAGCACCAGCCGCCACTAGTAACAGTGTATGCAGAGCTACAGCAAGGGGACATGTGATGGCAGACGGAAATGACTATAACCATGGAATAACAGAAAGGAACACCAGAACAGATGAAAAAGTCCTAGATAATTTTAATTGTTGATACAAAAAAAAAGTCATTCAAAATCATCAACACTTTTCAGGGGGGAAACACCACTCCCCCTTCATCAGGGATCAACCCAGGATACGTCTTAGAAGGACAGTGACTTCACAGATCCATATTAGAACCAGTATTGAACTGTTCACATGGAGTAACAACTTGGCAGCAATTGTTGAGCAGCAATGGCGACTTCATTAAGTCCATCAAAGGTCTATCCTGTGTTGAGCCCTGATGAAGGGGGTAGTGGTGTTGCCCCCCCCCCCCAAACCTGTTTGGTGATTTGAACCAAAATCAGGCAGGCTCTCACGCTAATAAATCAGGTGTTGCTCCCAACTACTGTGTACAAAATTGAAGCAATCAACAAATAGTGCCGCAGCTTTAAGTGCCGGTTCACACTATTACGACTTGTCAGGGGACTTGGTCAGCCTGACAAGTCGCGCACCGTCGCGGTCCATTGAGTAGTACAGGACCGGTTCTAATAGGAGCGACACAAGTCGCTCCGACTTAGAAAAAGGGTCCTGTACTACTTCGGGGCGACCTGAAGCGACTTGCATAGACATTCATTTTATGAAGTCCGTGCAAGTCGTGCCGCAGTCGCGGTGCACGCGACTTCACAGGTCGCTCCGTAAGTCGGAGCGACGTAGTGTGAACCAAGCCAAAACATAAATAAATATACAATAGTGATCAAAATATTATCAAGAAACAGATAATCCTCAAGGTAACGTATTCTTAAAAATACCCTTTACCAGATGGGAATATCCTTTGGAAGGTCAACTGGGTGACAAGTTTTTGTTAGACGATGGCTATTTAGCACAATGTTTGAAAAATAATCTATTGATCATATGGTATGTCATGATATTACTACTCTGGTTTGAGGCTGCACCTACGAGGCTGTACCTACCATATGAGGTTATAGCCTTGGGGGAATGATGGTGATCTCCCGAATGAGATGGTCGTGAGTTCAAATCTCACCTTTCCAGTTTCACTTATTTATTAATTTTGTACAAACTGCTGAAACTAATAGCAATCAATCCTCTTCATAGCAATTTCTAGCAATTCTAGCAATTTAATATAATATTCAACTATTAAGCCCCTAGTCATGTGTGGCAATGGCTCTGCATGTATACTGCTGTTCTCACCAACGAGAAGTGTGTGAGTTCGAATCCTCGAGCAACCACGTTCCCATTATCTGTTTATTAAATTTCCAAATATTGAAGAAGCCAATAATAACAATCAACTTTCAGACTAGATATTATTTCATTATGGTTGCTTTGGGTTATTGTACTTTGCAAGCAAATTAAGATAATGCTCAAAGTAACGTATTCTTGAAAATATGGATTTACCAAATGGGAATATCCTTTGGAAGGTCAACTGGGAGACTAGGTTTTTGTTAGATGATGGCTATTTATCACAATGTTTGAACATGAATCCATTGATCATATGGTATGTCATGATGTTACTACTCTGGTTTGATGCTCTACCCACCATATGAGGCTATAGCCTTGTGGGTATGGTGGCGGTCTCCTGAACATGATGGTCATGAGTTCAAATCTCACCTTTCCAGTTTCACTTATTTATTAATTCTATACAAACTGCTAAAACTAATAGCAATCAATCCTCTTCATAGCATTTTCTAGCAATTCTAGAAATTTAGTATAATATTCAACTATTAAGCCCCTAGTCATGTGTGGTTTCAGAATATTAAAGCTCTAGTGTTAGGCCCCACCCACCATCTGAGACAATGGCTCTGCATGTATACTGCTGTTCTCACAAACGAGAAATGTGCAGGTTCGAATCCGCAAGCAACCACGTTCCCATTATTCATTTAATTTCCAAATAGTGAAGAAGCCCATAATAACCGATCAACTTTCAGACTAGGTATTATTTCATTATGGCTGCTTTGGGTTATTGTACTTTGCAAGCAAATTAAGATAATGCTCAAAGTAATGTATTCTTGAAAATACGGTTTTACCAAATGGGAATATCCTTTGGAAGGTCAACTGGGTGACTAGTTTTTGTTAGATGATGGCTATTTAGTATGTTTGAACATTAATCCACTGATGATATGGTATGTCATGATACTTGATACTGGCTTGACATGCCTGAGACACCACTGATGGTATGTCCATGATATTACAACTATGGCTCGATGTGCCGGATCATCTGAGACTATAGCCTTGGGGTTATGTTGGTGAGCTCCCAAACAAAAGGTTCATGAGTTCAAATCCTTAGCTGGTCACGTCTTAAGATTTATTTATTAACGTTGTACTGTTGAAACCAATGGCAACTAATTGTCTTTTGAATCCTCTTCATATCGGTTGCTATGTGTTACTACACTTTGCAGCTTCAATTTAGGATGTATAGGCACTGCTGGCAAGTTTGAGCATCCAAGCCTGTGGTGCAGCATGTAGGGCGGTGGCTGTGGAACCTGAAGGCCGTAGGTTCGATCCCCAAAGCAGATCAAACAGATGTCAAATTCAGACCTGTTTGGCGGGAGCACAGCAATTACAGGCTTGGTGGCAAAGGGGCGTCCCTGTGTAATGAGAGGTTAAGGCGCGCAGACCTTCCCAACTATGATGTGGGTGACCTCGGCACTATGTGAATGAAGGCTCAATGAAATGAGGTACAGCTTGAAACCATCAAGTGGGTGACCTTGGCACCATATGAATTGTGGTGAAGTTGATGCCCTTGAAACGATGTGAGTGAAACCCACCAGCTGTGGACACTGTGGCCCCCAATAGCCCAACGGTGAGCGTGAAGTAACCATGAGAATGAAAGACACCGGCTGTGGAGACCGTGCCCCAAATAGGCCAAAGGGGTGATGAAAGGCAGTAGTGCCCCAAAGGGGGCCTGGGCAGAGAAAGCACAGTGCTACAGGCTGGTGAACACATAGGAAATATCACAAATGATGTAAATTTACACTTTTTTTGGCATTTTACCAATGAAACTCATATTTTTCAGCATCATGCCCTTCTTCTTCACAGTATTCCTGCCCCAGGCTTAGTGTCACAGACTCACTCAAGCCCAGCCACTGGTGGTCCACACCACCAGCATAGTGCCCGCTTCGTTGCCACCCTTCCAAGCCCAGCCACTGGTGGTCCGCACCAACAGCGTAGTCAAGTCATTGCCATCCTTCCAAGCCCAGCCACTGGTGGTCCGCACCACCAGCGTAGTCAAGTCATTGCCATCCTTCCAAGCCCAGCCACTGGTGGTCCGCACCACCAGCATAGTCAAGTCTACTTCCTTGCCATCCTTCCAATTTCAGCTGCCCTTCACACTTTGAAATCGCAAAGTGCTACTTTGAGGAACCATCTTTGGTCACTCATGGGAATCGAACCCACAGCCCACTGGTTCAAACTTCAGGAGCCTACACACTGCGCCACAGAACCAGAAGACATCAGCAATAGTTGCTTGTGGACCTATATCATGGATCTAGGCTCTCTAAGCCTTTGAAACATAAAAGCATTGCCTCATCTTTTGGTGACTCGTGGAAATCGAACCCACAGCCCACTGGTTCAAACTTTAGGAGCCTATACTCTTCGCCACAGAACCAGCAGACATCAGCACCTCGTTGCCTGTGGACCTATATCATGGATCTAGGCTCTCTAAGCCTTTAAAACATAAAAGTGTCACCTGATCTTTTGGTGAGGAACCATCTTTGGTCACTCGTGGGAATCGAACCCACAGCCCACTGGTTCAAACTTCAGGAGCCTACAAACTGCGCCACAGAACCAGAAGATGTCAGCAATAGTTGCTTGTGGACCTATATCATGGATCTAGGCTCTCTAAGCCTTTGAAACATAAAATTGTTGCCTCAGTTTTTGGTGAGGAACCATCTTTGGTCACTCGTGGGAATCGAACCCACAGCCTACAAGTTCAAACCTCAGGAGCCTACACACTACACCACAGAAACAGAAGACATCAGCAATAGTTGCTTGGGGACCTATATCATGGATCTAGGCTCCCTAAGCCTTTGAAACATAAAGGCGTTGCCTCATTGGGGGATCCAACTCACAAATCCAGGGCTTTATGCAGTGAACAGCAACACACTTACAACACGCACCACAGCCCTTTCCTTCAAGCCTGGGGCACTGATCCTGGGGTCCTTTACTTCTCAAGTTCTGCAGTGGGCCCCCTTCCTGCCATCTTGGGGCCTCCCCACGGTGGTGGAATGCCAGGGCCCGGTCGCAAGTGTGACCTTTGCGATCCTGGAAGTTCACCCACTGGTGTCCAGTAGTTTTTATTTTTTGGTATTTTAATTGTATTTTTTCTAATTTTATTTTATTTTTTTACAATGTCACTGACTATGACTCTGTCCATTCAGAAAAGGAAGGAGCTGGTAAATTACATATTTACCGACCCTTTCCTGGTTCTCTATTGTGACCCATCCCCTGAAGCAGCCGGCAGAAGAGGGAAGGGAGCACAGTTGGGGGGGGGGGGCAGGGGAGCACACAGGGGCCCAGAGACAGAAGAACACAAGTGAAGTGGATAGGAGGGGCGGCGGGGGCAGCACACAGAGGAACCAATCTCCTCCATTTTCCTCCTGTAGCTACAGGAGGAAAAAAGAGGACAGTGATTTCTCTACATGCCGCCCCTCCTATCCAGGTGTACAGGGGAGCCGTTCAGGCCCCCTGGAGCATGGGGCCCAGTTGCAATTGCAACCCCTGTAGTTACACCCCTGGTGATGATGTCACGGCTACTTTTACAAAGTAGAATCTGGGCTTGTAAAGGCCTTTAGTGCACATAGAGTGGATTTATATCCTTTGTGGGAATTAAAGAATATATTTAAATGAGAACTTTTCTGTCTAGAGTTCATCTTTAACCACTTGATGACCAGCAACTCATGCGCGCGCCCTAAATGCGGTGGCAGGCAGCGACATACATGTACCTCGCCTTGCCTTCAGCGGCCGCTCACCCACAGTACATTGCAGGTGGGCAGCCGCCAACTGTTTTATCTGCTTATTGTTTTCCTTCCCTGATTCCACCAAATTTTACTAGTAATGGCGGCGATCTGCATTTTTTAGTGGGACTGCAACATTGTGGCGGACAGATCGGACCCCTAACTTACACTTTTGGGGGGATCAGTGATATTACTACAGTAATCAATGCTAAAAATATGCACTGTCACTGTAATAATGACACTGGCAGGGAAGGGGTTAACCCAGGCACGATCAAAGAGTTAAATTTAAAGGGTTAAATGTGTCCCTAGGGGGTGTTTTCTAACTGTGTGGGGGGTGGGCTTGCCGCATGAACACCAAGGTTAACTCCTTTCCGTGCCAGTGTCATTATTAGTGACAATGCATATTTTTAGCACTGATTACTGTAGTAATGTCACGGGTCCCCCCAAAAGTGTCAGTTAGGGGTCCGATCTGTCCGCCGCAATGTCGCAGTCCCGCTAAAAATCGCAGATGATCACCAAAAAAAAAAAAAAAATAAAAATGACGTAAATCTTTCCCCTAATTTGTAGATGCGATAACTTTTGAGCAAATCAATCAATATACACTTATTGGAATTTTTTATTTTTTTTACCAAAAATATGTAGCAGAATACAAATTGACCTAAAATTATGAAAGA
Organism: Pelophylax lessonae; assembly: GCF_965119305.1. Lineage (NCBI taxonomy): Eukaryota > Metazoa > Chordata > Amphibia > Anura > Ranidae > Pelophylax > Pelophylax lessonae. The sequence goes on from NC_138774.1 coordinate 287,227,643, forward strand.
ATTAGATTTTTATTTTTTTCTTATTGGAAATGTTATATAACAGAGTGAAAAAAAATATATTTTTTTTTTCAGAATTTTAGTTTTTTTTTTTTGTTTATAGCGCAAAAAAAACAAAAAAAATCGCAGAGGTGATCAAATACCACCAAAAGAAAGCTCTATTTGTCTGAAAAAAAAAGGACATCAATTGTATTTGGGTACAGCGTCGCACGACCGTGCAATTGTCCGTTAAAGTAACGCATTGCCGAATTGCAAAAAAATGGCCTGGTCATTAAGGGGGAAAATCCTTCCGGTCCAGAAGTGGTTAAGAATCAGCGATGAAATGTAAGACTGATGGAGGAGATGGAGGGAAGACAGCTGTGTGTTGCTATAGATTTATTTAAAATAGGATGTTAATAATAAAAAACTAAAAAATAAAAAAGTTTTTTCTTCTTGCTGAACTCGGTAGTCTTGGCTGCTCTCTCCCAGCACTGTGATTGACAATGGGAATGGTTCAGCAATGTCATCCACATACTATTAAGACCACCGTGTGGTCACTTTTTAGTACTGCATGCCCATACCCCTATGTGCTTCTCTGATTTAAGAGAAATGCTGCCACCGTGTGGTCACTTTTTAGTACTGCATTTCCCTACCAATATGTGCTTTTTGGATTTAAGAAAAATGCTGCCACCGTGTGGTGACTTTGTAGTACTGCATGTCCATACCACTATGTGCTTCTCTGATTTAAGAGAAATGCTGCCACCCTGTGGTCACTTTTTAGTACTGCATGTACATACCAATATGTGCTTCTCTGCTCCATTTCTAAATTATTTATTTTTAATTGAGTTCCAGGTATGCCAATTTTTACATTTTAACACTGATCCGTATTGGGTCAATGTAAATCCGTATATACCATACCTGTGGTAGAAGCTGGAATTTACTGTTGTGAGAACCACTACCCCAGTGATCTCCATTAGCTTCTGACTCCTTGCCAAGGGGCACACAAGAGGTCGCCCGCTCAGCACAGGTATTATTTAAAAGAAAAAAAAAAACTTTCCTTTTATTTAAGGAATGCAACGTTCTCTGATTGGATGAGGTGGGGATAGTGACATCCCACCCCATTGGTCATCAACACGATCACAAGATATAGATCCACTCTGATTGGGTTTCACACACCCCCAGCTGCTGGCATGAAGTTTCTCCTGGCAAAACTGCTGATACAATTGTTCAATGTGAATGGAAAAAGGAAAAAATGATTGTTCTTCTATTTAGTGTACTGCAGAGTTTCTCAACCTTTTTTTAGTGGCAGCTCCCTTTAGAAGTATGAACGATCACAAGGCCCCCCCCCCAGTATAAAATGTAAAAGTCATAAATGTTACTTATTAATGGGGATACCTGAGCTGACCACAATGCACACAACGAACTGCCTTAATAACAACTTTGCATAAGAATCCCCCCCCCTCTCCCTCACATAGGAGGCCTCCCACTATATCAGAGGTCCCCCCTCATTAACATCAGAGTCCCCCCTTAACATCAGAGTCCCCCCTTCACATCAGAGGTCCCCCCCTTCACATCAGAGGCCCCCATCACATCAAAGGCTCCCCATCACATTAGAGGCTCCCCATCACATCAGAGACCCCCATCACACCAAAGGCCCCCCATCACATCAGAGATCCCCCTTCATATCAGAGATCCCCCTTCACATCAGAGGTCCCCAATCACATTAGAGACCCCCTTCATATCGGAGATCCCCCTTCATATCAGAGATCCCCTTCACATCAGAGGTCCCCCCTTCACATCAGAAGCCCCCGTCACATCAAAGACCCCCCATCACATCAGAGACCCCCATCACACCAAAGGCCCCCATAACATCAGAGACCCCCATCATATCAGAGGTCCCCGATCACATCAGAGATTCTCCTTCATATCAGAGATCCCCCCTTCACATCAGAGGTCCCCTATCACATCAGAGATCCCCCTTCATTTCAGAGATCCCCCTTCACATCAGAGGTCCCCTATAACATCAGAGACCCCCCTTCATATCAGAGGTCCCCCTTCATATCAGAGATCCCCTATCACATCAGAGATCCCCATCATATCAGAGATCCCCCCTTCACATCAGAGGCCCCCAATCACATCAGAGACCCCCCTTCATATCAGAGATCCCCCTTCATATCAGAGATCCCCCTTCACATCAGAGGCCCCCATCACATCAAAGATCCCCCATCACATCAGAGACCCCCATCACAACAAAGGCCCCCATAACATCAGAGACCCCCATCATATCAGAGGTCCCCTATCACATCAGAGGTCCCCTATCACATCAGAGATCTCCCTTCATATCAGAGATCTCCCTTCATATCAGAGATCCCCCCTTCACATCAGAGGTCCCCTATCACATCAGAGATCCCCCTTCACATCAGAGGTCCTCTATCACATCAGAGATCCCCCTTCATATCAGAGATCCCCCCTTCACATCAGAGATTCCCCTTCATATCAGAGATCCCCCCTTCACATCAGAGGTCCCCTATCACATCAGAGATCTCCCTTCATATCAGAGATCTCCCTTCATATCAGAGATCCCCCCTTCACATCAGAGGTCCCCTATCACATCAGAGATCCCCCTTCACATCAGAGGTCCTCTATCACATCAGAGATCCCCCTTCATATCAGAGATCCCCCCTTCACATCAGAGGTTCCCTATCAAATCAGAGACCCCCCTTCATATCAGAGATCCCCTATCACATCAGAGATCCCCCGTCATATCAAAGATCCCCCCTTCACATCAGAGATCCCCCCTTCACATCAGAGATCCCCTTCATATCAGAGGCCTCCCACTATATCAGAGGTTCCCCCATCACACCAAAGGCCCCCCCATCATATTAGAGACCCCCCCCATCATATCAGAGGTCCTCCCATCATATTATATATATACTGTATATCAGAGGCCTCCCTTCACACCAGAGATCCCCCATCAAATCAGAAGTTCCCCCTTCACATCAGAGATCCCCCATCAAATCAGAGGTCCCCCCTTCACATCAGAGATCCCCCATAAAATCAGAGGTCCCCCCTTCACATCAGAGATCCCCCATAAAATCAGAGGCCCCCCCTTCACATCAGAGATCCCCCATCAAATCAGAGTTCCCTCTTCACACTAGAGACCTTCCACTATATCAAAGGTCACCCCATCACACCAAAGGTCCTCCATCACATCAGAGCCCCCCATCAGAGATCCCCCTAATGTATCAGAGATCCCCCTTTAAATCAGAGGTCTCCCCCATCACACCAAAGGTCCTCCGTCACATCAGAGATCCCCCGTCATATCAGAGATCCCCCCTTCACATCAGAGATCCCCCCTTCACATCAGAGATCCCCTTCATATCAGAGGCCTCCCACTATATCAGAGGTTCCCCCATCACACCAAAGGCCCCCCATCATATTAGAGACCCCCCACCATATCAGAGGTCCTCCCATCATATTATTTATATATATCAGAGGCCTCCCTTCACACCAGAGGTCCCCCATCAAATCAGAAGTGACCCCTTCACATCAGAGATCCCCCATCAAATCAGAGGTCCCCCCTTCACATCAGAGATCCCCCATCAAATCAGAGGTCCCCCCTTGACATCAGAGACCTTCCACTATATCAGAGGTCACCCCATCACACCAAAGGTCCTCCATCACATCAGAGGCCTCCCATCATATCAGGGGTCCCACATCACATCAGAAGTCCCTCATTATCCCCATCAGAGATCCCCCTATTGTATCAGCGATCCCCCTTTAAATCAGAGATCCCCCATGAAATCAGGGGTCCCCCTTCACATTAGAGGCCTCCCATCAAATCAAAGGCCTCCATCACCTCAGAAGTGCCCGATTACATCAGAGGTCCCCCTCATCATATCAGACTTGCCCCCATCATCTCAGAAGTCCCCAACACATCAGAGGTCCCACATCACAACAGAAGCCCCCGCTTCACATCACAGATCCCTCATCATATCAGGGGTCCCACATCACATTAGAGCCTCCCTCACCCCCATCATATCAGAGGCCCCCCTTCACATAAGAGGCCCCTATCACATCAGAGCCCCCCCCCCCATCATATCAGGGTTCCCCCTTAACATCAGAGGTCCCCCATTCGTATCAGATGTCCCCAATCACCTCAGAACCCCCCCCCCCCATTACAACATCAGAGATCCCCATCACATAAGAGGTCAGCCCCCCCCCCCTTTCCATCACATAAGAAGCCTTTATCACCTGAGAGGTCCCCTCTTCACATCAGAAGTCCCCCATCACCTTAGAAGCCCTCCATCCCCCATCACATCAGGGGTCCCACATCACATCAGAAGTCCTCCCATCACATAAAAAGGCCCCCCGTTATCTCAGGGGACCCTCTTCACATCAGAGGTCCCTCATCACATCAGAGTTCCCCTATCACATCAGTGTTCCTCCTATCACAGAGTCCTGCAGAGGTCCGCCCATCACACATTCCCCTCATCACAGGGCACTGCATGCCGCCTGCCCTGGAACAGCATCGTATGTTGCCATGGTGTGGGTGGGCTAGCTGCTAACACCACAGCTATGGATCCTGCCCTAGAGTGGCCATTGGTTGTTATGGTCCTCCAGCCAACCTGCACCATGGCAGGTCATGACCTTACTCCAGAGGAAACGTCGTCCTGTTCTCATGGCACCCCAAGGAAATCCAAACAGCATTCCAGGGTGCTGCAGCACTGCTTTACAGCTTGGATGTTATTCATTCATAAAAAAACATTTGATTTCCGCCCATTCACACAGAATGAATGTATCAGCAGTTGGTTGAAAAGCTTTGCAAAATCTTTTATATACGTATTCTTTGCATTCGTATTTTCTGTGAGTTTGATTATTACTGACAGTATCTCACATAAGTCAGTACACCCCTCATTCATTTTTATTAATTACCTTTACATTTTTTTACCTAAATGTTATTCGATCTTTTCATGTGACAACACTGAAGAAATGACACTTTGCACCCTAAAAATCCAGCTTGAGTTCAGCCTCCCCATTGACTCCCAATACATTTTCCAGAAATTTCCAGATCTACCCCCTACATTTCAGGAAATCAATTCTTCCTGTTTTGTCACTTTAGTCTTGAATATTATTTTAGATATAACATACAGAAGGGGAACATGCTTTTTAACCACTTAAGGACCGCCCGCCGCAGTTTTACTGGCCTGGTCATTAAGGGGGAAAATCCTTCCGGTCCAGAAGTGGTTAAGAATCAGCGATGAAATGTAAGACTGATGGAGGAGATGGAGGGAAGACAGCTGTGTGTTGCTATAGATTTATTTAAAATAGGATGTTAATAATAAAAAAATAAAAAAGTTTTTTTCTTCTTGCTGAACTCGGTAGTCTTGGCTGCTCTCTCCCAGCACTGTGATTGACAATGGGAATGGTTCAGGAATGTCATCCACATACTATTAAGAGAAATGCTGCCACCGTGTGGTTACTTTTTAGTACTGCATGTCCATACCACTATGTGCTTCTCTGATCCATTTCTAAATTATTTATTTTTAATTGAGTTCCAGGTATGCCAATTTTTACATTTTAACACTGATCCGTATTGGGCCAATGTAAATCCGTATATACCATACCTGTGGTAGAAGCTGGAATTTACTGTTGTGAGAATCACTACCCCAGTGATCTCCATTAGCTTCCGACTCCTTGCCAAGGGGCACACAAGAGGTCGCCCGCTCAGCACAGGTATTATTTAAAAAAGAAAAAGAAACACTTATCTTTTATTCAAGGAATGCAACGTAAGAATCCCCCCCTCTCCCTCACATAGGAGGCCTCCCACTATATCAGAGGTTCCCCCCATCACATCAGATTCCCCCTTTAACATCAGAGCCCCCCCTTAACATCAGAGTACCCCCTTAACATCAGAGCCCCCCATCATATTAGAGGCCCTTTCACATCAGAGGTCCCCCATCATATCACAGATCACCCTTCACATAAGAGGCCCCTATCACATCAGCCCCCCCCCCCATCATATCAGGGTTCCCCCTCAACATCAGAGGTCCCCAATTCGTATCAGATGTCCCCCATCACCTCAGAACCCCCCCCCCCATTACAACATCAGAGATCCCCATCACATCAGAGGTCAGCCCCCCTTTCCATCACATAAGAAGCCTTCATCACCTAAGAGGTGCCCTCTTCACATCAGAAGTCCCCCATCATATCAGAGGTCCCTACCTTCACACCAGAGGTCCCCCATCATATCAGAGGCCCCCATCACCTTAGAAGCCCCCCACCCCATCACATCAGGGGTCCCACATCACATCAGAGGTCCTCCCATCACATAAAAAGGCCCCCCATCACCTCAGAGGTCCCCTCTTTACATCAGAAGTCTCTCGTGACATTAGAGTTCCCCTATCACATCAGAGTTCCCCTATCACATCAGTGTTCCTCCTATCACAGAGTCCTGCAGAGGTCCACCCCTCACACATTCCCCTCATCACAGGGCACTGCATGCCGCCTGCCCTGGAACAGCATCGTATGCTGCCATGGTGTGGGTGGGCTAGCTGCTAACATCACAGCTATGGATCCTGCCCTAGAGTGGCCATTGGTTGTTATGGTCCTCCAGTCAACCTGCACCATGGCAGGTCATGACCTTACTCCAGAGGAAACGGCGTCCTGTTCTCACGGCACCCCAAGGAAATCCAAACAGCATTCCAGGGTGCCGCAGCACTGCTTTACAGCTTGGATGTTATTCATTCATAAAAAAACATTTGATTTCCGCCCATTCACACAGAATGAATGTATCAGCAGTTGGTTGAAAAGCTTTGCAAAATCTTTTATATACGTATTCTTTGCATTCGTATTTTCTGTGAGTTTGATTATTACTGACAGTATCTCACAAAAGTCAGTACACCCTTCACATATTTGTAATTAATTTTTATGAATTACCTTTATATTTTTTACCTAAATGTTATTCTATCTTTTCATGTGACAACACTGAAGAAATGACACTTTGCACCCTAAAAATCCAGCTTGAGTTCAGCCTCCCCATTGACTCCCAATACATTTTCCAGAAATTTCCAGATCTTCCCCCTACTTTTCAGGAAATCAATTCATCTTGTTTTGTCACTTTAGTCTTGAATATTATTTTAGATATAACATACAGAAGGAGAACAGGCTTTTTAACCACTTAAGGACCGCCTGCTGCAGTTTTACTGGCCTGGCCATTAAGGGGGAAAATCCTTCCGGTCCAGAAGTGGTTAAGAATCAGCGATGAAATGTAAGACTGATGGAGGAGATGGAGGGAAGACAGCTGTGTGTTGCTATAGATTTATTTAAAATAGGATGTTAATAATAAAAAAAATTAAAAATAAAAGTTTTTTTCTTCTTGCTGAACTCGGTAGTCTTGGCTGCTCTCTCCCAGCACTGTGATTGACAATGGGAATGGTTCAGGAATGTCATCCACATACTATTAAGAGAAATGCTGCCACCGTGTGGTCACTTTTTAGTACTGCATGTCCATACCACTATGTGCTTCTCTGATTTAAGAGAAATGCTGCCATCGTGTGGTCACTTTTTGGTACTACATGTCCATACCAATATGTGCTTCTCTGATTTAAGAAAAATGCTGCCACTGTGTGGTCACTTTTTAGCACTGCATGTCCATACCAATATGTGCTTTTTTCTTTAAGAGAAATGCTGCCACCGTGTGGTCACTTTTTAGTACTGCATGTCCATACCACTATGGGCTTCTCTCATTTAAGAGAAATGCTGCCACCGTGTGGTCACTTTGTAGTACTGCATGTCCATACTACTATGTGCTTCTCTCATTTAAGAAAAATGCTGCCACCGTGTGGTCACATTTTGGTACTGCATGTCCATACCACTATGGGCTTCTCTCATTTAAGAGAAATGCTGCCACCGTGTGGTCAATTTGTAGTACTGCATGTCCATACTACTATGTGCTTCTCTCATTTAAGAAAAATGCTGCCACCGTGTGGTCACATTTTAGTACTGCATGTCCATACCACTATGTGCTTCTCTGATTTAAAAGAAATGCTGCCACCGTGTGGTCACTGTTTAGTACTGCATGTCCATGCCACTGTGTGCTTCTCTGATATAAGAAAAATGCTGCCACCGTGTGGTCACTTTTTAGTACTGCATGTCCATACCAATATATTCTTCTCTGATTTAAGAGAAATTCTGCCACCGTGTGGTCACTGTTTAGTACTGCATGTCCATACCACTATGTGCTTCTCTGATATAAGAAAAATGCTGTCGCCGTGTGGTCACTTTTTAGTACTGCATGTCCATACCACTATGTGCTTCTCTAATCCATTTCTAAATTATTTATTTTTAAATGAGTTCCAGGTATGCCAATTTTTACATTTTAACACTGATCCATATTGGGCCTATGTAAATCCGTATATACCATACCTGTGGTAGAAGCTGGAATTTACTGTTGTGAGAACCGCTACCCCAGTGATCTCCATTAGCTTCCGACTCCTTGCCAAGGGGCACACAAGAGGTCGCCCGCTCAGCACAGGTATTATTTAAAAAAAAAAAAGACACTTTCCTTTTATTCAAGTAATGCAACGTTCTCTGATTGGATGAGGTGGAGATAGTGACATCCCGCCCCATTGGCCATCACCGCGATCACAAGATATAGATCCACTCTGATTGGGTTTCACACACCCCCAGCTGCTGGCATGAAGTTTCTCCTGGCAAAACTGCTGGTACAATTGTTCAATGTGAATGGAAAAAGGAAAAAATGATTGTTCTTCTATTTAGTGTACTGCAGAGTTTCTCAACCTTTTTTTAGTGGCAGCTCCCTTTAGAAGTATGAACGATCACAAGGCCCCCCCCCCCCCTTATAAAATGTAAAAATCATAAATGTTACTTATTAATGGGGATACCTGAGCCTACCACAATGCACACAACAAACTGCCTTAATAACATTAACTTTGCATAAGAACCCCCCCCCCTCCCTCACATAGGAGGCCTCCCACTATATCAGAGGTTCCCCCCATTACATCAGAGTCCCCCCTTAACATTAGAGGTCCTACATCACATCAGAGCCCCCCATCATATTATAGGCCCTTTCACATCAGAGGTCCCCCATCATATCACAGATCTCCCTTCACATCAGAGGTCCCCACTTTTACATCGGAGGCCCCTATCAAATCAGAGGTCCCCTATTACATTAGAGATCCCCCTTCATATCAGAGATCCCCCCTTCAGATCAGAGGTCCCCTATCACATCAGAAATCCCCCTTCATATCAGAGTTCCCCCTTCATATCAGAGGTCCCCCCTTCACATCAGAGATCCCCCCTTCACATCAGAGGTCCCCTATCACATCAGAGACCCCCCTTCACATCAGAGATCAGAGGTCCCCCTTCAAATCAGAGATCCCCCTTCACATCAGAGGTCCCCCCTTCACATCAGAGGCTCCCATCACATCAAAGACCCCCCATCACATCAGAGACCCCATCACACCAAAGGCCCCCATCACATCAGAGACCCCCCTCATATCAGAGGTCCCCCCATCACATCAGAGATCTCCCTTCATATCAGAGATCCCCCTTCACATCAGAGGTCCCCTATCACATCAGAGATCCACCTTCATATCAGAGGCCTCCCACTATATCAGAGTTTCCCCATCACACCAAAGGCCCCCCATCATATTAGAGATCACCCCCCCCATCATATCAGAGGTCCTCCCATCATATTAGTGGTCTCACACTATATCAGAGGCCTCCCTTCACACCAGAGGTCCCCCATCAAATCAGAGGTCCCCCCTTCACATCAGAGATCCCCCATCAAATCAGAGGTCCCCTCTTCACATCAGAGATCCCCCATCAAATCAGAGGTCCCCCCTTCACATTAGAGATCCCCCATCAAATCAAAGGCCTCCATCACCTCAGAAGTGCCCCATTACATCAGAGGTCCCCCTCATCATATCAGACTTGCCCCCATCATCTCAGAAGTCCCCATGACATCAGAAGTCCCTATCACATCAGAGGTCCCCCCATCACATCAGAAGCCCCCCCTTCACATCACAGATCCCCCATCATATCAGGGGTCCCACATCACATTACAGCCTCCCTCACCCCCATCATATCAGAGGCCCCTCTTCACATAAGAGGCCCCTATCGCATCAGAGCCCCACCCCCATCATATCAGGGTTCCCCCTCAACATCAGAGGTCCCCAAATCGTATCAGATGTCCCCCATCACCTCAGAACCCCCCCCCCCTCCTATTACATCATCAGAGATCCCCATTACATCCGAGGTCAGCCCCCCCCCCCTTTCCATCACATAAGAAGCCTTTATCACCTAAGAGGTCCCCTCTTCACATCAGAGGTCCCACATCATATCAGAGGCCCCCATCACCTTAGAAGCTCCCACCCCCCATCACATCAGGGGTCCCACATCACATCAGAGGTCCCCTATCACAAAAAAAGGCCCCCCATCACCTCAGATGTCCCCTCTTCACATCAGAAGTCCCTCAATACATCAGTGTCCCTCCTTATCAATGGTTGTTAGGACTCTGGCAGCTAGAAGGTTGAAATAGTGCGCAATTAAAACCTGTGGCTTTGTGTAACTAAATGGCAGGCTTTTTATTCAGGCACTTTTAGGCATTTTGCCAAGGCACCCCTGAAGAAGTCTCAAGGCACCCTGGTTGAAAAAGGCTGCTCTATTGTGACACATCCCCTACAGCAGCCGGCAGGAGAGGGGAGGGAGCACAATGGGGGGGGGGGGGATCAGGGAGCACACAGGGGCCCAGAGACAGCAGAACACAAGTGAACCGGATAGGAGGAGCGGCGGGGGCAGCACACAGAGGAACCAATCTCCTCCATTTTCCTCCTGCAGTTACAGGAGGAAAAAGGAGGACAGTGATTTCTCTACATGCAGCCCCCTGCTGCCCCTCCTATCCAGGTGTACAGGGGAGCCGCACAGGCCCCCTGGAGCATGGGGCCCGGTTGCAATTGCAACCCCTGCAACCCCTGTAGTTACACCCCTGGTGATGATGTCATGGCTACTTTTACAAAGCAGAATCTGGGCTTGTAAAGGCATTTACTGTGGATTTATATCCTTTGTGGCTATTAAAGAATATATTTAAATGAGAACTTTTGTGTCTAGAGTTCATCTTTAACCACTTGACGACCAGCATCTCATGCACGCGCCCTAAATGCGGTGGCAGGCAGCGACATACATGTACCTCGCCTTGCCTTCAGCGGCCGCTCACCCACAGTACATTGCAGGTGGGCAGCCGCCAACTGTTTTATCTGCTTATTGTTTTCCTTCCCTGATTCCACCAAATTTTACTAGTAATAGCGGCGATCTGCGTTTTTTAGTGGGACTGCAACATTGTGGCGGACAGATCGGACCCCTAACTGACACTTTTGGGGGGATCAGTGATATTACTACAGTAAAAATATGCACTGTCACTGTAATAATGACACTGGCAGGGAAGGGACGATCAAAGGGTTAAATTTAAAGGGTTAAATGTGTCCCTAGGGGGTGTTTTCTAACTGTGTGGGGGGTGGGCTTGCCGCATGAACACCAAGGTTAACCCCTTTCCGTGCCAGTGTCATTATTAGTGACAATGCATATTTTTAGCACTGAATACTGTAGTAATGTCACTGGTCCCCCCAAAAGTGTCAGTTAGGGGTCCGATCTGTCCGCCGCAATGTCGCAGTCCCGCTAAAAATCGCAGATCACCACCATTACTAGTAAAAAAATAAATAAAAATGACGTAAATCTTTCCCCTAATTTGTAGATGCGATAACTTTTGAGCAAATCAATCAATATACACTTATTGGATTTTTTTTTTTACCAAAAATATGTAGCAGAATACAAATTGACCTAAAATTATGAAAAAATTAGATTTTTATTTTTTTCTTATTGGAAATGTTATATAACAGAGTGAAAAAAATATATTTTTTTTTTTCAGAATTTTCGTTTTTTTTTTTTGTTTATAGCGCAAAAAAAACAAAAAAAAATCGCAGAGGTGATCAAATACCATCAAAAGAAAGCTCTATTTGTCTGAAAAAAAAGGACATCAATTTTATTTGGATACAGCGTCGCACGACCGTGCAATTGTCCGTTAAAGTAACGCAGTGCCGAATTGCAAAAAAATGGCCTGGTCACTAAGGGGGAAAATCCTTCCGGTCCAGAAGTGGTTAAGAATCAGCGATGAAATGTAAGACTGATGGAGGAGATGGAGGGAAGACAGCTGTGTGTTGCTATAGATTTATTTAAAATAGGATGTTAATAATAAAAAATAAAAAATAAAAGTTTTTTTCTTCTTGCTGAACTCGGTAGTCTTGGCTGCTCTCTCCCAGCACGGTGATTGACAATGGGAATGGTTCAGGAATGTCATCCACATACTATTAAGAGAAATGCTGCCACCGTGTGGTCACTTTGTAGTTACTGCATGTCCATACCAATATGTGTTTCTCTGATTTAAGAGAAATGCTGCCACCGTGTGGTCACTTTTTAGTACTACATGTCCATACGACTATGCGCTTCTCTGATCTAAGAGAAATGCTGCCACCGTGTGGTCACTTTTTAGTACTGCATGTCCATACCACTATGTGCTTCTCTTATCCATTTCTAAATTATTTATTTTTAATTGAGTTCCAGGTATGCCAATTTTTACATTTGAACACTGATCCGTATTGGGCCAATGTAAATCCGTATATACCATACCTGTGGTAGAAGTTGGAATTTACTGTTGTGAGAACCGCTACCCCAGTGATCTCCATTAGCTTCCGACTCCAAGCCAAGCGGCACACAAGAGGTCGCCCGCTCATCACAGGTATTATTTAAAAAAAAAAAACACTTTCCTTTTATTCAAGGAATGCAACGTTCTCTGATTGGATGAGGTTGAGATAGTGATATCCCACCCCATTGGTCATCACCACGATCACAAGATATAGATCCACTCTGATTGGGTTTCACACACTCCCAGCTGCTGGTATGAAGTTTCTCCTGGCAAAACTGCTGGTACAATTGTTCAGTGTGAATGGAAAAAGGAAAAAATGATTGTTCTTCTATTTAGTGTACTGCAGAGTTTCTCAACCTTTTTTTAGTGGCAGCTCCCTTTAGAAGTATGAACGATCACAAGCCCCCCCCCCCCCCCCAGTATAAAATGTAAAAATCATAAATGTTACTTATTAATAGGGATACCTGAGCTGACCACAATGCACACAACGAACTGCCTTAATAACATTAACTTTGCATAAGAATCCCCCCCTCTCCCTCACACAGGAGGCCTCCCACTATATCAGAGGTCCCCCCATCACATCAGAGACCCCCCTTAACATCAGAGTCCCCCTTAACATCAGAGGTCCTACATCACATCAGAGCCCCCCATCATATTAGAGGCCCTTTCACATCAGAGGTCCCCCACCATATCACAGATCTCCCTTCACATCAGAGGCAACCATCAAATCAGAGGTCCCCCCTTCATATCAGAGGTCCCCCCATCACATCAGAGACTCCCATAACACCAAAGGCCCCCCATCACATCAGAGACCCCCATCATATCAGAGGTCTCCTATCACATCAGAGGTCCCCAATCACATCAGAGACCCCCCTTCATATCAGAGGTCCCCCTTTATATCAGAGATCCCCCCTTCACATCAGCGGTACCCCCCTTCACATCAGAGGCCCCCATCACATCAAAGACCCCCATCACATCAGAGACCCCCATCACACCAAAGAACCCCCTCACATCAGAGACTCCCATAATATCAGAGGTCCCCTATACATTCAGAGATTCCCCTTCATATCAGAGATCCCCCCTTCACATCAGAGGTCCTCTATCACATCAGAGATCCCCCTTCATATCAAAGATCCCCCTTCATATCAGAGATCCCCCCTTCACATCAGAGGTCCCCTATCACATCAGAGATCCCCCCTTCACATCAGAGGTCCTCTATCACATCAGAGATCCCCCTTCATATCAAAGATCCCCCTTCATATCAGAGATCCCCCCTTCACATCAGAGGTCGCCTATCACATCAGAGATCCCCCTTCATATCAGAGGCCTCCCACTATATCAGAGTTTCCCCCATCACACCAAAGGCCCCCCCATCATATTAGAGACCCCCCCCCATCATATCAGAGGTCCTCCCATCATATTAGTGGTCTCACACAATATCAGAGGCCTCCCTTCACACCAGAGGTCCCCCATCAAATCAGAGGTCCCCCCTTCACATCAGAGATCCTCCATGAAATAAGAGGTCCCCCCTTCACATCAGAGATCCCCCATCAAATCAAAGGCCTCCATCACCTCAGAAGTGCCCCATTACATCAGAGGTCCCCCTCATCATATCAGACTTGCCCCCATCACATCAGAAGTCCCCAACACATCAGAGGTCCCCCATCACATCAGAAGCCCCCCCTTCACATCACAGATCCCCCTTCATATCAGGGGTCCTACATCACATTAGAGCCTCCCTCACCCCCATCATATCAGAGGCCCCCCTTCACATAAGAGGCCCCCCCCATCATATCAGGGTTCCCCCTCAACATCAGAGGTCCCTAAATCGAATCAGATGTCCCCCATCACCTCAGAACCCCCCCCCCATTAAAAACATCAGAGATCCCCATCACATCAGAGGTCAGCCCCCCCTTTCCATCACATAAGAAGCCTTTATCACCTGAGAGGTCCCCTCTTCACATCAGAAGTCCCCCATCATATCAGAGGTCCCCCCCTTCACACCAGAGGTCCCCCATCATATCAGAGGCCCCCATCACCTTAAAAACCCCCCATTACATCAGGGGTCCCACATCACATCAGAGGTCCCCTATCACATAAAAAGGCCTCCATCACCTCAGAAGTCCCCTCTTCACATCAGAAGTCCATCATTACATCAGAGTTCCCCTATCACATCAGAGGTCCCCTATCACATCAGTGTTCCTCCTATCACAGAGTCCTGCAGAGGTCCGCCCATTACACATTCCCCTCATCACAGGGCACTGCATGCCGCCTGTCCTGGAACAGCATCGTATGTTGCCATGGTGTGGGTGGGCTAGCTGCTAACATCACAGCTATGGATCCTGCCCTAGAGTGGCCATTGGTTGTTATGGTCCTCCAGCCAACCTGCACCATGGCAGGTCATGACCTTACTCCAGAGGAAACGCCGTCCTGTTCTCACGGCACCCCAAGGAAATCCAAACAGCATTCCAGGGTGCCGCAGCACTGCTTTACAGCTTGGATGTTATTCATTCATAAAAAACATTTGATTTCCGCCCATTCACACAGAATGAATGTATCAGCAGTTGGTTGAAAAGCTTTGCAAAATCTTTTATATACGTATTCTTTCCATTCGTATTTTCTGTGAGTTTGATTATTACTGACAGTATCTCACAAAAGTCAGTACACCCCTCACATTTTTGTAATTCATTTTTATTAATTACCTTTACATTTTTTACCTAAATGTTATTCGATCTTTTCATGTGACAACACTGAAGAAATGACACTTTGCACCCTAAAAATCCAGCTTGAGTTCAGCCTCCCCATTGACTCCCAATACATTTTCCAGAAATTTCCAGATCTACCCCCTACATTTCAGGAAATTAATTCATCTTGTTTTGTCACTTTAGTCTTGAATATTATTTTAGATATAACATACAGAAGGGGAACAGGCTTTTTAACCACTTAAGGACCGCCCGCCGCAGTTTTACTGGCCTGGTCATTAAGGGGGAAAATCCTTCCGGTCCAGAAGTGGTTAAGAATCAGCGATGAAATGTAAGACTGATGGAGGAGATGGAGGGAAGACAGCTGTGTGTTGCTATAGATTTATTTAAAATAGGATGTTAATAATAAAAAAATAAAAAATAAAAAAGTTTTTTTCTTCTTGCTGAACTCGGTAGTCTTGGCTGCTCTCTCCCAGCACTGTGATTGACAATGGGAATGGTTCAGGAATGTCATCCACATACTATTAAGAGAAATGCTGCCACCGTGTGGTCACTTTTTAGTACTGCATGTCCATACCAATATGTGCTTATCTGATTTCAGAAAAATGCTGCCACCGTGTGGTCACTTTTTAGTACTGCATGTCCATATCAATATGTGCTTCTTTTATTTAAGAGAAATGCTTGCTCCTTGTGGTCACTTTTTAGTACTGCATGTCCATACCACTATGTGCTTCTCTGAATTAAGAAAAATGCTGCCACTCTGTGGTCACTTTTTTGTACTGCATGTCCATACCACTATGTGCTTATCTGATTTAAGAAAAATGCTGCCACCGTGTGGTCACTTTTTGGTACTGCATGTTCATACCACTATGTGCATCTCAGATTTAAGAAAAATGCTGCCATCGTGTGGTCACTTTGTAGTACTGCACGTCCATACCACTATGTGCTTCTCAGATTTAAGAAAAATGCTGCCATCGTGTGGTCACTTTGTAGTACTGCATGTCCATACCAATATGTGCTTCTTTTATTTAAGAGAAATGCTGCCACCGTGTGGTCACTTTGTAGTACTGCATGTCCATACCAATATGTGCTTCCCTAATTTAAGTGAAATGCTTCCACCGTGTGGTCACTTTTTAGTAATGCATGTCCTTACCACTATGTGCTTTTTTTATTTAAGAAAAATGCTGCCACCGTGTGGTCACTTTTTAGTACTGCATGTCCATATCACTATGTGCTTCTCTGATTTAACAGAAATGCTGCCACCGTGTGGTCACTTTTTGGTACTGCATGTCCATACCAATATGTGCTTCTCTGATTTAAGTAAAATGCTGCCACCGTGTGGTCACTTTTTAGTACTGCATGTCCTTACCACTATGTGCTTTTCTGATTTAAGAGAAATTCTGACACCGTGTGGTCACTTTTTGGTACTGCATGTCCATACCAATATGTGCTTCTCTGATTTAAAGTGGAGTTCCACCCATTTTTGAAACTTTAGATCTTTGTAATCCCCTTTACAATGGCTTTTACCAATGGAAACTTTTTTTTTTTTTTTTTGCTAGTAAATACCTTAATTTCGGATTTATTCCTCCTCTCCTCACTTCCTGGTCCGATCGGCGATGACGTCATTCGGCGATCCGCAGTGTCTGCTGGGATGTATTCTATTCCAGAAATCTCAGTAGCTGTAGCTGTACTGAGCCGTGCCTGCCCCGCCTCCGCCCCGCCTCCTTTCAATGAATTGCATTGTATGAATGTATTAAGGCTGTTCTCTGCCCAGCCTCCGCCCCGCCTCCTCTCAATACAACTCAATGAGAGGAGGCGGGGTGGAGGCGGGGCAGAGAACGGCCTTAATACATTCATACAATGCAACTGAATGAGAGGAGGCGGGGCGGAGGCGGGGCGGAGGCGGGGCAGGCACGGCTCAGTACAGATACAGCTACTGAGATTTCTGGAATAGAATACATCCCAGCAGACACTGCGGATCGCCGAATGACGTCATCGCCGATCGGACCAGGAAGTGAGGAGAGGAGGAATAAAGCCGAAATTAAGGTATTTACTAGCAAAAAAAAAAAAAAAAAGTTTCCATTGGTAAAAGCCGTTTTAAAGGGGATTACAAAGATCTATGTATTCCAACCTATTAAAAATGGGTGGAACTCCGCTTTAAGTAAAATGCTATCACCGTGTGGTCACTTTTTAGTACTGCATGTCCTTACCACTATGTGCTTATCTGATTTAAGAAAAATTCTGCCACCGTGTGGTCACTTTTTAGTACTGCATGTCCATACCAATATGTGCTTCTTTTATTTAAGAGAAATGCTTGCTCTGTGTGGTCACTTTTTAGTACTGCATGTCCATACCACTATGTGCTTCTCTAATTTAAGTAAAATGCTGCCACCGTGTGGTCACTTTTTAGTACTGCATGTCCATACCACTATGTGCTTATCTGATTTAAGAAAAATGCTGCCACCGTGTGGTCACTTTTTGGTACTGCATGTCCATACCACTATGTGCTTCTCAGATTTAAGAAAATGCTGCCATCGTGTGGTCACTTTCTAGTACTGCATGTCCATACCACTATGTGCTTCTCAGATTTAAGAAAAATGCTGCCATCGTGTGGTCACTTTGTAGTACTGCATGTCCATACCAATATGTGCTTCTTTTATTTAAGAGAAATGCTGCCACCGTGTGGTCACTTTTTAGTACTGCATGTCCATACCACTATGTGCTTCTCTGATTTAACAGAAATGCTGCCACCGTGTGGTCACTTTATGTACTGCATTTCCATACCAATATGTGCTTCCCTGATTTAAGTGAAATGCTGCCACCGTGTGGTCACTTTTTAGTAATGCATGTCCTTACCACTATGTGCTTCTTTTATTTAAGAAAAATGCTGCCACCGTGTGGTCACTTTTTAGTACTGCATGTCCATTCTAATATGTGCTTCTCTGATTTAAGAGAAATGCTGCCACCGTGTGGTCACTTTTTAGTACTGCATGTCCATACCACTATGTGCTTCTCTGATCCATTTCTAAATTATTTATTTTTAATTGAGTTCCAGGTATGCCAATTTTTACATTTTAACACTGATCCGTATTGGGCCAATGTAAATCCGTATATACCATACCTGTGGTAGAAGCTGGAATTTACTGTTGTGAGAACCACTACCCCAGTGATCTCCATTAGCTTCTGACTCCTTGCCAAGGGGCACATAAGAGGTTGCCCACTCAGCACAGGTATTATTTAAAAAAAAAAACAAACACTTTCCTTTTATTCAAGGAATGCAACATTCTCTGATTGGATGAGGTTGAGATAGTGATATCCCGCCCCATTGGTCATTAACACGATCACAAGATATAGATCCACTCTGATTGGGTTTCACACACCCCCAGCTGCTGGCATGACGCTTCTCCTGGCAAAACTGCTGGTACAATTGTTCAGTGTGAATGGAAAAAGGAAAAAATTATTGTTCTTCTATTTAGTGTACTGCAGAGTTTCTCAACCTTTTTTTAGTGGCAGCTCCCTTTAGAAGTATGAACGATCACAAGCCCCCCCCCCCCCAGTATAAAATGTAAAAGTCATAAATGTTACTTATTAATGGGGATACCTGAGCCTACTACAATGCACACAACGAACTGCCTTAATAATATTAACTTTTCATAAGAATCCCCCCCTCTCCCTCACATAGGAGGCCTCCCACTATATCAGAGGTTCCCCCCATCACATCAGAGTCCCCCCCATCACATCAGAGTCCCCCCCATCACATCAGAGTCCCCCCTTAACATCAGAGGTCCCCCATCATATCAGAGATCTCCCTTCACATCAGAGGTCCCCCCCTTCACATCAGATACCCCCATCAAACCAAAGGCCCCCCATCACATTAGAGATCCCCCTTCATATCAGAGATCCCCCCTTCACATCAGAGGTCCCCTATCACATCAGAGACCCCCCTTCATATCAGAGATCCCCCCTTCACATCAGAGATCCCCCTTCATATCAGAGGTCCCCATCACATCAAAGACCCCCCATCACATCAGAGACCCCCCATCACACCAAAGGCCCCGTTCACATCAGAGACCCCCATCATATCAGAGTTCCCCTATCACATCAGAGATCCCCCTTTATATCAGAGATCCCCCTTCATATCAGAGATCCCCCTTCACATCAGAGGTCCCCTATCACATCAGAGATCCCCCTTCATATCAGAGATCCCCTTTCACATCATAGGTCCCCTATCACATCAGAGACCCCCATCATATCAGAGGTCCCATATCACATCAGAAACCCCCGTCATATCAGAGATCCCCTTAATATCAGAGGCCTCCCACTATATCAGAGGTTCCCCATCACACCAAAGGCCCCCCATCATATTGGAAACCCCCCCTTCATATCAGAGGTCCTCCCATCATATTAGTGGTCTCACACTATATCAGAGGCCTCCCTTCAAAACAGAGGTACCCCATCAAATCAGAAGTCCCCCCTTCACATCAGAGATCCCCCATCAAATCAGAGGTCCCCCCTTCAGAACAGAGATCTTCCATGAAATCAGAGGTCCCCCCATCACATCAGAGACCCCCATCATATCAGAGTTCCCTTATCACATCAGAGATTCCCCTTCATATCAGAGATCCCTCCTTAACACCAGTGGTCCTCTATCAGATCAGAGATCCCCCTTCATATCAGAAATCCCCCCTTCACATCAGAGGTCCCCTATCAGATACGAGACCCCCCTTCATATAAGAGAGCCCCCCCCCCTTCAAATCAGAGATCCCCTATCACATCAGAGATCCCCCTTCATATCAGAAATCCCCCCTTCACATCAGAGGTCCCCTGTCACATCAGAGATCCCCTTCATATCAGAGATCCCCCCTTCACATCAGAGGTCCCCTGTCACATCAGAGATCCCCTTCATATCAGAGATCCCCCCTTCAAATCAGAGATCCCCCTTCATATCAGAGATCCCCCTTCATATCAGAGATCCCCCCTTCAAATCAGAGATCCCCCTTCATATCAGAGATCCCCCTTCATATCAGAGGCCTCCCACTATATCAGAGGTTCCCCCATCACACCAAAGGCCCCCCCATCATATTAGAGACCCCCCCCCCGATCATATCAGAGGTCCTGCCATCATATTAGTGGTCTCACACTATATCAGAGGCCTCCCTTCACACCAGAGGTTCCCCATCAAATCAGAAGTCCCCCCATCACATCAGAGATCCCCCACCAAATCAGAGGTCCCCCCTTCACATCAGAGATCCCCCATCAAATCAGAGGTCCCCCTTCACATCAGAGATCCCCCATCAAATCAGAGGTCCCCTCTTCACATCAGAGACCTTCCACTATATCAGAGGTCCCCCCATCACACCAAAGGCCCTTCATCCATCAGAGCCCCCTCCATCAGAATCCCCCTATTGTATCTGAGATCCCCCTTTAAATCAGAGGTCTCCCCCATCAAACCAAAGGTCCTCCATCAAATCAGAGGCCTCCCATCATATCAGGGGTCCCACATCACATCAGAAGTCCCTCATTATATCAGAGGTCCCCCTTCACATTAGAGGCCTGCCATCAAATCAAAGGCCTCCATCACCTCAGAAGCGCCCCATTACATCAGAGGTCCCCCTCATCATATCAGAAGTCCCCAACACATCAGAGGTCCCCCATCACATCAGAAGCCCCCCCTTGACATCACAGATCCCCCATCATATCAGGGGTCCTACATCACATTAGAACTTCCCTCACCCCCATCATATCAGAGGCCCCATCACATCAGAGCCCCCCCATCATATCAGGTTCCCCCTCAACATCAGAGGTCCCCAATTCGCATCAGATGTCCCCCATCATCTCAGAATCCCCTCACATTACAACATCAGAGATCCCCATCACATCAGAGGTCAGCCCCCCCTTTCCATCACATAAGAAGCCTTTATCACCTGAGAGGTCCCCTCTTCACATCAGAAGTCCCCCATCATATCAGAGGTCCCCCCTTCACACCAGAGATCCCCCATCATATCAGAGGCCCCCATCACCTTAGAAGCCCCCCACCCCCCATCACGTAAGGGGTCCCACATCACATCAGAGGTCCTCCCATCACATAAAAAGGCCCCCTATCACATCAGAGTTCCCCTATCACATCAGTGTTCCTCCTATCACAGAGTCCTGCAGAGGTCCGCCCATCACACATTCCCCTCATCACAGGGCACTGCATGCCGCCTGTCCTGGAACAGCATCGTATGTTGCCATGGTGTGGGTGGGCTAGCTGCTAACACCACAGCTATGGATCCTGCCCTAGAGTGGCCATTGGTTTTTATGGTCCTCCAGCCAATCTGCACCATGGCAGGTCATGACCTTACTCCAGAGGAAACGGCGTTCTGTTCTCACGGCACTCCAAGGAAATCCAAACAGCATTCCAGGGTGCCGCAGCACTGCTTTACAGCTTGGATGTTATTCATTCATAAAAAAACATTTGATTTCAGCCCATTCACACAGAATGAATGTATCAGCAGTTGGTTGAAAAGCTTTGCAAAATCTTTTATATACGTATTCTTTGCATTCGTATTTTCTGTGAGTTTGATTATTACTGAAAGTATCTCACAAAAGTCAGTACACCCCTCACATTTTTGTAATTAATTTTTATGAATTACCTTTACATTTTTTTTACCTAAATGTTATTCGATCTTTTCATGTGACAACACTGAAGAAATGACACTTTGCACCCTAAAAAATCCAGCTTGAGTTCAGCCTCCCCATTGACTCCCAATACATTTTCCAGAAATTTCCAGATCTACCCCCTACATTTCAGGAAATCAATTCATCTTGTTTTGTCACTTTAGTCTTGAATAATATTTTAGATATAACATACAGAAGGAGAACATGCTTTTTAACCACTTAAGGCCTGCCTGCCGCAGTTTTACTGGCCTGGTCATTAAGGGGGAAAATCCTTCCGGTCCAGAAGTGGTTAAGAATCAGCGATGAAATGTAAGACTGATGGAGGAGATGGAGGGAAGACAGCTGTGTGTTGCTATAGATTTATTTAAAATAGGATGTTAATAATAAAAAAATAAAAAATAAAAAAGTTTTTTTCTTCTTGCTGAACTCGGTAGTCTTGGCTGCTCTCTCCCAGCACTGTGATTGACAATGGGAATGGTTCAGCAATGTCATCCACATACTATTAAGAGAAATACTGCCACCGTGTGGTTACTTTTTAGTACTACATGACCATACCACTATGTGCTTCTCTGATCCATTTCTAAATTATTTATTTTTAATTGAGTTCCAGGTATGCCAATTTTAACACTGATCCCTATCACATCAGGGATCCCCCTTCATATCAGAGATCCCCCTTCACATCAGAGGTCCCCTATCACATCAGAGATCCCCCTTCATATCAGAGATCCCCCCTTCACATCAGAGGCCCCCCATCACATCAAAGACCCCCCATCACATCAGAGTCCCCCCCATCACATCAGAGTCCCCCCATCACATCAGAGTCCCCCCTTAACATCAGAGGTCCCCCATCATATCACAGATCTCCCTTCACATCAGAGGTCCCCCTTCACATCAGATACCCCCATCAAACCAAAGGCCCCCCATCACATCAGAGATCCCCCTTCATATCAGAGATCCCCCCTTCACATCAGAGGTCCCCTATCGCATCAGAGACCCCCCTTCATATCAGAGGTCCCCTTTCATATCAGAGATCCCAGCTTCACATCAGTGGTCCCCCCTTCACATCAGAGGCCCCCCCTTCACATCAGAGGCCCCCATCACACCAAAGGCCCCCATCACATCAGAGACCCCCATTATATCAGAGGTCCCCTATCACATCAGAGGTCCTATATCACATCAGAGATCCCCCTTCATATCAGAGGTCCCCTATCACATCAGAGATCCCCCTTCATATCAGAGATCCCCCCTTCACACCAAAGAACCCCATCACATCAGAGACCCCCATTATATCAGAGGTCCCCTATCACATCAGAGGTCCTCTATCACATCAGAGATCCCCCTTCATATCAGAGATCCCCCCTTCACATCAGAGGTCCCCTATGACATCAGAGACCCCCATCATATCAGAGGTCCCCTATCACATTAGAGATCCCCCTTCATATCAGAGATCCCCCGTTCACATCAGAGGTCCCCTATCACATCAGAGATCCCCCTTCATATCAGAGATCCCCCCTTCACATCAGAGGTCCCCTATCACATCAGAGATCCCCCTTCATATCAGAGATCCCCCCTTCACATCAGAGGTCCCCTATCACATCAGAGATCCCCCTTCATATCAGAGATCCCCCCTTCACATCAGAGGTCCCCTATCGCATCAGAGACCCCCCTTCATATCAGAGGTCCCCTTTCATATCAGAGATCCCCCTTCACATCAGTGGTCCCCCCTTCACATCAGAGGCCCCCCCCTTCACATCAGAGGTCCCCTATCGCATCAGAGACCCCCCTTCATATCAGAGGTCCCCTTTCATATCAGAGATCCCCCCTTCACATCAGTGGTCCCCCCATCACATCAGAGACCCCCATTATATCAGAGATTCCCCTTCATATCCGAGATCCCCCCTTCACATCAGAGGTCCTCTATCACATCAGAGATCCCCCTTCATATCAGAGATCCCCCTTCATATCAGAGATCCCCCCTTCACATCAGAGGTCCCCTATCGCATCAGAGACCCCCCTTCATATCAGAGGTCCCCTTTCATATCAGAGATCCCCCCTTCACATCAGTGGTCCCCCCATCACATCAGAGACCCCCATTATATCAGAGATTCCCCTTCATATCAGAGATCCCCCCTTCACATCAGAGGTCCTCTATCACATCAGAGATCCCCCTTCATATCAGAGATCCCCCTTCATATCAGAGATCCCCCTTCACATCAGAGGTCCCCTATCACATCAGAGACCCCCATCATATCAGAGGTCCCCTATCACATCAGAGATCCCCCTTCATATCAGAGATCCCCCCCTTCACATCAGAGGTCCCCTATCACATCAGAGATCCCCCTTCACATCAGAGATCCCCCTTCATATCAGAGATCCCCCCTTCACATCAGAGGTCCCCTATCACATCAGAGATCCCCCTTCATATCAGAGATCCCCCTTCATATCAGAGATCCCCCTTCATATCAGAGATCCCCCCTTCACATCAGAGGTCCCCTATCACATCAGAGATTCCCCTTCATATCAGAGATCCCACCTTCACATCAGAGGTCCCCTATCATATCAGAGACCCCCCTTCATATCAGAGGTCCCCTTTCATATTCGAGATCCCCCTTCACATCAGTGGTCCCCCTTCACATCAGTGGTCCCCCCTTCACATCAGAGGCCCCCCCTTCAAATTAGAGGCCCCCACCGCACCAAAAGCCCCCCATCACATCAGAGACCCCCATTATATCAGAGGTCCCCTATCACATCAGAGATTCCCCTTCATATCAGAGATCCCCCCTTCACATCAGAGGTCCTCTATCACATCAGAGATCCCCCTTCATATCAGAGATCCCCCTTCATATCAGAGGTCCCCCCTTCACATCAGTAGTCCCCTATCACATCAGAGATCCCCCTTCATATCAGAGATCCCCCCTTCACATCAGAGGTCCTCTATCACATCAGAGATCCCCCTTCAGATCAGAGATCCCCCTTCATATCAGAGATCCCCCTTCACATCAGAGGTCCCCTATCACATCAGAGACCCCCATCATATCAGAGGTCCCCTATCACATCAGAGATCCCCCTTCATATCAGAGATCCCCCCTTCACATCAGAGGTCCCCTATCACATCAGAGATCCCCCTTCATATCAGAGATCCCCCCTTCACATCAGAGGTCCCCTATCACATCAGAGATCCCCCTTCATATCAGAGATCCCCCCTTCACATCAGAGGTCCCTTATCACATCAGAGATCCCCCTTCATATCAGAGGCCTCCCACTATATCATAGGTTCCCCCATCACACCAAAGGCCCCCCCATCATCAGGGCCGGATTAAGAGCATCATGGGCTTGGTGCTGAGGATTTTGAAGGGCCTTAAGGGCCGTGCCTTGGCATGCACCCAGAGGAGGAAGGGTGCAGCCATGCATGCCTAATTCAACATGGGATGCTGTCTCTGAAGCCCATAAACACATCCATGCATCGGCAACTGTCCCTCCTTGTCCGGCCTTCGCGCTGTGTGGGGAGGTTCTGAGGGTGCTGCCTGGGGAAGCGAGCATAGAAGCCAGACTTCTGTGTTTACAAGTGACAGAAGAGCGGTAACAGTGAATATGCCCAACCCGGGGCCTATATAAAGGTAGGGGCCTGGAGCTGCAGCTCCAATAGCCCCTACGTTAATCTGGCCCTGCCCATCATATTAGAGACCCCCCCCCCCCATCATATCAGAGGTCCTCCCATCATATTAGTGGTCTCATGCTATATCAGAGGCCTCCCTTCACACCAGAGGTCCCCCATCAAATCAGAAGTCCCCCCTTCACATCAGAGATCCCCCATCAAATCAGAGGTCCCCCCTTCACATCAGAGATCCCCCATCAAATCAGAGGTCCCCCCTTCACATCAGAGATCCCCCATCAAATCAGAGGTCCCCCCTTCACATCAGAGATCCCCCATCAAATCAGAGGTCCCCCCTTCACATCAGAGACCTTCCACTATATCAGAGGTCACCCCATCACACCAAAGGCCCTCCATCTATCAGAGCCCCCCCCCATCAGAGATCCCCCTATTGTATCAGAGACCCCCCTTTAAATCAGAGGTCTCCCCCATCACACCAAAGGTCCTCCATCACATCAGAGGCCTCCCATCATATCAGGGGTCCCACATCACATCAGAAGTCCCTCATTATATCAGAGATCCCCCATCAAATCAGAGGTCCCCCTAAATATTAGATTCCTCCCATCAAATCAAAGGCCTCCATCACCTCAGAAGCGCCCCATTACATCAGAGGTCCCCCTCATCATATCAGACTTGCCCCCATCATCTCAGAAGTCCCCAACACATCAGAGGTCCCCCATCATATCAGGGGTCCCATTAGAGCCTCCCTCACCCCCATCATATCAGAAGGCCCCCTTCACATAAGAGGCCTCTATCACATCAGAGCCCCCCATCCCCATCATATCAGGGTTCCCCCTCAACATCAGAGGTCCCCCATTCGTATCAATGTCCCCCATCACCTCAGAACCCCCCCCCCCCCATTACAACATCAGATATCCCCATCACATCAGAGGTCAGCCCCCCTTTCCATCACATAAGAAGCCTTTATCACCTGAGAGGTTCCCTCTTCACATCAGAAGTCCCCCATCATATCAGAGGTCCCCCCTTCACACCAGAGGTCCCCCATCATATCAGAGGCACCCATCACCTTAGAAGCCCCTCACCCCCCATCACATCAGGGGTCCCACATCACATCAGAGGTCCTCCCGTCACATGAAAAGGCCCCCTATCACATCAGAGGTAACTCATCACATCAGAAGTCCCTCATCACATCAGAGGTCCCCTATCAAATCAGTGTTCCCCTATCAAATCAGTGTTCCTCCTATCACAGAGTCCTGCAGAGGTCCGCCCATCACACAATCCCCTCATCACAGGGCACTGCATGCCGCCTGCCCTGGAACAGCATCGTATGTTGCCATGGTGTGGGTGGGCTAGCTGCTAACATTACAGTTATGGTCCTCCAGCCAATCTGCACCATGGCAGGTCATGACCTTACTCCAGAGGAAACGGCGTCCTGTTCTCACGGCACCCCAAGGAAATCCAAACAGCATTCCAGGGTGCCGCAGCACTGCTTTACAGCTTGGATGTTATTCATTCATAAAAAAACATTTGATTTCCGCCCATTCACACAGAATGAATGTATCAGCATTTGGTTGAAAAGCTTTGCAAAATCTTTTATATACGTATTGTTTCCATTCGTATTTTCTGTGAGTTTGATTATTACTGACAGTATCTCACAAAAGTCAGTACACCCCTCACATTTTTTGTAATTCATTTTTATTAACCGGTTGCCGACCGCCGCACGACTATTTACTGCTGCGGTCAGCCCCGGCCAGGCAGAGTAACGTAGATCTACGTCACTTGCCTGTCACTTCCTTGTGAGCCAATAGCGGGCGAGTGCGCGCCCGCAGAGGCGCGCGCCCGCCGCGGCTCGTTCACAGGGAAGTCAGTGCGTGTGACCGGCGGACCCGATGTCCGCCGTTCACTCGCCGATCGTCGGTGCAGAGGGAGAAAATCAGGCGGCTGATGTAAACAAGCCGCCTGTCATTCTCCCCTGTGTAGAAACAGTGATCATACGGTTCTACTATGTAGGACCGTTGATCACTGTTCCTACACTAGTAGCCATGTCCAATCACAGTAAAGAGCACGCCCCTAGGGACACACTTAACCCCTCCCTCCCCAATAAAGTTAACCCCTTCCCTGCCAGTGTCATTTTGCAGTAACAGTGCATATGTATAGCACTGATTACTGCAGAAATGTCACTGGTACCCCCAAAAATGTCAGTCAAGGGTCTGATCTGTCCAAGGCAATGTCGCAGTACCGCAAAAAAAATCGCAGATCACCGCCATTACTCATTAAAAAAAAAAACACCAAAAATGACAGAAATCTTTCCCTTAGTTATTAAACGCAATAACTTTTGCGCAAACCAATCAAAATACGCTTTTTGCAATTTTTTTACCAAACATAGGTAGCAGAAAACAAATTGGCCAAAAATGTTAAAAAATTTTGATTTTTACATTTTTTTGGGGGGTAATTTCATATAAAAAAATTTGAAAAATATTGTTATTTTTGCGAAATTTACGCTCTTTTTTTGTTTATAGCCCAAAAAGTAAAAATCGCACAGGTGATCAAATACCACCAAAAGAAAGCTCTGTTTGTGGGAAAAAAAGGACGTGAAATTCGTTTAGGTACAGCGTCGCACGACCGCGCAATTGTCCGTTAAAGTAACGCAGTAAAAAATGGCAAAAAAAACCCTGGTCAGGAAGGGGGTAAAATCTTCTGGGGCTTAAGTGGTTAATTACCTTTACATTTTTTTACCTAAATGTAATTCGATCTTTTCATGTGACAACACTGAAGAAATGACACTTTGCACCCTAAAAATCCAGCTTGAGTTCAGCCTCCCCATTGACTCCCAATACATTTTCCAGAAATTTCCAGATCTACCCCCTACATTTCAGGAAATTAATTCATCTTGTTTTGTCACTTTAGTCTTGAATATTATTTTAGATATAACATACAGAAGGAGAACAGGCTTTTTAACCACTTAAGGACCGCCCGCCGCAGTTTTACTGGCCTGGTCATTAAGGGGGAAAATCTTTCCGGTCCAGAAGTGGTTAAGAATCAGAGATGAAATGTAAGACTGATGGAGGAGATGGAGGGAAGACAGCTGTGTGTTGCTATAGATTTATTTAAAATAGGATGTTAATAATAAAAAAATAAAAAATAAAAAAGTTTTTTTCTTCTTGCTGAACTCGGTAGTCTTGGCTGCTCTCTCCCAGCACTGTGATTGACAATGGGAATGGTTCAGGAATGTTATCCACATACTATTAAGAGAAATGCTGCCACCGTGTGGTCACTTTATAGTACTGCATGCCCTTACCACTATGTGCTTCTTTTATTTAAGAGAAATGCTGCCACCGTGTGGTCACTTTTTAGTACTGCATGTCCATACCAATATGTGCTTCCCTGATTTAAGTGAAATGCTGCCACCGTGTGGTCACTTTTTAGTAATGCATGTCCTTACCACTATGCGCTTCCTTTATTTAAGAAAAATGCTGCCACCGTGTGGTCACTTTTTTGTTCTGCATGTCCATACCAATTTGTGCTTCTTTTATTTAAGAGGAATGCTGCCACCGTGTGGTCACGTTTTAGTACTGCATGTCCATACCACTATGTGCTTCTCTGATTTAAATGAAATGCTGCCACCGTGTGGTCACTTTTTGGTACTGCATGTCCATACCAATATGTGCTTCTCTGATATAAGTGAAATGCTGCCACCGTGTGGTCACTTTTTAGTACTGCATGTCCTTACCACTATGTGCTTCTCTGATTTAAGAAAAATGCTTCCACCGTGTGGTCACTTTTTAGTACTGCATGTCATTACCACTATGTGCTCATCTGATTTAAGAAAAATGCTGCCACCGTGTGGTCACTTTTTGGTACTGCATGTCCATACCACTATGTGCTTCTCAGATTTAAGAAAAATGCTGCCATCGTGTGGTCACTTTGTAGTACTGCATGTCCATACCAATATGTGCTTCTTTTATTTAAGAGAAATGCTGCCACCGTGTGGTCACTTTTTAGTACTGCATGTCCATACCACTATGTGCTTCTCTGATTTAACAGAAATGCTGCCACTGTATGGTCACTTTTTGGTACTGTATTTCCATACCAATATGTGCTTCCCTGATTTAATTGAAATGCTGCCACCGTGTGGTCACTTTTTAGTAATGCATGTCCTTACCACTATGTGCTTCTTTTATTTAAGAAAAATGCTTCCACCGTGTGGTCACTTTTTAGTACTGCATGTCCATACCAATACGTGCTTCTTTTATTTAATAGAAATGCTGCCACCGTGTGGTCACTTTTTGGTACTGCATGTCCATACCAATATGTGCTTCTCTGATTTAAGTAAAATGCTGCCACCGTGTGGTCACTTTTTAGTACTGCATGTCCTTACCACTATGTGCTTATCTGATTTAAGAAAAATGCTGCCACCGTGTGGTCACTTTTTAGTACTGCATGTCCATACCAATATGTGCTTCTTTTATTTAAGAGAAATGCTTGCTCCGTGTGGTCACTTTTTAGTACTGCATGTCCATACCACTATGTGCTTCTCTGATATAAGAAAAATGCTGCCACCGTGTGGTCACTTTTTGGTACTGCATGTCCATACCACTATGTGCTTCTCAGATTTAAGAAAAATGCTGCCATCGTGTGGTCACTTTGTAGTACTGCATGTCCATACCAATATGTGCTTCTTTTATTTAAGAGAAATGCTCCCACCGTGTGGTCACTTTTTAGTACTGCATGTCCATACCACAATGTGCTTCTCTGATTTAACAGAAATGCTGCCACCGTATGGTCACTTTTTGGTACTGCATTTCCATACCAATATGTGCTTCCCTGATTTAAGTGAAATGCTGCCAGCGTGTGGTCACTTTTTAGTAATGCATGTCCATACCAATATGTGCTTCACTGATATAAGTGAAATGCTGCCACCGTGTGGTCACTTTTTAGTACTGCATGTCCTTACCACTATGTGCTTATCTGATTTAAGAAAAATGCTGCCACCGTGTGGTCACTTTTTAGTACTGCATGTCCATACCAATATGTGCTTCTTTTATTTAAGAGAAATGCTGCCACCGTGTGGTCACTTTTTAGTACTGCATGTCCATACCACTATGTGCTTCTCTGATTTAAGAAAAATGCTTCCACCGTGTGGTCACTTTTTAGTACTGCATGTCATTACCACTATGTGCTCATCTGATTTAAGAAAAATGCTGCCACCGTGTGGTCACTTTTTGGTACTGCATGTCCATACCACTATGTGCTTCTCAGATTTAAGAAAAATGCTGCCATCGTGTGGTCACTTTGTAGTACTGCATGTCCATACCAATATGTGCTTCTTTTATTTAAGAGAAATGCTGCCACCGTGTGGTCACTTTTTAGTACTGCATGTCCATACCACTATGTGCTTCTCTGATTTAACAGAAATGCTGCCACTGTATGGTCACTTTTTGGTACTGTATTTCCATACCAATATGTGCTTCCCTGATTTAAGTGAAATGCTGCCACCGTGTGGTCACTTTTTAGTAATGCATGTCCTTACCACTATGTGCTTCTTTTATATAAGAAAAATGCTGCCACCGTGTGGTCACTTTTTAGTACTGCATGTCCATACCAATACGTGCTTCTTTTATTTAATAGAAAT
This sequence comes from Pelophylax lessonae, assembly GCF_965119305.1. Lineage (NCBI taxonomy): Eukaryota > Metazoa > Chordata > Amphibia > Anura > Ranidae > Pelophylax > Pelophylax lessonae. The sequence continues at coordinate 287,258,947 of NC_138774.1, forward strand.
GCTGCCACCGTGTGGTCACTTTTTGGTACTGCATGTCCATACCAATATGTGCTTCTCTGATTTAAGAAAAATGCTGCCACCGTGTGGTCACTTTTTAGTACTGCATGTCCATACCAATATGTGCTTCTTTTATTTAAGAGAAATGCTTGCTCCGTGTGGTCACTTTTTAGTACTGCATGTCCATACCACTATGTGCTTCTCTGATTTAAGAAAAATGCTGCCACCGTGAGGTCACTTTTTAGTACTGCATGTCCATACCACTATATGCCTATCTGGTTTAAGAAAAATGCTGCCACCGTGTGGTCACTTTTTGGTACTGCATGTCCATACCACTATGTGCTTCTCAGATTTAAGTAAAATGCTGCCATCGTGTGGTCACTTTTTGGTACTGCATGTCCATACCACTATGTGCTTCTCAGATTTAAGAAAAATGCTGCCATCGTGTGGTCACTTTGTAGTACTGCATTTCCATACCACTATGTGCTTCTCAGATTTAAGAAAAATGCTGCTATCGTGTGGTCACTTTGTAGTACTGCATGTCCATACCAATATGTGCTTCTTTTATTTAAGAGAAGTGCTCCCACCGTGTGGTCACTTTTTAGTACTGCATGTCCATACCACAATGTGCTTCTCTGATTTAACAGAAATGCTGCCACCGTATGGTCACTTTTTGGTACTGCATTTCCATACCAATATGTGCTTCCCTGATTTAAGTGAAATGCTGCCAGCGTGTGGTCACTTTTTAGTAATGCATGTCCTTACCACTATGTGCTTCTTTTATTTACGAAAAATGCTGCCACCGTGTGGTCACTTTTTAGTACTGCATGTCCATACCAATATGTGCTTCTTTTATTTAAGAGAAATGCTGCCACCGTGTGGTCACTTTTTGGTACTGCATGTCCATACCAATATGTGCTTCTCTGATTTAAGTAAAATGCTGCCACCGTGTGGTCACTTTTTAGTACTGCATGTCCATACCAATATGTGCTTCTTTTATTTAAGAAAAATGCTGCCACCGTGTGGTCACTTTTTAGTACTGCATGTCCATACCACTATGTGCTTATCTGGTTTAAGAAAAATGCTGCCACCGTGTGGTCACTTTTTGGTACTGCATGTCCATACCACTATGTGCTTCTCAGATTTAAGAAAAATGCTGCCATTGTGTGGTCACTTTTTGGTACTGCATGTCCATACCACTTTGTGCTTCTCAGATTTAAGAAAAATGCTGCCATCGTGTGGTCACTTTTTGGTACTGCATTTCCATACCAATATGTGCTTCCCTGATTTAAGTGAAATGCTGCCACCGTGTGGTCACTTTTTAGTAATGCATGTCCTTACCACTATGTGCTTCTTTTATTTAAGAGAAATGCTGCCACTGTGTGGTCACTTTTTAGTACTGCATGTCCATACCACTATGTGCTTCTTTTATTTAAGAAAAATGCTGCCACCGTGTGGTCACTTTTTAGTACTGCATGTCCATACCAATATGTGCTTCTTTTATTTAAGAAAAATGCTGCCACCGTGTGGTCACTTTTTAGTACTGCATGTCCATACCAATATGTGCTTCATTTATTTAAGAGAAATGCTGCCACCGTGTGGTCACTTTTTAGTACTGCATGTCCATACCAATATGTGCTTCTTTTATTTAAGAAAAATGCTGCCACCGTGTGGTCACTTTTTAGTACTGCATGTCCATACCACTATGTGCTTCTCTGATTTAACAGAAATGCTGCCACCGTGTGGTCACTTTTTGGTACTGCATGTCCATACCAATATGTGCTTATCTGATTTAAGTAAAATGCTGCCACCGTGTGGTCACTTTTTAGTACTGCATGTCCTTACCACTATGTGCTTATCTGATTTAAGAAAAATGCTGCCACCGTGTGGTCACTTTTTAGTACTGCATGTCCATACCACTATGTGCTTCTCAGATTTAAGAAAAATGCTGCCACCGTGTGGTCACTTTTTAGTACTTCATGTCCATACCACTATGTGCTTATCTGATTTAAGAAAAATGCTGCCACTGTGTGGTCACTTTTTGGTACTGCATGTCCACACCACTATGTGCTTCTCAGATTTAAGAAAAATGCTGCCATCGTGTGGTCACTTTGTAGTACTGCATGTCCATACCACTATGTGCTTCTCAGATTTAAGAAAAATGCTGCCATCGTGTGGTCACTTTGTAGTACTGCATGTCCATACCAATATGTGCTTCTTTTATTTAAGAGAAATGCTGCCACCGTGTGGTCACCTTTTAGTACTGCATGTCCATACCACTATGTGCTTCTCTGATTTAACAGAAATGCTGCCATCGTGTGGTCACTTTTTGGTACTGCATGTCCATACCAATATGTGCTTCTCTGATATAAGTGAAATGCTGCCACCGTGTGGTCACTTTTTAGTACAGGCATACCCCGTTTTATGTACACTCACTTTACGTACACTCGCGAGTACGGACATGCCCCGAGAGTGTACGTAAAGTGCCTCGCAAGTACGGACATTCCGACATTCCCGCGCCGCGCAGCCGCAGTATACCCTGGAGTTGCGAGAGGCCAGGTTCCTGCCCAGAATACGCCCACAGACAGCTCGCCGCGCAGCCGCAGTATACCCTGGAGTTGCGAGATACGCCCACAGACAGCTTGGAGTTGACCACCAGCCATCCGCGAGTTGCCTGCCAGCCATCCCACAGCCTGGAGTTGCGAGTGAAGAGGCCAGGTTCCTGCCCGGAGTAGCCAGGCCCCAGTTACCGCCAGCCAGGCCCCAGTTACCGCCAGCCAGGGCCCAGTTACCGCCAGCATGGGCCCAGTTACCGCCAGCCAGGCCCCAGTTGATGCCAGCCAGGTCCCGGTTACCGCCAGTCAAGCCCCAGTTACCGCCAGCCAGGCCCCAGTTACCACCAGCCAGGCCCCAGTTGGTGCCAGCCAGGCCCCAGTTACCGCCAGCCAGGCCCCAGTTACCGCCAGCCAGGCCCCAGTTGGTGCCAGCCAGGCCCCAGTTACCTCCAGCCAGGCCGCAGTTACTGCCAGCCAGGCCCCAGTTACCGCCAACCAGGCCCCAGTTGGTGCCAGCAAGGCCCCAGTTCCTGCCAGCCAGGCCCCAGTTACCGCCAGCCAGGCCCCAGTTGGTGCCAGCAAGGCCCCAGTTACCGCCAGCCAGGCCCCAGTTGGTGCCAGCAAGGCCCCAGTTACCGCCAGCCAGGCCCCAGTTACCGCCAGCCAGGCCCCAGTTGGTGCCAGCAAGGCCCCAGTTACCGCCAGCCAGGCCACAGTTACCGCCAGCCAGGCCCCAGTTGGTGCCAGCAAGGCCCCAGTTACTGCCAGCCAGGCCCCAGTTACCGCCAGCCAGGCCCCAGTTGGTGCCAGCAAGGCCCCAGTTACCGCCAGCCAGGCCCCAGTTACCGCCAGCCAGGCCCCAGTTGGTGTCAGCAAGGCCCCAGTTACCGCCAGCCAGGCCCCAGTTACCGCCAGCCAGGCCCCAGTTACCGCCAGCCAGGCCCCAGTTGGTGCCAGCCAGGCCCCAGTTACCGCCAGCCAGGCCGAAAGTTACCGCCAGCCAGGCCCCAGTTGGTGCCAGCCAGGCCCCAGTTACCGCCAGCCAGGCCCCAGTTACCGCCAGCCAGGCCAAGAGTTACCGCCAGCCAAGCCAAGAGTTACCGCCAGCTAAGCCAAGAGTTACCGCCAGCCAAGCCAAGAGTTACCGCCAGCCAAGCCAAGAGTTACCGCCAGCCAGGCCAAGAGTTACCGCCAGCCAGGCCAAGAGTTACCGCCAGCCAGGCCAAGGATTACCGCCAGCCAGGCCAAGAGTTACCACCAGCCTATAGTTGCCAGCCCACAGCCAGCTCAGAGTTGCCTGCCAGCCATCCCACGGTTGCCAACTGCCCACCGTTCACCCAAAAACCTGCCAACATACAGGTAATTGCACTGCTGTAAACATTAGAGCAAATGTACTGCACAGTACTCGTACGTTACCTGTACTGTGTATTTTTTTTTGGTCACACCTGTATCCACTGTTCTTTTGATTGTTACAGGTACTTATCATGTACAGCACTGTACATCAATAATGACAGATGCAAAAAAAAAACGTCAATCTATTACCTTGGATCTGAAGGCTAAAATTATTAAATTGTATGATGAAGGTGTACCTCAAGCTGAAATAGGCCGAAGGCTAGGCTTCACTCGGACTACAGTTAACACCATCATGAAAAACAGAGAAAAAATTCTTGCAGAAATTAAGAGTGCTACACCCGTTAACGCAACAACAATTCGAAAAAGAGATAGCATTGTTGCAGACATGGAGAGACTCTTAACACTGGATAGAAAATCAGATTACACGTCATGTTCCTGTAAACCAGGCAATTATACAAAGTAAAGCCTTAAGCCTATTCAATGACTTGAAGGCTAAGAAAGGTGAGGCAGCAAAGGATGCAGAATTTTTTGCAAGCCGTGGATGGTTTGATAGGTTCAAGAAAAGGTCTAACCTACATAACATTAAAATACAAGGAGAGGCAGCTGCTGCAGATACTGAGGCTGCAGAAAGCTATCCAACAGAATTGGCCAAAATTATTGAAGACGGAGGCTACTCCATGGATCAAATTTTTAATGTGGATGAGACTGGGCTATTTTGGAAGAAGATGCCTGCAAGAACCTTCATCGCAAGACAGGAAAAATCAATGCCAGGCTACAAGCCAGCTAAAGATAGAATAACCCTTCTGTTAGGTGGCAATGCTTCTGGTACCTTAAAGCTAAAGCCTTTGCTAATTTACCGATGGGAAAATCCAAGAGCTTTGAAGAACTATGTTAAAACTAGACTTCCAGTGCACTGGAGAGCTAACAAAAAAGCATGGGTAACTGCAACCCTTTTTGAAGATTGGTTTGACACCTGCTTTGTTCCAGAGGTGAAAGCCTATTGCAAGGACAACGGTGTCCCTTTCCACATTTTGCTGCTTGTTGATAATGCCCCCGGACACCCTCGAACGCTAGATGAGCTGAACCCTAACATTCGAGTGCAATTCCTACCACCAAATACCACCTCACTACTACAGCCAATGGATCAATGTGTCATAGCCGCCTTCAAGTTGAACTACTTGAAAAGAACATTCAGCAAATGTGTTGCAGCAATAGACAAAGAAGAAGGTGATGGTAAAGAAGTTCTATCCAAATTCTGGAAAAGTTTTAACATCTTGGATTGCATTAAAACTGTAAGAGATGCTTGGAATGACATAAAGGAAACCACAATGAAAAGGGCCTGGAAAAAATGATGCCCACAGTTGATGATTCTGAAGGCTTTGAAGAACATGTAGCTAATGTTGAAAGAGAAACCCCCTTAGGTTTGTGGGACTTTAAGGGTAACAGTAAAGGCTCTCATAAGAGAAGTTTTAACGTGAAATAATTATAAAATTTTTTATTTTGTAAGGTTGTGGTTGTAACAGACAATCATCATAAACTGTACATGTTTAAGTCATAGACTCGAAAAAAAGCATGAATGATACAATACAGTTGTAGGTACATAGCAGAGTCCAACGCGTTTCAAACTGTTTGTTTTAGTACATAAATCTTCCTCAGGGAGTCTGCATATGTTCCTGAAATACATGGTTAAATGTAAGTTCCAAGAAACAGAATATATATAAACATTTTACAATGAAAAGTTTTTTATACATGAAAAAAGTATTATTAGCATCTGCGACCACATGTTGCCCTAAAGAGGTCCTGGAAAGCCTCTTGCTAGTCCAGGATACTCCTAGAGAGGAAACCTACTCCCAGAGATTGAAAGGGAAAAGGGAGAGAGGGGGAAAGGGAAGAAGAGGAAAGGAGAGGGGAAAGGAAGAAAGGGAGGGAAAGGGGGGGAAAAAGAAAAAGAAAAGAAAGGGGGAAGGATGAAAAGACCCCTTGTGTTGAAAAGACATACCTGCAAAACAGTAGAGCCCAAAAGAAGGTTCCCCTTCGGGGGGGTAAAACTCCCATGCGTTGAGAGCTAGAGTCAGGTATAAAGATTTATTCTGTATCTGAAACAGTGAGTATGTTTACAACTGTCAGAGATCCAGGGTTAATGTAAGTATGTATATAAACATTGTTACAGAAAATATTCATGTAAATTCACCTGTTATGATGATTTTCATGTAGACATATAAAGGGGGGAAAAAGAAAAACGAAACCAGGAAAAATAGGGAAAAAAGAGAAAAAAGCTGATTTTTCCCAAGGAAATATTATCTTCCGATGTATATATCTCTCAGATTTATTAGAGTGGGATCCTATCAGGGGAAAAGAAAATGTATCTTTTCAGCTTTGGTAGATCAAGATAATGTATATATTATATTAAGTAATGTGATTGTAATAGCTCTTACCTCACTAATTTATTGGAGGGTGTGGGGTATCCCATCAGTTTCCAAGGGTTTTGGGGAAACCTATATCTTCCCAATGGGAATATAAATCCTTGCCTGAAAAGGTATAGGACAGGGATAATATGCCTATATAGGTATACATTTTGCATATCTTATTATTACTTAAAAATAGGTATTCCACCTGAGAAGATCATACCGTTCTGATTGAAGCCTGTCGTCACCGTATCCAATGAGGACAGCGGCATATCATCCTATGAAATATAGGATGTGATCTAAGGTTACTCGTCCTATGGATCCTGATAGTCACATAAGGAAAAAAAATAAGATAAAACCCTCTTTTAATAAGTTGCCATCGTAGTTAGGAAAAAAGTTTTTAGTTATATAGGTCTCCTCCAGAGTACTCACTGTTATGTATGGATATCGGAGCGATAGGCGTTCTGTGTTGCATCGGAGAGATAGCTCTCCGTTCTGGCTCTCGGCGTCCCCTTAAGTACCCAAATGTCCAGAGTCTCGTGGTGATTCCCGCGGGAACTTTGTAAATAGTTACGTCATATCCGTCTTTTGCCACCGGAAGTTCCTCGGACTGGCGGTGACATCACATCCGCCCAAATCAAAGGCTCCGACGTGTGTCATTTCCGCCTGAAGTGCCCGGAGATTATTCCGCTGGACTGGCGGTGACGTAATATCCGCCCTTTTCTCTAATAGACTCCGCTAATATGTCCGCCTAAGTTGTAGCGGTATAGTCATGCGGTGGATACATAGAGGGGGGATAATTTTAATTAAATTTAATTTTTAATTGAAAGTGAAATAAACTTGTGAGTGGGATAAATAATACCTATCTATATTATATATAGAGACTGTTAGTGGACACTTGTTTTAAAAAAGGGGAAATCTGTAAAAGATAACGCCCCAGGCACGGGTGATGCGTATATCCCCTGGAAAAAATTGACCAGGGGTTTCAGGATGAGACATATGGAGCATTGCAACCAAATGTTAACATCCCGGAAACGCTCGTTTCTCCAGATGTTTGAGGGGCCTATTGGTGGTCCCCATAGGAGATGTCTCACCCGTGCCGGGCTCTCATTTGCAGGGGAGCCCCCCGAGGGGAAAGAGAAAAAGGATGATATAAAAGCCATGTTGGTGTCAATTACATGGACAGGGATACAGGTTGGCTGGTAGGCCTACACAATGGGAAGAAAAAGAGCAGAATCTAGAAAGGGGGGGTTTTTCAAAAGGAGGGAAAGGAAAAACCCCTGATGCACAGGAGAAGAGGGGCAGGAGGGGCAAGAATTCCCCAATAGGGGGATCTTTGCACAGAAAAGACCCAAAACCGGTCTGTAGTTGTAAATCCACCCACCCACAGTTAACCTGTGACAAAAGGGAAAAATGTTAATCGCAGAATGCATCACATGTTTAATTTGGACAATTTAAATGTATATCCAATTTAGGATATATTAGTATATTATAATGTTAATGATTTTGTGACCCACTATCACGTACCTGGTGCTAGAGGCCAATGGAGAGAGAGGGCTTCCCTTGCGGCTAAGTTCCAGACCCCCCTGAGGATGAGAACAGGAGAGGTCAGGCCCAAAGTAGCACGGGTCGCCTGCTGGATTGTGTGCAGAAGATCCAGAGTACAGCTGGAGTGCTGGAGTGGAATCAGCAGACAGGTGGCGCCCGTGAGGTGTTTGCAGGACTTGGATAATGCTGAGACTGGAACGTGGTCGGGTGGATAGCCAAGATCAGGAGCCAGGTGGATATCAGAGCAAGCGTGGTCAGGTGGATAGCCGAGATCAGGAGCCAGGTGGATATCAGAGCAAGCGTGGTCAGGTGGATAGCCGAGGTCAAACACAGGAAGCAATCAGGAGACAGGTCAAGGACAAGCCGGGTTGGTAACAGGAGACAGGAACTGGAATATCACAGGGATAACACACTGGAGGAGCTGAAGATCAACCAGCAACTAAAATCACTGGCAGGTTTCCTTAAATAGGCCCAGGTAAATTGCTGGTAGTGCTGCTGGGTCCTAAAGTCCTTCTCCTGCCAAAGTGCTGATAGCGCTGCTGGGTCCTAGAGCCCTTCTCCTGGTGTTTGTGCCCTGACAGTGCCCCCCCCTTGACGGGCAGCCTCCGGATGCCTATTTGAGAAATTTTCTCTGGGTATTTGTCCTTAAACTCTTGGAGGAGTCTGGGGGCATGTACATTGGCTTCGGGTTCCCATGAGCTTTCTTCGGGTGGATACCCTTTCCATTTAATTAAGAATTGGGTTTGTCTCCCTCTCTTCCTGCAGTCCAGGATTGCTTCCACCTCGAATTCTGTGTCCTCACCAATCGTCACTGGCGGTGGAGGTGGCTCCACTCTCCCTGGAAATGGATCTGGAACAGTTGGTTTAAGCAAGGAGGTGTGAAAAACCGGATGGATCCTATATGAGTCAGGCAAAGATAGTTCGTAAGCCACTGGGTTAATTTCCCGTTTGATCTGAAAAGGCCCAATATACCTTGGCCCTAGCTTCCGTGAAGGGCAGGCCAATTTCAGGTTGGCAGTAGACAGCCACACTTTGTCCCCAACCTTGAAGGAAGGATTTCCCCTCCGTTTCCGATCAAAGTGTTTTTTGTAATCCACTTGGGCTTTCTGTATGGACTCCCGGAGGACCTGATAATTGTTTTGAATGAAAACAAGTCTGTCCTGCAAGGTAGGTACAGAAGTTTCAGGCATAATTTCAGGCAGGGCAGCAGGGTGGAATCCATAATTAGCCCAGAATGGGGACTGATTTGTAGCTGAATGGACAGAGTTATTATAGGCAAATTCCGCCAGCGGAAGCAGGGATGCCCAGTCATCTTGGGAAAAAGCTGAAAAGCAGCGGAGGTATTGCTCGAGGGTTTGGTTAGTACGCTCCGTTTGCCCATTACTTTGGGGATGGTAGGCAGATGATAAGCAGAGTTCCACTTCCAAGGCTTTACAAAGGGCTCTCCAAAACCTAGAGGTGAATTGCACCCCCCGATCCGAAACAATGTTCTTTGGTAGTCCATGAAGTCTTATGATCTCCTTGATAAACATGTGAGCGGTTTCCGCTGCAGAGGGAGTACCAATCATTGGTATGAAGTGGGCCATTTTTGATAATCGGTCTACCACAACAAGGATGGTCGTGAATCTTTCAGAGGGAGGAAGATCAACAATAAAATCCATAGAAATCATTTCCCAGGGGCGATTAGGGATAGGCAAGGGTCTTAATAACCCCCAGGCTTTGACTTTGTCACTTTTGCTACGTAGACATATGGTGCATGACTTGACGTAGGATCTACAGTCCCGACTGAGGTTAGGCCACCAAAAGGACCGCTGAATGAGCTCGTTAGTTTTACGGGCCCCAAAGTGCCCTGCAAGTCGGTGGTCGTGGAATGCCCTGAGAACCAGAGACCTAGCTTCTTGAGGTACAAAGATTTTGTCCTGGTGCCAAAGTAATCCACCCTGCCTCCTTAACGAGTCATGTTCGGATTCGGGGCACGATACAGAAGCTTGTTCAATGGATGCCTTTAGGTTAGGTTGAATCAGCAAAAAATTTTGGGCAGATAAGATAGTGCTTGGAGGAGCACATTCAGCAGATTCGGGGAACATCCTGGACAGGGCATCGGCTTTCCCATTTTTGGAACCTGGGCGGTATGTCAAGTGGAAATTAAATCTCGAAAAGAATAAGGCCCACCTGGCTTGTCGAGGTCTTAGGCGTTTTGCAGATCTTAAATATTCCAAATTTTTGTGATCTGTGAAGATCATAATTGGATGGTTAGCGCCCTCCAGGAGGTACCTCCATTCTTCGAGAGCGACTTTAATTGCCAGGAGTTCTCTGTCACCCACGTCATAGTTTCTTTCGGCCTGATTCAGCTTCCTGGAGCAATAGGCTACTGGGTGGAGCAGGGCCTTTGGGCCCTGACGCTGCGAGAGCACGGCTCCCGTAGCTACTTCGGATGCGTCCACCTCAAGGACAAAGGGAAGAGCTGGGTCAGGGTGTTGCAACACTGGAGCAGAGGTGAAGAGAGCCTTCAGTTTTTCGAAAGCCGCTTGAGAATCTTGGTTCCAGGAGAAGCGTGAGTGCAGGCGAGTGAGCTGGGTGATCGGGGCAATAATAGTTGAGAAATTCCGAATAAATTTCCTATAAAAATTAGCGAAGCCCACAAACCTCTGGACCCCTTTCTTGTCAGAAGGTGCAGGCCACTCCAAGATTGCTGATACCTTCTGAGGATCCATGGAAATCCCTTTCGTGGAGATTATGAGTCCTAAGAACTGGATAGATTGTTTCTCGAACTCACACTTTTCTGCTTTAGCATATAAGCCATGGGTTCTTAAGGTCTTTAACACTTTTCTGACGTGCTCTCGATGGAGTTCAAGCGAGGCTGAGAAAATTAGTATGTCGTCCAGATAGACGATTAAGAACAGGTCAAGGTATTCTCTGAAAATATCATTCACAAAATGTTGGAATGTGGCGGGGGCATTACATAGCCCGAAGGGCATCACAAGGTACTCAAAGTGACCAAAGCGTGTTCGGAAGGCGGTCTTCCACTCATCACCTTCCCTAATACGAACCAGGTTATAGGCCCCCCGCAAGTCCAACTTCGTGAAAACCTGGGCTGTTCGGAATCTTTGGAATAACTCAGGGACGAGAGGGAGTGGGTATCTGTTCTTGATAGTAATTTTATTAAGGTCCCTATAGTCAATGCATGGTCTGAGAGAACGATCCTTCTTCTCGACGAAGAAAATGCCAGCTCCAGCAGGTGACGATGAAGGGCGGATGAATCCTTTGGCAAGGTTTTCATCTATATATTGTCGGAGGGCCTCCAGCTCCACTTCGGATAACGGAAAGATGCGCCCAAAGGGGACTTCTGCTCCAGGTAGCAACTCAATTGGGCAGTCGTAGGACCGATGTGGGGGCAAGGCATCGGCACCTTTTTTGTCAAACACATCAAGGAAGTCAAGGTAGGCTGAAGGAACAGCATGACAGGGATCCGGTGTAGGTTGAACGGAGAGACACACTGAAGAGTTGACAGGCGTGGGGACGCCACAGTGTTGCTGACAATAGGAAGATGAGAAGATGATTTCTCCCTTGGGCCAGTCAATTTGCGGGTTGTGGGCCCGTAGCCAGGGTATCCCTAGGATGGCTGGGAAAATAGGAGACCTGATGACATCAAAGCGGAGGAATTCCCGATGGCCTGCTTCTGTTGTGGCAAGGACAGGGATAGTCTCCTGAGTGACTGGTCCAGAGCTAGGAGCAGTGCCATCTGCTAAATGTACATCAAGTCTTTGTTCCTTCAGTTTCAGGGGTATGCTCAAGTTCTTGGCTAGGTTGATATCCAGGAAGCAACTACAGGCTCCAGAGTCAATGATCGCCTGCAGCTTTACTTCCTTTCCATCCACCTGCAGAGAGATGGGGAGAATTAAATGAGTGGATATAGTCCCAGACAACTGAAGGTAAGAGGGGCGTGGAAGGCTGGACTTCCTTGGGCGAACAGGACAACTGCGAAGGAAGTGGCCCGAAGTCCCACAGTAGAGACACAAGTTATCCTGTCGTCTGCGTGCTCTCTCTTCAGGGGTTAAAGCAGGGCGGAGTAGGCCAGTTTGCATGGGTTCCCCATCGGACATATTCATAGACTGGGGAATAGAGGCTGGGAGTGTTGGTCCTGGGACCTTTGGCATTATCCATGTGGGTCGAAGGGTCTGAGTGCGTTCGGACCTTCGCTCCCGCAGCCGTCGGTCTAGTTGGATAGAGACTTGGATGAGACTTTCTAGTGAGGCGGGAGCCTCAATCCTAGCCAACTCGTCCTTGAGAGACTCAGATAAGCCTTGCCGGAACTGGTATTTTAGGGCGGCATCATTCCACCCAGTATCAGCTGACCACTTGCGAAATTTCACAATGTAATCCTCCACAGGTCGTCTGCCTTGTACAAGAGCATGAAGGGCCGACTCTGCGGTGGCCGTCCGTTGTGGATCATCATATAAGGTAGCCATAGCTTCAAAGAAGGTGAAAACTGAATCCAGGACTGAGTTCTTTTGCTCAATGAGATTATGAGCCCAGGACTGTGGCTCATCAGATAAGAGTGAAATGATGAAACCCACCTTGACAGTCTCAAGAGAAAAAGTCCTTGGTTGCAGGGCAAAGTAAAGGTCACAAGCATTTTTGAAAGCTCTGAATTTCCGTCGGTCACCTGAAAAGCGATCGGGAGTGGGAACTCTGGGCTCCGGAGGGGGTAAACCCATAGCAGGTGCGGCTGTAGCAGAACAACTGAGAGGGTGAAGGCGTCCTTCCAGCTGAAAGTAGCCATCTTGTAAGCTCTGGACTGTTTGTGTAAGAACTGTAATCTGCTGACATAGGGCCTCTAATGCGGAAGCACCTCTCTCGGCCTCAGACATCTTGGCTGGTTGATACTATCACGTACCTGGTGCTAGAGGCCAATGGAGAGAGAGGGCTTCCCTTGCGGCTAAGTTCCAGACCCCCCTGAGGATGAGAACAGGAGAGGTCAGGCCCAAAGTAGCACGGGTCGCCTGCTGGATTGTGTGCAGAAGATCCAGAGTACAGCTGGAGTGCTGGAGTGGAATCAGCAGACAGGTGGCGCCCGTGAGGTGTTTGCAGGACTTGGATAATGCTGAGACTGGAACGTGGTCGGGTGGATAGCCAAGATCAGGAGCCAGGTGGATATCAGAGCAAGCGTGGTCAGGTGGATAGCCGAGATCAGGAGCCAGGTGGATATCAGAGCAAGCGTGGTCAGGTGGATAGCCGAGGTCAAACACAGGAAGCAATCAGGAGACAGGTCAAGGACAAGCCGGGTTGGTAACAGGAGACAGGAACTGGAATATCACAGGGATAACACACTGGAGGAGCTGAAGATCAACCAGCAACTAAAATCACTGGCAGGTTTCCTTAAATAGGCCCAGGTAAATTGCTGGTAGTGCTGCTGGGTCCTAAAGTCCTTCTCCTGCCAAAGTGCTGATAGCGCTGCTGGGTCCTAGAGCCCTTCTCCTGGTGTTTGTGCCCTGACACCCACTCAGAGATATGATATCTCATAAAATTTGGTATCTTAGTACTATCACATAATCACGATGGGGGGAGGGGGGAAGAGGGGGAGGGTTTGCAATGTAGTGATGGTCCTAGTTTGAATAAGGAGAAGGTATTTGAGATATAAGTGAGAAATTTACCCACATTTATATAAAGTGTGGAGTATATTTCCCAAAGGAAGGGGGACATAGAGAGTGAGGACCCTCAGTCTGTTTTCCCCGAGGAAAATCCCTCTAGAAAAGGCCTATAACTTTCCGCCTCATTTAGGCCAGGGGGGGTGGTTGCCGCAAGCCTAGCAATCCAGCGCATTTCCCGCTGGAGTAGCTGCTTGTTCCAATCACCCCCCCTGGCCGGTATATGTACCCTTTCAAGGGCATAAAAGGTTACCTTGGGGGTCCTGTATTTGTGCGTAATTGCCATATGCCTACCGAGTGGTAGATAGAGGTCTCCAATATTGAGACTCTGCATATGCTTATTGATACGTTTTCCTAGTTCTTGCTTGGTCTTCCCGACATAGAAGGCCTTACATTCGCAGCGCATCAAATACACGACCCCCTTAGTTTTACAATTTACAAAATGTTTGGGTTGAAAGATTTCACCATTGGGCAGTGTGGTTGTTTTGCATCTGACTATCACTTTGCATTGATCACATCTACCACAGGGGAATGTGCCTTTTTGTTGACATGGGTCCTCTCTATTAGGGCCTTTATACTCACTTTGTACTAAAGTATCTTTTATAGAGGTAGCTCTTCTGTATGTGATAGCTGGGGCTGGTGTCACTATATGTTGGAGGATAGGATCCTCCCTGAGTATAGCCCAGTGTTTTTTTAGAATTCCATAAATATTCTCATGTTCAGTTGAGTAATTTAGAATTATTCTTGGTGGATTCCTAGAGGGTGCTTCTTCCTGTTTCTGAGGTTTGAACAGTAAGTCCTGTCTTTTTAGGATTTGTACTTTGTTGTAATTTTTCCTGAGACATGATCTGGAATATCCCCTTTCTAAGAGTCTCTGTGTCAATTTATTTGCCTTTTCTTTGAAGTCTTTCTCAGAAGAACAATTTCTTTTAATTCTTAAATATTGTGAGTATGGAATAGATCTCTTAAGGGGTTGGGGATGAAAACTTTCTGCATGAAGCAGTGTATTGCCAGCTGTGGCTTTTCTGAATAAAGTGGTTGATAGCTGACCATCATCCTCTTTGATGATGGTAATATCAAGGAAGTCCACAGATTTAAAGTCATATTTTAAATAGTGAAAAATAAGTTCATATTATTCTCATTCAGTTTAGTAAGGCACTCTTTAAGTAAATCCACCGGGCCATCCCATACCATGAAGATGTCGTCGATGTATCTCTGCCACAAAAGAAAGTGGCAAGAGTACATCGACAAGTCTTCATTGGTAATAATTTTGTGCTCCCACTCCCCCAGGTACAGGTTCGCGTAGGATGGGGCACAGCAAGTCCCCATTGCTACTCCCTGTACCTGGAGGTAGTGGGAGCCTTGAAAAGAGAACACATTGTGTTCTAAGATAAATTTCAACAAATCCACAATAAATTTATTGTAATTTGGTTCTTGTTGTCCCCTTTGTAGCAGAATATTTTTGATGGCCAAAAGGCCTTTGTCGTGTGGTATAGAATTATAGAGACATTCTGCATCTATGGTTACTAGAATAGCGTTTAACGGAATGGTAACATTTTCTATAATTTGAAGCATATGAATAGTGTCTTTAGTGTAAGATGTTAAACCAATTACATGGGGTTTGAGGTGGGCGTCCACAACACGGCTGGCAGTTTCTGTTATACTACCGTTACCCGATATTATGGGGCGGCCGGGTGGATCTCTCAGGTTTTTATGGACTTTAGGTAAACAGTAAAATGTGGGAGTACGTGGATGTAATATCCTCATGTACTCCCATATCTCTGTAGTAATGGTGCCAGTAGTTCTGGCTTCATCAATGATAGCATAGTATTCGTTATTAAATTGTTGGACTATAGAGGCAGAAATTTTTTGATAACACGTTGTGTTGTTTAGAAGTTTGTAACACATCTTCTCATAATCCACATTGTTCATTAGAACAATGTTCCCCCCCTTATCACTTGGTTTTAAAGTGATGTTATTATCTTTTTGGAGGGTTTTAAGGGCTTTACGTTGGTTTGGGAGGAGGTTATCTATAGTAGGGTTGACGTTTAGTTTGTTGATATCTTTTGAGACTTGTCTCACAAACAAAGCTATTGTGGGATTTTGATTTAATTGAGGAAATTTTGGAGATTTTTTCTTAAATTTTTTAGTTGGAGCTGGATCCTTTTTTGTGTTTGTATGGATTCCTCATCAGAAGAACTGCTGAGGTTTTCCCAAATTTCTTGGTCATCGTAACCACTTTCCTGTAACAGTATATTTAAGTCCCTAAGGGCTCGATATTCTGCCGCTTTTAATTTGGAGTCAGGTCTCTGCATTTTATCCGCTTGTTTGAAAAATTTGCTTTTGAAAAAAAATATCCCTTGCAAAAAGATTAATGTCTTTAATGACACTAAATTTATCTGTTTTCTGACTTGGACAGAAAGATAATCCTAAATTAAGTAAATCCTCCTCCTCCTGGGTTAAAATATGAGAAGAGAGGTTTATGATGGTTAATCGATTTTGTCGGTTATCTTTACTGCAAAGGAGTCCATACTGGCTTGTGTTTTGACTGCCAGTCGCGTGTGAGGCTTCCCTAAAAAAATCCCCTTATTTACCGTGCCTTGAGTTTTATTGCCTGTCGTCCCTTCGAGTTGTGATCCACTGGGATCTTGATTCTCGTTAGGGCCACTCATATTTTCACTAGTTGTAGCGTCGTTATTTCTAGATTGTGATGCTTGTCCTCGTGGTGTGTTGATTTTAGTCTTAGTTTTATCTTTGTTTTTTCTCATTTGTGGATAATCCGCTCGAGGACGACCACGTGAGTTAGATTGAGAGGAATTAGAGGCAGATGAGTCAGAGGAATGATAATCACTCCTCTTATATTCATTTCTGCGTCTTATATTCCGTTGTCCTGAATTCCATTTATAAGCTTTACCTTCATTAAAAGCTATCCGATCTCTCCAGTATTTTTTCTCCTTTCTTTGTAATATTATTCTGTTATAGTCCTCCAGGTAAGTTTTTAGTTTTACCTCTTGTTCTATATAAAGAGGAGATGTTTTTAAAGGAGTAAGTTGTTTATTAATGGTAGAAACCTCTGATTCTATATGTTTCAATTGTTTTAAATATTCCGCTTGGAGAAGAACCATTAAATTTCTTGAGCATTCATTAAGAATTCTCTCCCAATCTTGTTTCAATTCCTGCGAGATATTTTCCAGCGTTGGGAAGATCTGAATCCTCAATCCTAGAGGATTCAGACCTTCCTTCACATATTTATCGAATGTTTTAATATGCCAGTGTAGCGCTGACTTTTTTTCTAAAAATCTCTTTAGAGTAGAAAATAGAGTGTAGATGTCTGATTCTATTTGTTCCTTTTGTTGGAATTTACTCTCAATACCTGACATTAACTCCTCCCATCCATCCCCCTGAAACCCTCCCATCTAGAAGATGCGGTATAGAGCAGGCTATATAGATAGCCTGATAGAGGGTATATAGGGGAAATCTATTATGGAAACTATTTCCCGCCTTAGCCCTTTTAATATGTAAGAAAAATAGTTAATTAATTAATCTCAAAAAAGTGGGTTACCAAGTAGTTATCTAAAAAGATGGGGGTAGGGTGTGTTATCCACCCGAAACATAAAGTGTAAAATAGTATAGATAGCTACCAGGTAATTGGTTACCATAATCCCGTCATAAATTGAAAGAGAAACCCCCTTAGGTTTGTGGGACTTTAAGGGTAACAGTAAAGGCTCTCATAAGAGAAGTTTTAACGTGAAATAATTATAAAATTTTTTATTTTGTAAGGTTGTGGTTGTAACAGACAATCATCATAAACTGTACATGTTTAAGTCATAGACTCGAAAAAAAGCATGAATGATACAATACAGTTGTAGGTACATAGCAGAGTCCAACGCGTTTCAAACTGTTTGTTTTAGTACATAAATCTTCCTCAGGGAGTCTGCATATGTTCCTGAAATACATGGTTAAATGTAAGTTCCAAGAAACAGAATATATATAAACATTTTACAATGAAAAGTTTTTTATACATGAAAAAAGTATTATTAGCATCTGCGACCACATGTTGCCCTAAAGAGGTCTTGGAAAGCCTCTTGCTAGTCCAGGATACTCCTAGAGAGGAAACCTACTCCCAGAGATTGAAAGGGAAAAGGGAGAGAGGGGGAAAGGGAAGAAGAGGAAAGGAGAGGGGAAAGGAAGAAAGGGAGGGAAAGGGGGGGAAAAAGAAAAAGAAAAGAAACTTAGGCGGACATATTAGCGGAGTCTATTAGAGAAAAGGGCGGATATTACGTCACCGCCAGTCCAGCGGAATAATCTCCGGGCACTTCAGGCGGAAATGACACACGTCGGAGCCTTTGATTTGGGCGGATGTGATGTCACCGCCAGTCCGAGGAACTTCCGGTGGCAAAAGACGGATATGACGTAACTATTTACAAAGTTCCCGCGGGAATCACCACGAGACTCTGGACATTTGGGTACTTAAGGGGACGCCGAGAGCCAGAACGGAGAGCTATCTCTCCGATGCAACACAGAACGCCTATCGCTCCGATATCCATACATAACAGTGAGTACTCTGGAGGAGACCTATATAACTAAAAACTTTTTTCCTAACTACGATGGCAACTTATTAAAAGAGGGTTTTATCTTATTTTTTTTCCTTATGTGACTATCAGGATCCATAGGACGAGTAACCTTAGATCACATCCTATATTTCATAGGATGATATGCCGCTGTCCTCATTGGATACGGTGACGACAGGCTTCAATCAGAACGGTATGATCTTCTCAGGTGGAATACCTATTTTTAAGTAATAATAAGATATGCAAAATGTATACCTATATAGGCATATTATCCCTGTCCTATACCTTTCAGGCAAGGATTTATATTCCCATTGGGAAGATATAGGTTTCCCCAAAACCCTTGGAAACTGATGGGATACCCCACACCCTCCAATAAATTAGTGAGGTAAGAGCTATTACAATCACATTACTTAATATAATATATACATTATCTTGATCTACCAAAGCTGAAAAGATACATTTTCTTTTCCCCTGATAGGATCCCACTCTAATAAATCTGAGAGATATATACATCGGAAGATAATATTTCCTTGGGAAAAATCAGCTTTTTTCTCTTTTTTCCCTATTTTTCCTGGTTTCGTTTTTCTTTTTCCCCCCTTTATATGTCTACATGAAAATCATCATAACAGGTGAATTTACATGAATATTTTCTGTAACAATGTTTATATACATACTGTGACAGGAAGTCAGCTAAATCTGGGAATGTAGTCACAGGAAGGAGATACATTTCCACCTGATTTAGAAAGTCCATTAATTAATTTAGGGTGTTGGCTACAGAGCTAGCCAGCAGGAAGTTGAAAGGCCTTCACCTGTTCAGAATGAGGGAGTTAAGGCTCTATAATTTGTTCAGAGAAAGTCCTATTGTTTGCTGCCTCCTGTCGCCGTGTGGGCTGGGAGAGGAAGGCAGACATACGTGTACCTCCCGACGCCGTGTGGGCATGGGAGAAGGACTGCTGCCTCCAGAAGCTGCATCCTGAAGCCATGTGGGCTGGGAGCAGGAGGACAGTCAGCGTGTGCCTCCCGACAGGATGTGTGGGCCTGGGAGAAGACCCCCCGGAGTGATGTGTGCCCGGGACGGTAACCAAGGGTGAATACGTCTCAAAGGTGAGAAGACGAACTGTTGATGTGAAAGAAACAAAAGGACTGTGTTGCCCTGTGAAGCTATTATAAAAGGACTATTGAGTGTCCGCTGTAGGACAAGGAAGTCTGCCCGAAGGTAGGTTGGAGACAGACACTTAGGCAGGTTCCAGTTGTGAGAAGGTAGCCGCCCACAGAGGCAAGGATTTATTTTCTGGTTTATTTTATTTTGGATGTTTTGCTGCATACAGCCTGGTGAAGAAAACACCATTTAATAAACCACACTGTTTGTTTGCAAGCACTTGTCGGCTACCTCTCTGGGAAAACGCACCCCCCAAGGGGTCATCCACACCCGCCACCGAGCTAATCCCTCACATATGGTGGAGGTATGCAGTGGGCATAAGCAGAGATCCCTGCAAGGAAGTGCAAATGTTTGATGAACTTTATCTGGTGCATGAGATTGCACAATCTATGTGTGCAGGAGAGAAGATCCTGACAGAAAAAAAAAAAGTGTTTTAAAGAGACAGCGGTCTCAAAATTATTTGATGAACTTTGTTGTGTCTGGTGCAAGTGACTGCACAAACTGTGTGTGCAGGAAAAGAGATCTTGCAAGAGAGAGAGAAAAACTACATGTGTTAAAGAGACAGTGGTCTGAAAAATTTTTGCTGGACTGTGAAAAATTTGTTTGTGGAGTTATTGAAGATGGGGCGTTCAAAACGCCTGAAGAATGCAAAGATAGATGAAATGAGAGACCGGATTCTATGGATGGAGGGGATGTTGCCGTCTGAACCAGCCCCATCCATGCCTAAAGAGAGTCTACTAAAGAGGAAGGTTGTTGTCCCTAGCAACACTGATGAAACCGCTATGGAGACGCAGTGTGCTCAGATGAAAAGTAAACTCAAAATGGAGGAGATGTTGAAACATCTGATTATATCAAATGCAGCTCAACAGCAAGCAAATGCAGCTCAACAGCAGGCAAATGCGGATTTTCAGCAGAGCTTTGCAGCTCAACAAAAGGCTCATCAAGAGAGCATGGCAGGCTGGAAACAGAGACGCCAGCAGCCAATGGAGGCCATCGGTTTGGAGGAAACCGAGTATGTGTGCAGGGCTGAGTTGGATGCCTTGCAACGGAAAATGGAAGAAAAGGAACAAGCTTCGGAATTGCTTAAAATGGAGCATAGAAACTTGCAGGAAATGAATGAACTACTCAAGTCTCATGTGTTACAGTGGGAAGAATCCACTGCTCTTCTTTTGGTCGAGTTGCAAAAACGCAGAGAGACTATAATGGAGAAAGATACCATCCTCATGGAAAAGGAAAGTGAAATTCAGACTTTGCAGAAGCAAAGTATGGCTGATATGTTGGAGTTGCGTAATCAGCTGGAAAAAAGTCTTCAGTCTTTGGGAGCTACAAAAATAGACCTGCAGGAGTCGCAGGAACAGAATGTCGCTCTGAAAACGACATTGTCTCTCAGCGACAACGAGAAAAGTGAAAGAGAGGCTAAATTACTGAGTACTGTGTATGAGCTCACTACTTTGAGCAATGTGGTAAATGAATGGCGTGCGGACTGTGAAAGTTGGAAAGGGGAAGCCCAACGTGTCCAGCAGCAGTTAAAGGAGAAAGAAGCCTGTGTGGCAGAATTACATTCTTATTCCCAGATGCTAGCCAATGAGGTGAAGGCTCTTATGCAGGGAAAAGGAGATTGTGAACATAAGAGGGAAAAAGTAGAGGCACAGCTTCTGGAATCGCAAGTCAAGGTGTCAGAAGGTGACCGATTGTGTGCTAAGCTGTCAGAGAAGGCAAACCGACTGCAGGTTGAGTTGGACAATGTTACAAATCAGCTTTCTCAAGCAGACAGCAAATCTAGAGAAATTGCGGAAGATTTTTCTATCTTGGAATCGCAGCTGCAAGACACGCAGGAACTCTTACAGGAAGAGAGGTGTCAAAGGCTGAGTTTTAGCACAAAGCTCAAACAAATGGAAGATGAGAAAAATGGCTTCCTGGAACAATTAAAAGAGGAGGCGGAAGCAAAGAAAAACCTATCAGAGCAAGTCGCAACATTGCAAGCTCAGATAGCGGATATGAAAAAACGCATGGAAGAAAGCGTTGGTTCATTACAGTGTGTTGAAGATGTGAAAAAGAAGTTTGATCAGATGCTTGGTGAAGAAAAGACTGTGTCTGCAAAATATGCAGAAGAACGCGCACGTGCAGAAACGGAGGTGCGTGATAACGAGAGCAAAGCCCTGTTCTTGGCTCGCTCTTTGGAGGAAGCTCTAGAGTGTAAGGCTGAACTAGAAAGTGTTAAACAGCTGCGTACAGAAATGGAAGAATTGGTCAGCTCCAAGGATGATGTTGTGAAAAGCGTTCAGGAGCTAGAAAAGTCTAAGCGAGCCTTAGAACAGCAAGTAGAAGAGATGAAGATTCCGTTGCAGGAACTGGAAGAGGAATTCCAGGCAACAGAGGATCTGTCCCAAAGAGGGGATAGTGTGCCTGATGCAGTTTTTAAAAGGATCAGTGTTTTGGGGTCTGTCCTGAGTGAGCCTCAGAAATGTGACGACATGTGGCTTGAATCACCCCTTTGGAATAAACCGTTCCTTCAAAAACTTCAAGCATTGGAAAATGTATCATTAGAACTTCAGCAAACAAAGGAGCTGAGTAAGAAATGTGGTGATTTCTCAGTTCAGGCTGAAAACCTAGTGGAGAAAACTAAGGCTGTTGGTGAAAACGTGAAGCAAATGAATAAGTGCCTTTCAGGGAGTGTTTCCAAAATGGAACTGGTGAAAGACGGGTGGCAGAAGTTTGATCGTGATCTTGAGATGCATTCCATGTGGAATTCAGATAGAGAAAAAGAACTAGGTGACCTTGAGCGGTCAAATAGTTCAGCAGAAAGTGCATTGAAGAAACCTGTAAAAGAATGTGTTGCAGTTCCATGCTTCTTCACTGATGCAGAGAGGAGGTCTATAATGGATACCACCCAGATCGCTGGGTTCAACTGTGTTGTTGCCTTTGACCCCTATGTTGGTGGAAGGAAAGTTGATGATGTTCTGGTTGGCTTCTTCTGTGAAGAGTTTGGCAAGAAATATAAACTGAATATCAAATCAAATAGTAGGCCTTTACTGCGACTCGCTCAGGAGGGCGAAAAGTTTAAGAAGTTGATGAGTGCAAATGCTTCAGATCTGCCTATGAATATGAAATGTTTGGTGAATGATATTGATATCTCTGGGAAAAGGAACAGGGGTCACTTTGAAGAAATGTGTGACAGCCTGTTGTCTCAATTGGAAAATCCTCTGCACAGCATCTTAGAGCAAGCAAAGCTCAAGAAGGAAGATCATTCCCTTTTACAACAAAAAGTCAATGATTGTGTACAGATGTATGGAGAGGCAACTCAAGTCACAGAGGGATGTCAAGAGTCCCTACTTGGAACAAAGCTTAGTGAAGCAAAGGTTCTCAAAGTTTTGTGGAAAACATTTATGGATTGCAGAGAGAGGCGTCTTAAGAATGTTGAAGACATTAAGACTAGCCCAATTGAGTTGCCTATGGATCACGGTCCTCCATGGTGGATTGGACAGACGGTTATGAGGGACAAGCTGTCTGACATTTATGAGAAAGCTGTCAATGAAGATGACAGAAACGAGAAGGAGCAAAATGATGCCAAAAATGCAGTTGAAGAATGTGTATATGAGATGAGAGACAAACTGTGTGGCATTTATGAGAAATCCGTCAATGAAGATGACAAAACAGTTTCATCCGGAAGCTTGAGGATAATAGGAGGCTTATCAGTGAGTCAGCAGTGCCTGACACATGCGTGCCTGGAAATATGTGTCCCAACCCTAGGGTTGAAACAAGAGGGGGGGGGTATGTGACAGGAAGTCAGCTAAATCTGGGAATGTAGTCACAGGAAGGAGATACATTTCCACCTGATTTAGAAAGTCCATTAATTAATTTAGGGTGTTGGCTACAGAGCTAGCCAGCAGGAAGTTGAAAGGCCTTCACCTGTTCAGAATGAGGGAGTTAAGGCTCTATAATTTGTTCAGAGAAAGTCCTATTGTTTGCTGCCTCCTGTCGCCGTGTGGGCTGGGAGAGGAAGGCAGACATACGTGTACCTCCCGACGCCGTGTGGGCATGGGAGAAGGACTGCTGCCTCCAGAAGCTGCATCCTGAAGCCATGTGGGCTGGGAGCAGGAGGACAGTCAGCGTGTGCCTCCCGACAGGATGTGTGGGCCTGGGAGAAGACCCCCGGAGTGATGTGTGCCCGGGACGGTAACCAAGGGTGAATACGTCTCAAAGGTGAGAAGACGAACTGTTGATGTGAAAGAAACAAAAGGACTGTGTTGCCCTGTGAAGCTATTATAAAAGGACTATTGAGTGTCCGCTGTAGGACAAGGAAGTCTGCCCGACGGTAGGTTGGAGACAGACACTTAGGCAGGTTCCAGTTGTGAGAAGGTAGCCGCCCACAGAGGCAAGGATTTATTTTCTGGTTTATTTTATTTTGGATGTTTTGCTGCATACAGCCTGGTGAAGAAAACACCATTTAATAAACCACACTGTTTGTTTGCAAGCACTTGTCGGCTACCTCTCTGGGAAAACGCACCCCCCAAGGGGTCATCCACACCCGCCACCGAGCTAATCCCTCACAATACTTACATTAACCCTGGATCTCTGACAGTTGTAAACATACTCACTGTTTCAGATACAGAATAAATCTTTATACCTGACTCTAGCTCTCAACGCATGGGAGTTTTACCCCCCCGAAGGGGAACCTTCTTTTGGGCTCTACTGTTTTGCAGGTATGTCTTTTCAACACAAGGGGTCTTTTCATCCTTCCCCCTTTCTTTTCTTTTTCTTTTTCCCCCCCTTTCCCTCCCTTTCTTCCTTTCCCCTCTCCTTTCCTCTTCTTCCCTTTCCCCCTCTCTCCCTTTTCCCTTTCAATCTCTGGGAGTAGGTTTCCTCTCTAGGAGTATCCTGGATTAGCAAGAGGCTTTCCAGGACCTCTTTAGGGCAACATGTGGTCGCAGATGCTAATAATACTTTTTTCATGTATAAAAAACTTTTCATTGTAAAATGTTTATATATATTCTGTTTCTTGGAACTTACATTTAACCATGTATTTCAGGAACATATGCAGACTCCCTGAGGAAGATTTATGTACTAAAACAAACAGTTTGAAACGCGTTGGACTCTGCTATGTACCTACAACTGTATTGTATCATTCATGCTTTTTTTCGAGTCTATGACTTAAACATGTACAGTTTATGATGATTGTCTGTTACAACCACAACCTTACAAAATAAAAAATTTTATAATTATTTCACGTTAAAACTTCTCTTATGAGAGCCTTTACTGTTACCCTTAAAGTCCCACAAACCTAAGGGGGTTTCTCTTTCAATTTATGACGGGATTATGGTAACCAATTACCTGGTAGCTATCTATACTATTTTACATGTAGCTAATGTTACTGAAAATATTGTAGAGATGGCAAGGCAGTTAGAGCTGGAAGTGGAGCCAGAAGATGTTGCTGAACTGCTTGCATCCCACACTGAGCCCCTCAGCAATGAAGATCTTCTAGAACTTGAAGGGGAGAGAGAAGAAGATATGCAGGATGAGGTTGAGATCATTGAACAGCCTGAAGGCTTAACTACAAAAATTCTCTTTGAAGCTTTTCGTCATCTTGATAGCGCCATGGCTCTTTTTGAAAAGCACGATAGGGATTTTGAAAGAAGTTCCAAAGTCAATGCTAACATTTCAGGGGCTTATGCCTGCTACAAAGAAATCTACAGGGAAAAGAAGAGAGCTACACTTCAAACCTCCATAGACAGTTACTTTTCTAAAAGTCCATCAGCACGCACATCATCCACATTGACTGACAGTCCATTTTCACCTCTGACATCCCCATCAAGCCCTGCTTCTACTCCGATTGATCTTTGTAATACACCCACTTTGCCAGCAAGACAGTGTCTCGCCTTTGAAGACTTGACTTGTGATCAGAAGATTCTTGTATGCCTGCCAGTCCATTTTCAGCTCCGACATCATCATCATCATCAAGTCCTGCTCCTACACTGATTGCTATTTGTAGTACACCCAATTCTCCAGCAAGAAAGCGTCTCACCTTTGAAGACTTGACTTGTGAAACAGAAGATACCTGTATGCCTTCATCATTCCTACTACATTAAACTCTCTCAGCTTCTCTGGCCTTGTGACAACAATCAAGATGGGGTAAGCTTACAATTTTTTTTTAATACTGTACTGTATTATGTTTATTTTAGTTATCAATGCATTATTTATATCAGTTATGCCTATAAATGACTATTGGGATGTAGTACATGCATTGAGAAGTGAAAAAAAGGTATTGCTTCACTTTAAAGTGGAGTTCCACCCTATTTTTATACTTACCTCCATCTTCTCGCTCCGGGTCACCTGAAAAAGAAATGGATAATCGCATATTTTTTTTTTTTTACTTACCTCGTAGCGAAGAAAATATACTTACCTTACTTCCTTCTTCCTCCTTCCTCGGCCACGGCCCGTCGTCACTTCCTGGCTCTGCAATGATTCCTGGGAGCTGGACGTCATAGCTCCCAGGAATCATTGCGCCTGCACCGGCCCCGACGTCAGTTCCGGGTCGCGCGCGTCATCCCCTTCTAAACAGCTTCTGGGCATGCCCAGAAGCTGTGGAGGGGTGACGCGCGCGACCCGGAAGTGACGTCGGGGCCGGCGCAGAGCATCGTGGGACCACAGAAGGCGGAAGAAGACGCCGAAGAGGACGCGCTGGCTTCAAGCTGCCCACATCGGAGATGGCAGCGCTGGACAAGACGTTTGCAAGGTAAGTATTTCGTCTTGCAGGTAAGTGCAACCCGGGACAGATCAGAGGCTAGCCATTGTGGAATGCACTAGCCCTGATTGTCCCGGGGGTATTAAAAAAAAAAAAAACAAATCCAGGGTGGAACTCCGCTTTAAGTACATTTTCGTTTTACATACATGCTCCGGTCCTATTGCGTACTTAAAAGTGGGGTATGCCTGTACTGCATTTCCTTACCACTATGTGCTTATCTGATTTAAGAAAAATGCTGCCACCGTGTGGTCACTTTTTAGTACTGCATGTCCATACCACTATGTGCTTCTTTTATTTAAGAAAAATGCTGCCACCGTGTGGTCACTTTTTAGTACTGCATGTCCATACCAATATGTGCTTCTTTTATTTAAGAAAAATGCTGCCACCGTGTGGTCACTTTTTAGTACTGCATGTCCATACCAATATGTGCTTCTTTTATTTAAGAGAAATGCTGCCACCATGTGGTCACTTTTTGGTACTGCATGTCCATTCTAATATGTGCTTCTCTGATTTAAGAGAAATGCTGCCACCGTGTGGTCACTTTTTAGTACTGCATGTCCATACCACTATGTGCTTCTCTGATCCATTTCTAAATTATTTATTTTTAATTGAGTTCCAGGTATGCCAATTTTAACACTGATCCCTATCACATCAGGGATCCCCCTTCATATCAGAGATCCCCCTTCATATCAGAGGTCCCCCTTCACATCAGAGATCCCCCTTCCCATCAGAGATCCCCCCTTCATATCAGAGATCCCCCTTCACATCAGAGATCCCCCTTCACATCAGAGGCCCCCCATCACATCAAAGACCCCCCATCACATCAGAGACCCCCATCACACCAAAGGCCCCCATAACATCAGAGACCCCCATCATATTAGAGGTCCCCTATCACATCAGAGATTCCCCTTCATATCAGAGATCCCCCCTTCACATCAGAGATCCCCCTTCACATCAGAGATTCCCCTTCATATCAGAGATCCCCCCTTCACATCAGAGATCGCCCTTCATATCAGGGATCCCCCCTTCACATCAGAGATCCCCCTTCACATCAGAGATTCCCCTTCATATCAGAGATCCCCCTTCACATCAGAGGTCCCCTATCACATCAGAGATCCCCCTTCATATCAGAGGTCCCCCTTCATATCAGAGATCCCCCTTCACATCAGAGGCCCCCCATCACATCAGAGACCCCCATCATATCAGAGGTCCCCTATCACATCCGAGATCTCCTGTCACATCAGAGATCCCCGTCATATCAGAGGTCCCCGCTTCACATCAGAGATCCCCCTTCATATCAGAGGCCTCCCACTATATCAGAGGTTCCCCCATCACACCAAAGGCCCCCCATCATATTAGAGACCCCCCCAATCATTTCAGAGGTCCTCCCATCATATTAGTGGTCTCACACTATATCAGAGGCCTCCCTTCACACCAGAGGTCCCCCATCAAATCAGAGGTTCCCCCTTCACATCAGAGATCCTCCATGAAATCAGAGATCCCCCATCAAATCAGAGGTCCCCTCTTCACATCAGAGACCTTCCACTATATCAGAGGTCACCCCATCACACCTTATCACCTTGCTGCCTTATCAATGCCTATCAGTGCCGCCTCATCAGTGCTGCCTTATCAATGCGCATCAGTGCTGCCTTATCATTGCCTATCAGTGCCGCCTCATCAGTGCTGCCTTATCAATGCCCATTAGTGCTGCCTTATCAATGCCCATCAGTGCTGCCTTATCAATGCCCATCAGTGCTGCCTTATCAATATCCATCAGTGCCGCCTTATAAATGCCCATCAGAGGTGCCTTATCAATGCTTATCAGTGCTGCCTTATCAATGCTTATCAGTGCCACCTTATCAATGTCCATCAGTGCCGCCTTATCAATGCCCATCAGTGCTGCCTTATCAATATCCATCAGTGCAGCCTTATCAATGCCCATCAGTGCTGCCTTATCAATGCTTATCAGTGGCACCTTATCAATGTCCATCAGTGCCGCCTTATCAATGCCCATCAGTGGTGCCTTATCAATGCTTATCAGTGCAGCCTTATCAATGCCCATCAGTGCTGCCTTATCAATGCTTATCAATGGCACCTTATCAATGTCCATCAGTGCCGCCTTATCAATGTCCATCAGTGCCGCCTTATCAATGCCCATCAGTGCTGCCTTATCAATATCCATCAGTGCCGCCTTATCAATGCCCATCAGTGCTGCCTTATCAATGCTTATCAGTGGCACCTTATCAATGTCCATCAGTGCCACCTTATCAATGCCCATCAGTGGTGCCTTATCAATGCCCATCAGTGGTGCCTTATCAATGCTTATCAGTGCAGCCTTATCAATGCCCATCAGTGCTGCCTTATCAATGCTTATCAATGGCACCTTATCAATGTCCATCAGTGCCGCCTTATCAATGCCCATCTCTGCTGCCTTATCAATGCCTATCAGTGCCACCTTATCAATGCCCATCAGTGCTGCTTTATCAATGCCTATTAGTGGTGCCTTATCAGTGCAGCCTTATCAATGCCCATCAGTGAAGTAGAAAAAGTACTTATTTACAAAATTTTATAACAAAAACATTTTTTTTTTCAAAATTTTTGGTCTTTTTTTGTTTAGAAAAAAATAAAAAAAAAACAGCGGTGATTAAATACCACCAAAAGAAAGCTCTATTTGTGTGGGAAAAAAAAATGATAAAAATGTCCTATGGGTACAGTGTAGCATGACCGTGCAATTGTCACTCAAAGTGTGACAGCGCTGAAAGCTGAAAAGTGGCCTGGGCAGGAAGGGGGTGAAAGTGTCCAGTATTGGGGGAAGGGGGCACAATCACAGATCAGGAGAAGAGAGAACCGCTCCAGTGATAGAACAGTCCCAAAAACATCCAAAACAGGTGCAGGCAAGGATCCGCAGTCCAGACAATAGAGGCGTGTAGGGAGAAAAAGCCGCACTCCAAGTGCTGCCTTATCAATGCCCATCAGTGCTGCCTTATCAATATCCATCAGTGCCGCCTTATCAATGCCCATCAGTGGTGCCTTATCAATGCTTATCAGTGCAGCCTTATCAATGCCCATCAGTGCTGCCTTATCAATGTCTATCAGTGCAGCCTTATCAATGCCCATCAGTGGTGCCTTATCAATGCTTATCAGTGCAGCCTTATCAATGCCCATCAGTTCTGCCTTATCAATATCCATCAGTGCTGCCTTATCAATGCCCATCAGTGCTGCCTTATCAATGCTTATCAGTGCCACCTTATCAATATCCATCAGTGCCACCTTATCAATGCCCATCAGTGCCGCCTTATCAATGCTTATCAGTGCAGCCTTATCAATGCCCATCAGTGCTGCCTTATCAATGCCCATCAGTGCTGCCTTATCAATGCTTATCAGTGCCACCTTATCAATGTCCATCAGTGTCGCCTTATCAATGTCCATCAGTGCCGCCTTATCAATGCCGCCTTATCAATATCCATCAGTGCCGCCTTATCAATGCCCACCAGTGGTGCCTCATCAATGCTTATCAGTGCAGCCTTATCAATGCCCATCAGTGCTGCCTTATCAATGATTATCAGTGGCACCTTATCAATGCTTATCAGTGCCACCTTATCAATGCCCATCAGTGCTGCCTTATCAATGCTTATCAGTGGCACCTTATCAATATCCATCAGTGCCGCCTTATCAATGCCCATCAGTGGTGCCTTATCAATGCTTATCAGTGCAGCCTTATCAATGCCCATCAGTGCTGCCTTATCAATGCCCATCAGTGCTGCCTTATCAATGCTTATCAGTGCCACCTTATCAATATCCATCAGTGCCGCCTTATCAATGCCCATCAGTGGTGCCTTATCAATGCTTATCAGTGCAGCCTTATCAATGCCCATCAGTGCTGCCTTATCAATGCCCATCAGTGCTGCCTTATCAATGCTTATCAGTGCCACCTTATCAATGTCCATCAGTGTCGCCTTATCAATGCCCATCAGTGCTGCCTTATCAATATCCATCAGTGCCGCCTTATCAATGCCCACCAGTGGTGCCTCATCAATGCTTATCAGTGCAGCCTTATCAATGCCCATCAGTGCTGCCTTATCAATGCTTATCAGTGGCACCTTATCAATGCTTATCAGTGCCACCTTATCAATGCCCATCAGTGCTGCCTTATCAATGCTTATCAGTGGCACCTTATCAATGTCCATCAGTGCCGCCTTATCAATGCCTATCAGTGCCACCTTATCAATGCCCATCAGTGCTGGGACGGGAGCCCCGAGCAAAGCCACGGAAGGCGGCGGGAGGGGGGGGGACGTCTCCTCCCGCCCCCCCGGGTAACGATCGAGCGGCTCCCAAGCCGCATCGATCGTTACCGACGGAAAGCCGACCGTCGGCTTCAAACCACAATACCGGGATGATGCCTCTAGCTAGATCCCGGTATAACCCCGCAAAGTTTGCTGACGTAGGTCTACGTCAGTATGCGGTAAGTGGTTAAGGCCCGTACACACGTACCGATTGTCGGCCGAAACTGTTCGGCCGCCGAACGATCGGCCGATTTTCGGCTTGTTAGTATGATGCTTCCGACAGCCGACAGCGCACTTTCGGCCGAACAGAATCTGTCGTGCAAGCATTAAAATTTTTGTATGCCGACACCAGAACGGCCGATTGTTCGCCAGTCAGTACAGAATTCGGCCGACAGACAGCAGATTTGCAAGACTGGGCATGCTCAGAAAAGAAAAAAGACAGGGAAAGTTAACCATCACATGACATCACTTCTGCAGTCGGCTGTTGTTGGCCGACAAAATTCGTGTGCAGTCTTTTGCACTTTTCAACAGACACCGACAGACCTTGGACAAAAGACGGCCGATCGTTCGGCCGACGATCGGTACGTGTGCACGGGGCTTTAGTCGTAACCATGCACATACATGAATAGACATTGTTTAACCACTTCCCGCCCGCCCTATAACAGAATGATGGCTGGAATGTGGTTGTGTTATCCTGACCGGACGTCATATGACGGCGGCAGGATAACACAGCTCTGGGCGCCCCCCGGGGGCGCAGAGCGGCGATCGGTGATGCGAGGTGTCAGTCTGACACCCTGCACCTCCGATCTCGGTAAAGAGACTACTGACGTAGCTCTTTACCATGTGATCAGCCGTGTCCAATCACGGCTGGTCACATCGTAAACAGGAACAGCCGTTGATCGGCTTTCCTTAGTTCGTGCCTGACAGGCAAGAGTAAAGGAGCGCCGATCGGCGGCTCCCCTGACAGGGGGGGGGGGGGGTCGGCACTGGTAATCAGATCATTGATTACCAGTGGAGACCCTCGGGGGGGGGGGATGCCACTAGATCCACCAGGGATGCCCACTATGACCCCAGGGATGCCCACTATGAGCCCAGGGATGCCCACTATGGCCACCAGGGATGGCAATCAGGGCTCAGGGAGCCCCCCATTGCCCTCCCCATCAGTGATGCCCACCAGTGCCCTCCCTATCAGATCATTGATTACCAGTGCAGACCCTCGGGGGGGGGGATGCCACTAGATTCACCAGGGATGCCCACTATGACCCCAGGGATGCCCACTATAGCCACCAGGGATGGCAATTAGGGCTCAGGGAGCCCCCCATTGCCCTCCCCATCAGTGATGCCCACCAGTGTCTTTCCTATCAGTGCTGCCCACAAGTGCCCATCATTGCCATCCATTAGTGTCGCCCACCAGTGCCCATTATTGCCCACCAGTGCCGCCTATTAGTGCCCATCAGTGCCGATCAGTGCCGCCCATCAGTGCCCATCAGTGCCGCCTATCAGTGCCCATTAGTGCCTGTCAGTGCCACCTATCAGTGCCCGTCAGTGCCACCTATCAGTGTCCATCAATGCCGCCTATCAGTGCAAAGCAGTGCCGCCTATCAGTGCCCACCAATGCTGCATATCTGTGCTACCTATCAGTGCCACATATCAGTGCCGCCTATCAGTGCCACCCCATCAGCACTGATAGGTGGCACTGATATGCGGCACTGATAGGCACAAGTGCCCATCATTGCCATCCTTTAGTGTCGCCCACCAGTGCCCATTATTGCCCACCAGTGCCGCCTATCAGTGCCCATCAGTGCCGCCCGTCAGTGCCGATCAGTGCCGCCCATCAGTGCCCACCAGTGCCGCCTATCAGTGCCCATTAGTGCCCGTCAGTGCCACCTATCAGTGCCCGTCATTGCCACCTATCAGTGTCCATCAATGCCGCCTATCAATGCCCACCAATGCTGCATATCTGTGCTACCTATCAGTGCCACATATCAGTGCCACCCCATCAGTGCCACCCCATCAGTGCCACCCCATCAGTGCCTCCTCATCAGTGCCTGTCAGTGCAGTCTCATCAGTGCAGGAAAAAACGTATTTATTTACAAAATTGTATAACATAAACAAAAAACTTTTTTTTTTTTTCAAACTTTTCGGTCTTTTTTTATTTGTTTAGCAAAAAGTAAAAATCGCACAGGTGATCAAATACCACTAAAAGAAAGCTCTATTTGTGGGGGGAAAATGACATAAATTTGGTGTAAGTACAGTGTTGCATGACCGCGCAATTGTCATTCAAAATGCAACAGCGCTAAAAGGGGAAAATTGGCCTGGGCAGGAAGGGAGGGAAGGGTGATTAACACTTCCTGAGCTCATCCTAGATCATCGCTGATTGAGCACACAGCTGAAAGTCATCCACCCTTCGTTCACACATGGAGACAGCCCAGCAAGAATTTCATGTATGAAAGCCTCACCTAAAGCAAAATAAATGCAATAGGTGTGGAAAAATAAGAAACAAACTGATAGAAAGAAACAAATAAAGTAGGAAATAGGGGGAAATGAATATAGATAATAATGGAATAAAAACAATAAAATAATAATAAGTGGAGAATGAAAAAAGAAGAAGAAAGGAAAGAAAAAAGAAGAATTTAAGAAAGAAGAAGAGTACAGATCCATATCCATAGACTATAATCTCAATGACTGGGTTTCCTCTCCTGATGTAAAGTATAAAAACCTCTTCAAAAAAAAAAAAAAAAAAGAGCAAAAAAGGAGAAAATGATCCCTGAATTCCATGCTAAATATCGTATTATGTGCGTATATCAGTAAAAGATACGCAGGACAATAGATGGCCGATATCGTGGCAGCCGTGTGCTCGATGAACGATAATAATAAAAAGTTCTGGAGTATATACGTATATCTCGAAATTGAACAGAGACAAAACCTAATAGAACAGTATATATTCACACATATGTATCCCAAGGCAATCTATTGGGGGGGAGGGGGGCCAGGAAGGGGGGGGGGGAAAGTGCCCGGTATTGGGGGGGCAGGAAGGAGGTAAAGATGCCCGGTATTAGGGGGGCAGGAAGGGGGGAAGTGCCCAGTATTGGGGGGAGCAGGAAGGGGGGGAGTGCCTGGTATTAGGGGGGCAGGAAGGGGGGGATGTGCCGGTATTGGGGGGGCAGGAAGGAGGTAAAGATACCTGGTATTAGTGGGGGGAAGTGCCGAGTATTGGGGGGGCAGGAAGGGGTGGGGGTGTCCAGTATTAGGGGGGCAGGAAGGGGGGCAGGAAGGGGGGAAGTGCCCGGTATTAGGGGTGGGCAGGAAGGGGGGGGGAAGTGCCCGGTATTAGGGGTGGGCAGGAAGGGGTGGAAGTGCCCGGTATTAGGGGGGGAAGTGCCCAGTATTGTGGGGGGCAGGAAGGGGGGGGGGAAGTGCCCAGGAATTAGGGGGGGCAGGAAGGGGTGGAAGTGCCCGGTATTAGGGGGGGGGCAGGAAGTGGTGGAAGTGCCCGGTATTAGGGGGGGCAGGAAGGGGGGGAAGTGCCCGGGAATTAGGGGGGCAGGAAGGGGTGGAAGTGCCTGGTATTAGGGGGGCAGGAAAAGGGGGAAGTGCCCAGGAATTAGGGGGGGCAGGAAGGGGGGGAAGTGCCCGGTATTAGTGGGGGCAGGAAGGGGGGGAAGTGCCCGGTATTAGGGGTGGGCAGGAAGGGGGGGGAGGTGCCCGGTATTAGGGGTGGGTAGGAAGGGGGGGAGTGCCCGGTATAAGGGGTGGGCAGGAAGGGGGGGGGTAAGTGCCCGGTATTAGTGGGGGCAGGAAGGGGGGGAGTGCCCGGTATTAGGGGTGGGCAGGAAGGGGGGGGGAGTGCCTGGTATTAGGGGGGCAGGAAGGGGGGGAGTGCCCGGTATTAGGGGGGCAGGAAGGGGTGGAAGTGCCCGGTATTAGGGGGGGCAGGAAGGGGTGGAAGTGCCCAGTATTGGGGGGGCAGGAAGGGGGGGAAGTGCCCGGGAATTAGGGGGGGCAGGAAGGGGTGGAAGTGCCCGGTATTGGAGGGGGCAGGAAGTGGTGGAAGTGCCCGGTATTAGGGGGGCAGGAAGGGGGGGAAGTGCCCGGGAATTAGGGGGGGCAGGAAGGGGTGGAAGTGCCCGGTATTAGGGGGGCAGGAAGGGAAGTGCCCGGGAATTAGGGGGGGCAGGAAGGGGGGAAGTGCCCGGTATTAGGGGGAGCAGGAAGGGGGGGGAGTGCCCAGTATTAGG
The DNA here is from genome assembly GCF_965119305.1 of Pelophylax lessonae. Classification (NCBI taxonomy): domain Eukaryota; kingdom Metazoa; phylum Chordata; class Amphibia; order Anura; family Ranidae; genus Pelophylax; species Pelophylax lessonae. The sequence continues at coordinate 287,293,446 of NC_138774.1, forward strand.
GGGGGCAGGAAGGGGGGGAAGTGCCCTGTATTAGGGGGGGGCAGGAAGGGGGGGAAGTGTCCGGTATTAGTGGGGGCAGGAAGGGGGGGAAGTGCCCGGTATTAGGGGTGGGCAGGAAGGGGGGGGAAAGTGCCGGTATTAGGGGTGGGTAGGAAGGGGGGGAGTGCCCGGTATAAGGGGTGGGCAGGAAGGGGGGGGAAGTGCCCGGTATTAGTGGGGGCAGGAAGGGGGGGGAAGTGCCCGGTATTAGGGGGGGCAGGAAGGGGGGAAGTGCCCGGTATTGGGGGGGCAGGAAGGGGGGGAGTGCCCGGTATTAGGGGTGGGCAGGAAGGGGGGGGGGAAGTGCCCGGTATTAGGGGGGGCAGGAAGGGGGGAAGTGCCCGGTATTGGGGGGGCAGGAAGGGGGGGAGTGCCCGGTATTAGGGGGGCAGGAAGGGGGGGAGTGGCCCGGTATTAGGGGGGCAGGAAGGGGGGAAGTGCCCGGTATTGGGGGGGCAGGAAGGGGGGGAAGTGCCCGGTATTAGGGGGGGCAGGAAGTGGTGGAAGTGCCCGGTATTAGGGGGGGCAGGAAGGGGGGGAAGTGCCCGGTATTAGGGGGGGCAGGAAGTGGTGGAAGTGCCCGGGAATTAGGGGGGGCAGGAAGGGGTGGAAGTGCCCGGTATTAGGGGGGCAGGAAGGAGGTAAAGATGCCGGTATTAGGGGAGCAGGAAGGGAGGGAAGCGCCTGGTATTAGGGGGGGCAGGAAGGGGGGGATGTGCCGGTATTGGGGGGGCAGGAAGGAGGTAAAGATGCCTGGTATTAGGAGGGGAAGTGCCGAGTATTAGGGGGGGCAGGAAGGGGGGGAGTGCCCGGTATTAGGGGGGCAGGAAGGGGGGGAGTGGCCCGGTATTAGGGGGGGCAGGAAGGGGGGAAGTGCCGGTATTGGGGGGGCAGGAAGGGGGGGAGTGCCCGGTATTAGGGGGGCAGGAGGGGGGGGAGTGGCCCGGTATTAGGGGGGCAGGAAGGGGGAGAAGTGCCCGGTATTAGGGGTGGGCAGGAAGGGGGGGGAGTGCCCGTTATAAGGGGGGCAGGAAGGGGGGGAGTGGCCCGGTATTAGGGGGGCAGGAAGGGGGGAAGTGCCGGTATTGGGGGGGCAGGAAGGGGGGGAGTGCCCGGTATTAGGGGGGCAGGAAGGGGGGGAGTGGCCCGGTATTAGGGGGGGGCAGGAAGGGGTGGAAGTGCCCGGTATTAGGGGGGCAGGAAGGGGGGGAAATGCCCGGGAATTAGGGGGGGCAGGAAGGGGGGGAAGTGCCCGGTATTAGGGGGGCAGGAAGGGGGGGAAATGCCCGGGAATTAGGGGGGGCAGGAAGGGGTGGAAGTGCCCAGTATTAGGGGGGGGCAGGAAGTGGTGGAAGTGCCCGGTATTAGGGGGGCAGGAAGGGGGGGAAATGCCCGGGAATTAGGGGGGGCAGGAAGGGGGGGAAGTGCCCGGTATTAGGGGGGCAGGAAGGGGGGAAATGCCCAGGAATTAGGGGGGGCAGGAAGGGGTGGAAGTGCCCAGTATTAGGGGGGGGGCAGGAAGTGGTGGAAGTGCCCGGTATTAGGGGTGGGCAGGAAGGGGGGGGGGAGTGCCTGGTATTAGGGGGGCAGGAAGGGGGGGAGTGCCCGGTATTAGGGGGGCAGGAAGGGGTGGAAGTGCCCGGTATTAGGGGGGCAGGAAGGGGTGGAAGTGCCCAGTATTGGGGGGGTAGGAAGGGGGGGAAGTGCCCGGGAATTAGAGGGGGCAGGAAGGGGTGGAATGCCCGGTATTGGAGGGGGCAGGAAGTGGTGGAAGTGCCCGGTATTAGGGGGGCAGGAAAGGGGGGAAGTGCCCGGGAATTAGGGGGGGCAGGAAGGGGTGGAAGTGCCCGGTATTAGGGGGGCAGGAAGGGGGGAAGTGCCCGGGAATTAGGGGGGGCAGGAAGGGGGGAAGTGCCCGGTATTAGGGGGAGCAGGAAGGGGGGGGAGTGCCCAGTATTAGGGGGGGCAGGAAGGGGGGGAAGTGCCCTGTATTAGGGGGGGGCAGGAAGGGGGGGAAGTGTCCGGTATTAGTGGGGGCAGGAAGGGGGGGAAGTGCCCGGTATTAGGGGTGGGCAGGAAGGGGGGGAAAGTGCCGGTATTAGGGGTGGGTAGGAAGGGGGGGGAGTGCCCGGTATAAGGGGTGGGCAGGAAGGGGGGGGAAGTGCCCGGTATTAGTGGGGGCAGGAAGGGGGGAAGTGCCCGGTATTGGGGGGGCAGGAAGGGGGGGGAGTGCCCGGTATTAGGGGTGGGCAGGAAGGGGGGGAAGTGCCCGGTATTAGGGGGGGCAGGAAGGGGGGGGAGTGCCCGGTATTAGGGGTGGGCAGGAAGGGGGGGAAGTGCCCGGTATTAGGGGGGGCAGGAAGGGGGGAAGTGCCCGGTATTGGGGGGGCAGGAAGGGGGGGAGTGCCCGGTATTAGGGGGGCAGGAAGGGGGGGGAGTGGCCCGGTATTAGGGGGGCAGGAAGGGGGGAAGTGCCCGGTATTGGGGGGGCAGGAAGGGGGGGAAGTGCCCGGTATTAGGGGGGGCAGGAAGTGGTGGAAGTGCCCGGTATTAGGGGGGGCAGGAAGGGGGGGAAGTGCCCGGTATTAGGGGGGGCAGGAAGTGGTGGAAGTGCCCGGGAATTAGGGGGGGCAGGAAGGGGTGGAAGTGCCCGGTATTAGGGGGGCAGGAAGGAGGTAAAGATGCCGGTATTAGGGGAGCAGGAAGGGAGGGAAGCGCCTGGTATTAGGGGGGGCAGGAAGGGGGGGATGTGCCGGTATTGGGGGGGCAGGAAGGAGGTAAAGATGCCTGGTATTAGGAGGGGAAGTGCCGAGTATTAGGGGGGGCAGGAAGGGGGGGAAGTGCCCGGTATTAGGGGTGGGCAGGAAGGGGGGGGAGTGCCCGGTATTAGGGGGGCAGGAAGGGGGGGAGTGGCCCGGTATTAGGGGGGGCAGGAAGGGGGGAAGTGCCGGTATTGGGGGGGCAGGAAGGGGGGGAGTGCCCGGTATTAGGGGGGCAGGAAGGGGGGGGAGTGGCCCGGTATTAGGGGGGCAGGAAGGGGGAGAAGTGCCCGGTATTAGGGGTGGGCAGGAAGGGGGGGGGAGTGCCCGTTATTAGGGGGGCAGGAAGGGGGGGAGTGGCCCGGTATTAGGGGGGCAGGAAGGGGGGAAGTGCCGGTATTGGGGGGGCAGGAAGGGGGGGAGTGCCCGGTATTAGGGGGGCAGGAAGGGGGGGAGTGGCCCGGTATTAGGGGGGGGCAGGAAGGGGTGGAAGTGCCCGGTATTAGGGGGGCAGGAAGGGGGGGAAATGCCCGGGAATTAGGGGGGGCAGGAAGGGGGGGAAGTGCCCGGTATTAGGGGGGCAGGAAGGGGGGGAAATGCCCGGGAATTAGGGGGGGCAGGAAGGGGTGGAAGTGCCCAGTATTAGGGGGGGGCAGGAAGTGGTGGAAGTGCCCGGTATTAGGGGGGCAGGAAGGGGGGGAAATGCCCGGGAATTAGGGGGGGCAGGAAGGGGGGGAAGTGCCCGGTATTAGGGGGGCAGGAAGGGGGGGAAATGCCCAGGAATTAGGGGGGGCAGGAAGGGGTGGAAGTGCCCAGTATTAGGGGGGGGCAGGAAATGGTGGAAGTGCCCGGTATTAGGGGGGCAGGAAGGGGGGGAAGTGCCCGGTATTAGGGGGGGCAGGAAGGGGGGGGGAGTGCCCGGGAATTAGGGGGGGCAGGAAGGGGGGGAAGTGCCCGGTTATAGGGGGGGGCAGGAAGGGGGGAGAGTCCCCGATATTAGGGGGGCAGGAAGGGGGGGAGTCCCCGATATTAGGGGGGCAGGAAGGGGGGGAAGTGCCCGGTATTAGGGGGGGCAGGAAGGGGGGGGGAGTGCCCGGGAATTAGGGGGGGCAGGAAGGGGGGGAAGTGCCCGGGAATTAGGGGGGCAGGAAGGGGTGGAAGTGCCCGGTATTAGGGGGGCAGGAAGGGGGGAAATGCCCGGGAATTGGGGGGGCAGGAAGGGGTGGAAGTGCCCAGTATTAGGGGGGGCAGGAAGTGGTGGAAGTGCCCGGTATTAGGGGTGGGCAGGAAGGGGGGGGGAGTGCCTGGTATTAGGGGGGCAGGAAGGGGGGGAGTGCCCGGTATTAGGGGGGCAGGAAGGGGTGGAAGTGCCCGGTATTAGGGGGGCAGGAAGGGGTGGAAGTGCCCAGTATTGGGGGGGCAGGAAGGGGGGGAAGTGCCCGGGAATTAGAGGGGGCAGGAAGGGGTGGAAGTGCCCGGTATTGGAGGGGGCAGGAAGTGGTGGAAGTGCCCGGTATTAGGGGGGCAGGAAGGGGGGGAAGTGCCCGGGAATTAGGGGGGGCAGGATGGGGTGGAAGTGCCCGGTATTAGGGGGGCAGGAAGGGGGGAAGTGCCCGGGAATTAGGGGGGGCAGGAAGGGGGGAAGTGCCCGGTATTAGGGGGAGCAGGAAGGGGGGGGAGTGCCCAGTATTAGGGGGGGCAGGAAGGGGGGGAAGTGCCCTGTATTAGGGGGGGGGCAGGAAGGGGGGGAAGTGTCCGGTATTAGTGGGGGCAGGAAGGGGGGGAAGTGCCCGGTATTAGGGGTGGGCAGGAAGGGGGGGGAGTGCCCGGTATAAGGGGTGGGCAGGAAGGGGGGGGAAGTGCCCGGTATTAGGGGTGGGCAGGAAGGGGGGGGAGTGCCCGGTATTAGGGGTGGGTAGGAAGGGGGGGGAGTGCCCGGTATAAGGGGTGGGCAGGAAGGGGGGGGAAGTGCCCGGTATTAGTGGGGGCAGGAAGGGGGGAAGTGCCCGGTATTGGGGGGGCAGGAAGTGGGGGAGTGCCCGGTATTAGGGGTGGGCAGGAAGGGGGGGAAGTGCCCGGTATTAGGGGGGGCAGGAAGGGGGGAAGTGCCCGGTATTGGGGGGGCAGGAAGGGGGGGAGTGCCCGGTATTAGGGGGGCAGGAAGGGGGGGAGTCCCCGATATTAGGGGGGCAGGAAGGGGGGGGAGTCCCCGATATTAGGGGGGCAGGAAGGGGGGGAAGTGCCCGGTATTAGGGGGGGCAGGAAGGGGGGGAGTGCCCGGGAATTAGGGGGGGCAGGAAGGGGGGGAAGTGCCCGGTATTAGGGGGGCAGGAAGGGGGGAAATGCCCGGGAATTGGGGGGGCAGGAAGGGGTGGAAGTGCCCAGTATTAGGGGGGGCAGGAAGTGGTGGAAGTGCCCGGTATTAGGGGTGGGCAGGAAGGGGGGGGGAGTGCCTGGTATTAGGGGGGCAGGAAGTGGGGGAGTGCCCGGTATTAGGGGGGCAGGAAGGGGTGGAAGTGCCCGGTATTAGGTGGGGCAGGAAGGGGTGGAAGTGCCCAGTATTGGGGGGGCAGGAAGGGGGGGAAGTGCCCGGGAATTAGAGGGGGCAGGAAGGGGTGGAAGTGCCCGGTATTGGAGGGGGCAGGAAGTGGTGGAAGTGCCCGGTATTAGGGGGGCAGGAAGGGGGGGAAGTGCCCAGTATTAGGGGGGCAGGAAGGGGGGGAAATGCCCAGGAATTAGGGGGGGCAGGAAGGGGTGGAAGTGCCCAGTATTAGGGGGGGGGCAGGAAGTGGTGGAAGTGCCCGGTATTAGGGGGGCAGGAAGGGGGGGAAGTGCCCGGTATTAGGGGGGGGGGCAGGAAGGGGGGGAAGTGCCCGGTTATAGGGGGGGCAGGAAGGGGGGAGAGTCCCCGATATTAGGGGGGCAGGAAGGGGGGGGGGAAGTGCCTGGTATTAGGGGGGCAGGAAGGGGGGGGGAAGTGCCTGGTATTAGGGGGGCAGGAAGGGGGGGAGTGCCCGGTATTAGGGGGGCAGGAAGGGGGGGGGAAGTGCCTGGTATTAGGGGGGCAGGAAGGGGGGGAGTGCCCGGTATTAGGGGGGCAGGAAGGGGTGGAAGTGCCCGGTATTAGGGGGGCAGGAAGTGGTGGAAGTGCCCAGTATTGGGGGGGCAGGAAGGGGGGGAAGTGCCCGGGAATTAGAGGGGGCAGGAAGGGGGGGAAGTGCCCGGTATTAGGGGGGGGCAGGAAGTGGTGGAAGTGCCCGGTATTAGGGGGGCAGGAAGGGGGGGAGTGCCCGGTATTAGGGGGGCAGGAAGGGGGGGGGAAGTGCCTGGTATTAGGGGGGCAGGAAGGGGGGGAGTGCCCGGTATTAGGGGGGCAGGAAGGGGGGGAAATGCCCAGGAATTAGGGGGGGCAGGAAGGGGTGGAAGTGCCCAGTATTAGGGGGGGGGGCAGGAAGTGGTGGAAGTGCCCGGTATTAGGGGGGCAGGAAGGGGGGGAAGTGCCCGGTATTAGGGGGGGGCAGGAAGAGGGGGGGAGTGCCCGGGAATTAGGGGGGGCAGGAAGGGGGGGAAGTGCCCGGTTATAGGGGGGGCAGGAAGGGGGGAGAGTCCCCGATATTAGGGGGGCAGGAAGGGGGGGGGGAGTGCCTGGTATTAGGGGGGCAGGAAGGGGGGGAGTGCCCGGTATTAGGGGGGCAGGAAGGGGGGGGGAAGTGCCTGGTATTAGGGGGGCAGGAAGGGGGGGAGTGCCCGGTATTAGGGGGGCAGGAAGGGGTGGAAGTGCCCGGTATTAGGGGGGCAGGAAGGGGTGGAAGTGCCCAGTATTGGGGGGGCAGGAAGGGGGGGAAGTGCCCGGGAATTAGAGGGGGCAGGAAGGGGGGGAAGTGCCCGGTATTAGGGGGGGGGCAGGAAGTGGTGGAAGTGCCCGGTATTAGGGGGGCAGGAAGGGGGGGAGTGCCCGGTATTAGGGGGGCAGGAAGGGGAGGGGGAAGTGCCTGGTATTAGGGGGGCAGGAAGGGGGGGAGTGCCCGGTATTAGGGGGGCAGGAAGGGGTGGAAGTGCCCAGTATTGGGGGGGCAGGAAGGGGGGGAAGTGCCCGGGAATTAGAGGGGGCAGGAAGGGGGGGAAGTGCCCGGTATTAGGGGGGGGCAGGAAGTGGTGGAAGTGCCCGGTATTAGGGGGGCAGGAAGGGGGGGAAGTGCCCGGTATTAGGGGGGGGCAGGAAGTGGTGGAAGTGCCCGGTATTAGGGGGGCAGGAAGGGGGGGAAGTGCCCGGTATTAGGGGGGGGCAGGAAGGGGGGGAAGTGCCCGGTATTAGGGGGGCAGGAAGGGGGGGAAGTGCCCGGTATTAGGGGGGGGCAGGAAGTGGTGGAAGTGCCCGGTATTAGGGGGGCAGGAAGGGGGGGAAGTGCCCGGTATTAGGGGGGGGCAGGAAGGGGGGGAAGTGCCCGGTATTAGGGGGGGGCAGGAAGGGGGGGAAGTGCCCGGTATTAGGGGGGGGCAGGAAGGGGGGGAAGTGCCCGGTATTAGGGGGGCAGGAAGGGGGGAAGTGCCCGGGAATTAGGGGGGGCAGGAAGGGGGGGAGTCCCCTGTAGACAATTGGTTCATTTTCTAAGCTGTGTAACAAAAAAATAAAAGATGGAAGCTGACTGGTTGCTATGGTCAGTGACACGATTGCCTGGTTTGTTATGTACTCTCTTGTGACAGCGGGCATTTCTATACACTCCGTTATATTCTATTATATATTTTACCTTCTATTACCTTATGGCACTTTATTGACTTTATGACGGTAACCCATAGCAACCCTCAATCGCTGCTGTACGAAGAATGCAGCGGTGACGTCAGCACGCAGGCGTCCCTCACCGCCGTGCGAGGAGACGCCGGTGACGTTAACACGCCTGCGTCTATATACCATAGAGAAGAGAGCACGGCGTAGTGCTACGGTCTATCCTATAAAAGACTTGGTGGTAGTCTGTAGTGCTCTTCTGAGCTCACTTCCTGTTTCCGGTCCTTCTTTTACGCGGACGGCCAAGATGGTGAGTTCTGTGTTGCTGTTCGCCTCACCCGAATCCTCTTCCATCCTCCACGCTGGCTCTGTCTATCGGGCTTTGGTGATGGTTTATCATACATTGGGTCTGTGGTTGTCAGGGCCGGGTCCTCCAAGGATTGATGTTAGCTGGGAATTTGCGGCCTGTGGCTCTCTATGTCTGAGAGGCCTGGGAGCCCCACTATCACACTGCAGGGGCCCCATCTGTACTTTTTATGGGGTGTTATGGCTTTTCTGTGTATAGGGACAGATCTAAGGCCGGCTGTACCCCGTGCAATCTCATTGGGTCATGTCTGTGGGATGTTTCAACCTTCTTGGAAGTCGGTGACAACGTTGGAAAGTTTCTGCAGAGCGTTGTCACCCCTGGTCTGAGTTATGCCTCATTCTCCATAGAGCTGGGGTGGGGGGTAGGCAATATTAACACACTATTTGATGTGGAACTACAAGTCCCAGAAGGCATTGCAAGACGGGACTGTTGGTGGCATGCTGGGGTTGTAGTTTTGCAGAAGTTGATTATAATGGGGGGGGGGGGGATCGTTTCCAGGGTGGCCAATTGGGGGAGGGGGGGGGATGATTTTGGACTTGATGGTGAAAATTTTAACACCTTTAACCAGTTGTGGACTGGAAAGATTTACCCCCTTAATGACCAGGCCATTTTTTTTACGATACTGCGTTACTTTAACTGATTGTGCGTTTGCCCCCCCCCAGGATCGCTCCTGCAGCTCACTGTATGCACAGTATATGCAGCGGGTGGTCGGCAAGCGGTTAACTGACAATTGCGCAGTTATGATTCAATGGTGAATAAATTGGCTTTTTTTTTTTTTTTTTGGAATGTTTTATATCCGAAAAATATATATTTTTTTTTCTTTATAGTGCAAAAAAATAAATACCACCCAAAGAAAGCTCTGTTTGTGAGGGGGGGGAGAAGGACATCAATTTTATTTGGTTACAGCGTTGCATGACCGCGCAATTGTCAGTTAAAGTAACGCAAAAAATGGCCTGGTCATTAAAGGGGGTAAAACCTTCTGGTCCTTAAAAGTGGTTGTAAACCCCCCCTCTGTTAACTTGTACTTGTAGGGCAGGGATCCTCAAACTACGGCCCTCCAGCTGTTGCAGGACTACACATCCCATGAGGCATTGCAAAACTGACATGACAAGGCATGATGGGAATTGTAGTTCCTGAACTGGAGGGCCATAGTTTGAAGACCCCCCCTGGTTTATATCTTCTACATCGGGGATCTATGAACTACACTTGCCATGAGGCAGTGTAAGACTCTGACAGGACTAGGCATGATGGGGATTGTAGTTCCTGAACTGGAGGGCCATAGTTTGCAAACCCCTGATCTATATCTTCTACATCAGGGATCTACAAACTACACATCCCATGAGGCATTGCAAAACTCTGGCATTCACAGACAGGACCAGGCATGATGGGAATTGTAGTTCCTGAACTGGAGGGCCATAGTTTGCAGACCCCCTGGTTTATATCTTCTACATCGGGGATCTATGAACTACACTTCCCATGAGGCATTGTAAAACTGACATGACAAGGCATGATGGGAATTGTAGTTCCTGAACTGGAGGGCCATAGTTTGCAGACCCCCTGGTTTATATCTTCTACATCGGGGATCTATGAACTACACTTCCCATGAGGCATTGTAAAACTGACATGACAAGGCATGATGGGAATTGTAGTTCCTGAACTGGAGGGCCATAGTTTGCAGACCCCCTGGTTTATATCTTCTACATCGGGGATCTATGAACTACACTTCCCATGAGGCATTGTAAAACTGACATGACAAGGCATGATGGGAATTGTAGTTCCTGAACTGGAGGGCCATAGTTTGAAGACCCCCTGGTTTATATCTTCTACATTGGGGATCTATGAACTACACTTCCCATGAGGCATTGTAAAACTCTGACATGACAAGGCATGATGGGAATTGTAGTTCCTGAACAACTGGAGGGCCATAGTTTGAAGACCCCTCTGCTATAGGTGATCCTATATTAAGGTTTACCTATAGGTACTTTACATATCTCCTAAACTTGCACCGCTTAGGAGATCTTTACATTTCATGGAGCCGATGATGTCATCAGTGCATGCGCTGTGAAGAAACGCCCACCTGTGCCGTTCTTATGAGCTCTGTGCTGTGAATGGCGGCGCATGCGGGGGAGTGATGTCATTGCACCTCCGGCCAATTAGATGGCCGGAGGACTAGAAACGGGAAGCAGGATGGCCGAAAATGTCAGCTGTGTCACTGCTGAGTGGGTGGCACTGTGGGGGCTTCGTTCTAAGGTAAGTATTTCATAATAAACTAGTATGCCATGCATACTAGCTCCTTATGCCTTTCTTACAGGTTTACAACCACCTGACGTTAAAGATGGTGTAGAGCCGAAGCTGGTTTGGCTGTAGATCTCCTATGGATTACAGGAGAGCACTTTGTTCTGCACTCCTGCGACTTGTCCATTCTCTGCTGACATCAGATGTCAGTCCAGGCACTGCGTCTTCGCGACAATGAAGTCGGGATCCGCATGGAGGGACACCCGGCTTCTTTAGGCTGTCAGCACCATGCTCAAACCATGGAGAGCAGCTGAGCATGTGCAGGGTGAAAGTGTAGTACTGGATTTTTAATAGGGATGCACTGATCCGATATTCGGATCGGATATCGGCGCCGATATGGCTATTATAGCTGGATCGGGGGATCGGTAACATTGACCGATCCACTGGCTGATCCGGTTTTTGCTTAGTAATGGCTCAGCCGTCCCTTGGTGCAGTAGTAGTATGGGATGGGAGCCGCTACTTCCTGTATAGTCCCGGCTCACAGGCGGAGTGATATCCGATGCACTCCGCCTGTGAATGGAGGAGCCGTACACATGAAGCAGAGGCTTTGCTCTGTACTGCAGCCGCATGCTCTGTGTGTAGCTCCGGGATCGGTTCTGGTATCAGCGATTTCACAACACCGGATAGCGGTATTGGGTCCAAAAAAGTCGGATCGGTGCATCCCTAATTTTTAAGCTGTGAGGCCCCTTTCACACAATCCGGTCCGTTATTGGACTCCGTTTATCTCAGCGGGGGATCAATCTGCCGATCCCCCGATGAGCAGGCGGATGGCAGCTGTGACTTCGCGCTGTGTGCGGAGACAGAGCTGTCAGGTCCCTGCTGTTCTCTGGGGGAATTGGATGGGAATGGACAGCCTGTCCGTTCTCATCCGATCCGCTGGACGGATAGGAAATCAGGTTTCCATCAGTCCGGATTTGACGGATCGGATGCTGACATCCTATGCCCCATAGAGATGCATGGGGCATCCGTTCAGATCCGCCTAAAGGGACAGGTGGATCTGAACAGTCCGCCTGTGTGAAAGGGGCCTTAAGGCAGTGGTCCTCAACTCCGGTCCTCAGGGCCCACTAACAGGCCAGATTTTAAGTATTCCTTGGGGAGATGCAGACTAGAATACTGCAATCACTGAGCAGCAAATGATATCACCTGGGATGTATTTCTGTTATCTTGCAAACCTGGCCTGTTAGTGGGCCCTGAGGGCCAGGGTTGAGGACCACTGCCTTAAGGCACTTAGGCTGGCCATACATGATCCAATTTTCTGTCCCAATTTTCTTGAAATGTACCTTTAAGTATGTAGTACGAAGGACTGCCTAATTGGATACAAGTGAATGTGTTTAGCTTTGACCTCACATTATGTGGTTTGTGGTAGATCTAACAGAAAATTGTACAACAAAAGTTGAACATGTATGGCCAGCCTTAGATTGCCGGCAGCTTTGCCCTGCTACTTCCTTCCAACTTGGATGCTATTTAGGAGCCGGTACAAGGGCTGAAATCGCATCAAAGTTGGACCAGAGTAATGCCAGAACCTTTTCTAAAGTGGGAGTGACTTGTTCAGTAAAAGTGAAGACGGTTCTCATAGGGAAACATTGAGTTTGATGTGTCGTGCTACCTGGGGGTCTCACACGTTGGATCGCATGTCGGTGTGATCCGAGCCTCGTAGGTCTATATCTACCCAGCGTTCAGATTTAACATCTCTCTCCTTGTTTTGCAGGTGAACGTCCCTAAAACCCGGCGAACTTACTGCAAGAAATGTGGGAAGCATCAACCCCACAAGGTCACCCAGTACAAGAAGGGGAAAGACTCCCTCTACGCCCAGGGTAAGCATGTCTTAAACTTAAAGACCCCACCTTATCTGACACGGTTTATATATATATATATATATATATATATATATATATATATATATATATATATATATATATATATATATATACATTTTTTTGGATGTCTTATAGCAGAAAGTACATTTTTGGGGGGGGGATTGTCGGATTTTTTTTTTTGTTTATAGCGCACAAAAAAAAAACAGGAAGAGGTGATCAAATACCACCAAAAAGCTCTATTTTTGGGGGAAAAAGGGACATCAATTTTATTTGGATACATCATCGCACGACCGCGCAGTTGTCAGTTAAATTAACGCAGTGCTGGATTGGAAAAAAATTGCCTGGTCAGGAAGGGGGGTAAATCTTCCGGAGCGGAAGTGGTTATTCGGCGAGTTCAAGTACCGATACCTTTGGTCAAGTACTCACCGATACAGAGTAGGGATCGACCGAATATTGGTTTAGAGCGCCACCTGATTACACAGTACTCCTGCCTATGATAGCACACTGACGTCTATCATAGGAGCCGGTCCAGGAGGCGGGACTTCGTATGACAGCGCCCGCAATGAGTAAGCAGAAGAACCCTACTTTGTGTAATGAGGTGGCGCTCTATTCCCCCATGCACTGGTCACTCTGCATTGGGTGGGGGGCGCTAGTCACTCTGCATTGGGTGGGGGGGGCGCTGGCCACTCTGCATTGGGTGGGGGGGGACGCTGGCCACTCTGCATTGGGTGGGGGGACGCTGGCCACTCTGCATTGGGTGGGGGGGGACGCTGGCCACTCTGCATTGGGTGGGGGGGGACGCTGGCCACTCTGCATTGGGTGGGGGGGGACGCTGGCCACTCTGCATTGGGTGGGGGGGGACGCTGGCTACTCTGCATTGGGTGGGGGGGGACGCTGGCTACTCTGCATTGGGTGGGGGGGGACGCTGGCTACTCTGCATTGGGTGGGGGGGGACGCTGGCCACTCTGCATTGGGTGGGGGGGGACGCTGGCCACTCTGCATTGGGTGGGGGGGACGCTGGCCACTCTGCATTGGGTGGGGGGGACGCTGGCCACTCTGCATTGGGTGGGGGGGACGCTGGCCACTCTGCATTGGGTGGGGGGGGACGCTGGCCACTCTGCATTGGGTGGGGGGGGACGCTGGCCACTCTGCATTGGGTGGGGGGGGACGCTGGCCACTCTGCATTGGGCGGTTGGCGCTGGCCACTCTGCATTGGGCGGTGGCGCAAATTTTTTTCCGCAAATGGTACTGCAAAGAAATTAGTTTTTCCCCCACTACTCCTGTGTGTAGAAAGTGATTAAAGCGCCATCTAGTGGGCAGTTTAACAAAAGAACTCACAGTATATCTTGCCACATGCAAAATAATCTGCATAGGTGTCCCAGGTTGGCGATGGTAGCAAATCATGGCCGCTGGAGAAGTTCTGGGATCCCTTAGGGCAGTGGTCCTCAACCCTGGTCCTCAGGGCCCACTAACAGGCCAGGTTTGCAAGATAACTGAAATACATCCCAGGTGATATCATTTGCTGCTTAGTGATTGCAGTACTCTAGTCTGCATCTCCCCAAGGTAATACTTAAAATCTGGCCTGTTAGTGGGCCCTGAGGACCGGAGTTGAGGACCACTGCCTTAGGATATAGGGTAGAAGTGATGTCTGCTTGGGGGCAGACCACACCTATACATCTCCAGCCTTGTGAGCACCTCCAGCAGCCCTGATTTGCAATCATTGTCAGACTAGGACTTCGCAAAGTATCAAGTTCGGTATCTGCAGCATTTGGGTGAGTACGGTTACTTGCACAAATGCTTGATATCGGCACAATACGGTATTGGTGCCTCCCTATTTCTTACTGCATTTTTCAACAGTGCTGTGTGAGATGGCTCTTATGCACGATTTTCTGAAATGCCGCATGTCTGCTTTGAAGGGGTGCAGCTGGAACTCGCACGGAGTGGTTGATTTTGATTTTCATTAATGTGAATGGCGCCCGAGTGGACAGGCTGTTAGTAAGCTTTACTCTCCATGATTTCAATGGTCTTTCTGTGATTAATCGTAACTGTTCTCCGCAGGAAAGAGGAGATACGACCGCAAGCAGAGCGGCTATGGTGGGCAGACCAAGCCAATCTTCCGTAAAAAGGTCAGTTCACATATTAACCTTTAAGATAAATGGATGTAGTTATGGATGTTGTTTCTTTTGAGCAAGGACTGAAATGGCTTCCTCTGATTTCACTGCACACTGTGAGCTTCTCACAATGTGCATTAGAGTCTGCAGCAAGACTGATAGAGCCCCTCATTTTCTGGCTGGAGGACATCCACAGGTGTCAAACTGATGGCCCTCCAGCTGTTGCAGAGCTAAGTCCCATGAGGCATTGCAAGGCTAATTGTTACAAGCATGAGGCAGAGGCATGATGGGACTTGTAGTTCACAACAGCTGGAGGGCCAATAAGTCCCATGAGGCATTGCAAGGTTTGACAGTTACAAGCGTGACTCCCACAGGCAGAGGCATGATGGGACTTGTAGTTCCGCAACAACTGGAGGGCCACCAAGTCCCCCTTTTTTTTTCTTTTTGTTTGAAGTGCTTAAAAATTGTCTTTTTGTGGCTCTGTAGGCCAAGACCACCAAGAAGATTGTGCTGAGGCTGGAGTGTGTCGACTCCAACTGCCGATCAAAGCGGATGTTGGCTATAAAGAGATGCAAGCACTTTGAGCTTGGAGGAGACAAGAAGAGAAAGGTGAGCGTTTGGCTGCTGAATGTTAGATGTCTGTTTTTAGCTCTTAAAGCAGAAATAAAACCGGATATTTATTAATGCTAAGTTATTGGTCCACATCTGACTTTTTCCTTTCTTTCTTTCACAGGGACAAGTCATCCAGTTCTAAGCTGCGGTATCACTTTGAAAATAAAATAAAATCTTTAAAATTTACTTCTAATGTGTTTAAATTTTTTTTTTCTGCTCAACTGAATTGCTAGATAAACTAAGTGGGGTGTTTCATGTTCCTGCTAAATTAAAATAGCCTAGAGCAGGGGTGTCCAGCTCAAGTTAATCGTAGGCCGTATCGGCATTATGGTTGCCCATCAAAGGGCCGGTTATATCTGTAAATCAAAAACGAAGGGATTTCCAGTCACTACTTGCCAACCAGCCAAATTAACCTGTCTAACAGTATGCGTTAAAAACAGGGGTTAAGTTGCACACATTTGCAAATACATGCGTAAGCTGCAGGCCGCGCCAAGGCACCCTGATATCTGCAGTCCCTAACTCTACCTTTAAAGAGTCTCCACAATGGAAGCACATGCATTCTGATGAGATAGATGGAGGACAGGTGACTGGAGGGAGCCCACCCCTCCTTAAAGGAGCAGGGTCACACTGAACACCCAGCACATAGCACAATGGCAGCAAAGGTGTCAGTGCGTTGCCTGACCAATATAAACGTTATACGATATTGCAAAAAGTGGCCACCTCCTCTATAACTGGTCTTGATAGTAAGGCGCACTGGAAGGGCAAACGCAGATCAAAAACAAAGGTATTTCCAGTCACTACTTAACCAACCAGCCAAATTAACCTGTCTAACAGTATGCGTTAAAAACAGGGGTTTAGTTGCACACATTTGCAAATAAATGCGTAAGCTGCAGGCCGCGCCAAGGCACCCTGATATCTGCAGTCCCTAACTCTACCTTTAAAGAGTCTCCACAATGGAAGCACATGCATTCTGATGAGATAGATGGACCGGTTATATCTGTAAGACTATTAAAATTTTATCTACGTCCTCCTGCCAAACCTCATCAAACAATGGGTGTGGTGGTGGGAGATCTGTCAAGGGGGCAGTAAATACAAGGATTTTTTTTTTTTTATGCAGGGATCGGGATGGCGTGCAGTGTACATCTCACTTCCACCCCTCCTTGGCTCTTGCACAACCAACCCCATAAAGCTTCCTCGCTTCTTACCCAGCGTGGCTCTAGTACCTTCTGGCAATGTACCGTATATACTCAAGTATACGTTGACCTGAATATAAGCCGAGGCACCTCATTTTACCACAAAAAAGTGGGAAAACTTATTGACTCGAGTATAAGCCTAGGGTGGGAACTGCAGCAGCTACTGGACCACCACGAGACACTAAACAGGGGCTGCAGGCATGGTAGAGAAGATTGTTCGGGCATGGCACAGATGGTACAGGAGATGCAGTGCTGTGGGCATGGTACAGGAGAATGTCCTGTACCATGCCTGCAGCACTGCATGAGGAAATGCAGGTAGGTAAGTGAGACCGTGAGTATAAGCCGAGGGGGGGTTTTTCAGCATAAAAACCATGCTGAAAAACTCTGCTTGTACTCTAGTATGTAAGGTAGGTGGCTCTGCCTCAGTCTCACTTGCAGGTAGATCATTGGTCAGCCGGGCACAGATGGGGGTCACCGTGCAGCTTGCCACTTGATGCCCCATCCTGCGCTGCACCTGCATCTCCCTTGTTCTGCCATCGGAGCAGGCAGGGATCTACAAGAACCGCCAAAAGGAAAGCTGTAAATGCAAGCCTGCTGTGTTTACAAGTGACCCTGGGAAGCAGGTGGTGGAACAGAGTTCCCCCCCATGTTCTGGCTAATAAAAAAGGCTTGGGTGCAAGGGCCACAAGAAATGGCTTGAAGTGCTGGATTCATCCAACAGGCCTTGTTTGACATGTGGTCTAGACAAAAGGTAAAACTTGTATTTAGCTGATATAAGCTGCCCTCCCTTGACTGACCTTGTACTAGTTCTGTAACCGTGACCTCATCTGCACTTTTAGGATCATTTGCTATACTCTAAAAGTAGTATGTGGATTTGAGCAAGATATGCTTGCAACTCCATGGTTTTCAAGGTGAGTGTTTACTTTGTGATAGCTACTAGGGCAGGAGAGATCATTAAACCGTTGGTGCCAGTAGAGTAAGAGGTAATTGTGGTTGGGCTTTTTCTTTAACCACTTGCCGACCGCCAGCAGTACTTATACTGCAGCAGGTCAGCTCTATTTTGTGAAACGACATACTTGTATCAATTTTTAGATTTCCACTTTCAAGTCCGTATAAGGCACATGCACACAGCCGTATCATTTTTACAAAGGAGCTTGCCGGCAGCAAGATTCTACTTAAAATGCTGTCGGTATGCTATACGCGTTTGTGCTAACATTTACATGTGTATAGCGTACCCTATTGGTTGCTGGGACAAATAGGGGTCCTAACATCCTTCAGGCAAACCAAAATGCTAGGTAAATATGTTTGAGCGCTATTGCAATCTAGTTTTCATTATTACTAGGGCCCAGTCGGCATCTCCTTTCTTCATTAAGGTGCAGGTAGCTTGTGTCACCTAATCAATTGTTGCTAGGATGTTGGCTGCTTTTGACTTCTAGCTTCCTCATTGCTAGGGTGCTGGTGGATTTTCACACCTAGCTTCCTCATTGCTAGGGTGCTGGTGGCTTTTCACAACTAGCTTCCTCATTGCTAGGGTGCTGGTGGCTTTTCACACCTAGCTTCCTCATTGCTAGGGTGCTGGTGGCTTTTCACACCTAGCTTCCTCATTGCTAGGGTGCTGGTGGCTTTTCACACCTAGCTTCCTCATTGCTAGGGTGCCGGTGGCTTTTCACACCTAGCTTCCTCATTGCTAGGGTGCCGGTGGCTTTTCACACCTAGCTTCCTAATCGCTAGGGGGCAAGTGGCTCTTGATGTCTAGCTTCCGGTGGTTTGTTTAGGGGTTGGGCTTGGCACCTTAGTTCCAGTGAAGGGAACTCTAAGGTGTCAGCATACCAAGACATTTTCCCGCTCCCAACTTTGTGGGAACATGACTGCCCACCAATACACAAAGCAAGGTTCATTAAAGACATGGATGAGCGAGTTTGAGGTGGAAAAAAACTTAACTGGCCTGCAGAGTCCTGACCTCCACACGATGGAACACCTTTGGGATGAGTTAGTGGAGACTGCACTTCTGGAAGAACGGTCAAACATTCCCATAGACGCCCTCCAAACCTTGTGGACAGCCTTCCCAGAAGAGTTGAAGCTGTTATAACTGCAAAGGGTTCAATATTGATCCCTATGGACTAAGACTGGGATGCTATTAAAGTTCATGTGCGTGTAAAGGGAGGTGTCCCAATACTTTTGGTAATATATTTTATAATAAATGGGACTGCTGGAGCATGTTACACCCTAAATATGAATGTAACATGCTTATCCTTTAAAGCTCCATACATACTGTACTTCATAGGACACGTAGGAAGAAAAACAGCTTTGTTTGCATGAGTGTTTGGTATTAGAGCATTTTATTGGGTAGATTACCCTTTTTATTCTGGCCATTAAAATGCTTTTTAGATATCAGGCTAAATGTCATGTTTGAAATAATCAAGCACAGTGAGCAATAATTGCATCGTCCCTACCGTCAGTGGCGGCCGGTGTGTTGGGGGTGCTGCCCCCCCACCCATGCGTCTGGGCCCCTTAATCTACATGCAGGGGCGCCAGACGCATGGAGTTCAATGGGCTTTTTTTTTTTTTTGCATCACCTGATTAGAGTCAGAGGCTGTAATAGGGTGATGCAAAGGGTGGACCCGGGACGCAGAGCAATGCGCCCTGAGCCCACCCATTGTGTGACGATAGCGAATGAAAATTCGTTATTGTCACATGGATCCTCCTCCTGGCCAATCAGGAAGCGCATCCGATACGCGCTTCCTGATTGGCCGAAAGGCAAACCCAATGCAATTGGCTGGTAGAGGAGGCGGGAGCCGAGGACTGAGGAGACGCCTCCATGCTAGAGAAGCCGCTGCTGTCTTAGCCTCGGTCTCCAGTCCATAGTGACCCCAGAGCGGAGGGTACCCGGGTTACGGAGGCCAGGGAAAGCGGCGCGTGTGTTTCCCATAGTAACGGGCGGGTGCAAAAGGCCGGTCAAGATCAGCTGCTGCGCTTCTGCGACGAGCTGATGGCTGGACAGAGGGAGTCCCTGCTGGGGGAGCTGGAGCTGAGGGAGCACTGCCAGCGGGCACAGGAGGCCTATGTCTGGGAGAAGAGCTGTCCGCAGCGCCTGGACCACAGGATGTGCCTGGTACCGGAGGAGTTCCAGGGCAGTGTGAGGGGGAGCTGAGAGCTGACCCAGTGCTATTCTGTAACTAAAGAGGCCCTGTCATGTCACATATATCACCACACCACCTAGAGAGCTGCCCATACAATATACAATCCGATTTAGATTTACCTAAACAATCCAACTACCTTGTACCCAATCAGATTGGAGATATAAAGGAGATTGTACAATCAGAAGGGAGATCTATGCTATGTATGCTGATCTCTGCATTGTGGGCACGTATGATGGTCAGTACATTGGGGGTACGCATGCTGGTCACTGCATTGGGGTAATGTACGCTGGTCACTGCATTGGGGGCATGTATGCTGGTCACTGCATTGAAAGGGGGCATGTACGCTGGTCACTGCATTGAAAGGGGGCATGTACGCTGGTCACTGCATTGAAAGGGGGCATGTACGCTGGTCACTGTGCATTGAAAGGGGGCATGTACGCTGGTCACTGTGCATTGAAAGGGGGCATGTACGCTGGTCACTGTGCATTGCAAGGGGGCATGTACGCTGGTCACTGTGCATTGAAAGGGGGCATGTACGCTGGTCACTCTGCATTGAAAGGGGGCACACTATACCTTATTTACTGAAGGCCCCTTTCACACTTTTGCGACCTCAAAGTCATGCAATTTTTTACAGCGTGTTTTTGCCGCAAAGCAATGCATATTACATTTTTCTGTTTGCGCCCCCCCCCCCAAAAAAAAAATTTTTGAGCACCGGCTGCCACTGCCTACTGTGAAACGTGGTGGTGGTGGCAGCATCATGTTGCAGAGATGCTTCTGTGCAGCAGGCCCTGGAAGATATCTCCCAGGGTATAGGACAGAATGAATACAGCAAAATACGCTGCTCCAAAAAACGATCTTGATGAGGAAAAACCTTCACGCTGGATATCTATACTGGTAGGGACTGGGTAATGTGTTAGGATCTATACTGGTATGGACTGGGTAATGTGTTAGGATCTATACTGGTATGGACTAGGTAATGTTTTGGAAGGAAAGGATGCCACATCGTTTGATGGAAATGAAAATTCTCACCCTACAGCGGGCTGAATTCAAAGACATCCCGAAAATCAAAGTGAAAAGGCTAGTCCATTTTGCTGAAATTTTATTGCAGCAACTCCGAATGGTCCTCAGTAGTGTCTATGGCCCCCGCATGCTTGTATGCATGTCTGAAAAACGCCACGGGGGCATGCGCTTATTGAGACGATGGATGGGGTCCTGGGGTATTTCCTCCCAGATCTGGACCAGGGCATCACTGAGCTCCTGAACAGACTGAGGTGCAACCTGGCGGTGTCCGATTGGACTGAAACCTAATGTCCCAGAGGTGTTCTATCGGATTGAGGTCAGGCAAGCGTGGGGGCCATTCAATGGTATCAATTCCTTCATCCTCCAGGAACTGGCTGCATACTCTCGCCACATGAGGCCGCGCATTGTCGTGCACCAGGAGGCACCCAGGACCCACTGCACCAGCGTAGGGTCTGACAATGTGTCCAAGGATCGCATCACAATACCTAATGGCGATCAAGGTGCCATTGTCTAGGCTGTAGAGGTCTGTGCGTCCCTCCATGGATATGCCTCGCCAGACCATCACCAAACTGGTCGTGCTGAACAATGTCACAGGTAGCATAATGTTCTCCACGGCTTCTCCAGACCCTTTTATGTCTGTCACATGTGCTCAGGGTGACCCTGCTCTCATCTGTGAAAAGCACAGGGTGCCAGTGGTGGATTTGCCAATTCTGGTGTTCAATGGCAAATGCCAATTGAGCTCCACGGTGCCAGGAAGTGAGCACAGGGCCATTTGGAGGACGTCCAGCCCTCAGGCCACCCCCGTGAAGTCTTTCTGATTGTTTGGTCAGAGACATTCACACCAGTGTCCTGCTGAAGGTCATTTTGTAGGGCTCTGGCAGTGCTCACCCTGTTCCTCCTTGCACAAAGGAGCAGATACCGGTCCTGCTGATGGGTTAAGGACCTTCTACGGCCCTGTTCAGCTCTCCTAGAGTAACTGCCTGTCTCCTGGAATCTCCTCCATGCTCCTGAGACTGTGCTGGGAGACACAGCAAACCTTCTGGCAATGACACGTATTGATGCCATCCTGGAGGAGTTGGACTGCCTGTGCAACCTCTATAGGGTCCAGGTATCTCCTCATACTACCAGTAGTGACACTGACCCCCTCTATAGGGTCCAGGTATCTCCTCATACTACCAGTAGTGACACTGACCCCCCTCTATAGGGTCCAGGTATCTCCTCATACTACCAGTAGTGACACTGACCCCAGCCAAATGCAAAACTAGAAAAAAGAGTAGGGAAAACAAAGTCAGTGGCCTCCACCTGTAAAACCATTCTTGTCTTGGACGTCTTGTCGTTGCCCATTAAGTGCACCTGTGCATGAAATTAACACCAAAGGAGCTGAAACCAATTAACAACCCCCTCTGCTGCTTAACTGACCAGATCGATATCCCAGGAGTTTACTTGACTTTATACTCTGATTAAAAAGTGTTCCTTTAAGTTTTTTTGAGCAGTGTATAAAGAAATCCTGGTGGAGGATTTTTGAAACCTCAGCCCTTCTGAGAAGATCTGCCTTTAAGTAAGACAATGACCACAAGATCCGTTTTTTTTTTTTTTTTTCTTCACTTTTGACATGAGTTTATTTCTGTTGAGCAGCATCAAGAATACAAAATAATCACACTTCCACTTTAAAGTTAAAGAATATATATGAAATAAAAACTTTTTGATAAAATCTGAATGAAATTTACATCTTTTCACAGGCTCTTTTGCAGTAATATGGGATCTTCTGATTTGCATAGTTGTCCAAGACCTTTTTTGGTTTTAGAGATTTTTACCTTCATCAGTTCCGTATTTTTTTTAAACGCTAACTTCACTATTTGTACCGTTACCAGGACTGCTCGTAGAAATTACGGGGCCCTGTAAAATCCAAAAGTCGCCAATCACTCAGGAAAGAAAGGGGCTGCTCTCCATCATGAAACTATCCCCCTGTGTGCCCGTAGCAGCCAGTGAGAAGAACAGCGGGGAAGGCTGGCAGTGCAGGGCAAAAGGGTACGCAGGGAGGCCAGGGCAGAAGGGGGAACTGGATTGTGGACAGGAGGAGGTAATCAGGGGGGCTGTTTTTGAAAGTGACCCCCAATGTAGTTCCCTCCTGCAGCAGGTGAAGGTGGGGAAAGATGGAAGTTCAGGGAAAAGGGGCACTCGGGGTGACCCGGGCGCAGGGGGGAAATTGGATCATGGACAGGAGGAGGTGATGGGGGGGGGGGGGGGTGCAATTACTGGAACTAATCTCCCTGTAGTTCCTTACTGTAGCAGTTGAAAGCTGGAGGGGGCGAGAGGAGGGGTACCCGGTAGTGAAAGTGACCCCCCATGTAGTTCCTTCTTGCAGCAGGTGACGGGTGGGGAAGATTGAAGTTCAGGGAAAAGGGGCACATGGGGTGACCAGGGCGGAGGGGGTAAATTGGATCATGGACAGGAGGAGGTGATCGGGGGGGGGGGGGCAATTACTGGAACTAATCTCCCTGTAGTTCCTTACTGTAGCAATTGAAAGCAGAAGGGGGTGAGAGGAGGGGTACCCGGTAGTGCGAGGTAAAGGGGCAATTTGAACATTGTCAGGAGTGGGGTGATCAGTGGGGGGGGGGGGCAGTTACCGTTTCCTCTTGCAGCAGGTGACGGGAGGGGAAGATGGAAGTTCAGGGAAAAAGGGCACACGGGGTGACCCGGGCAGAGGGGGGGAATTGGATCATGGATGGGAGGGGGTGATCAGTGTGGGGGGGGGGGCCTCCTACGGCAGTTGAAAGCTGAAGGGGATGGGAGGGGAACCCGGCAGTGCGCGGCGGGGGGGGGGGGGCAATTTAATCATTGTCAGAAGTGGGGTGGTGTGTGTGTGGGCAGTTACTGATACCAATCCCCCCTGTAGTTCCCTCCTGCAGAAGTTGAAATCCAAAGGTAGTGAGAGGGAGGGGAAGCCAGCAGTGCGGGGGGAAAGGGGTACACAGGGAGGCCCAAGCGGAAAGGGGAATCTGATTGTAGACAAGAGGGGGTGATTACTGGAGCCCATACTCTTGCCGGTTCTCCCTGCAGCAGCTGAAAAATGGCTTCTTTTTCTCTCCCTCCTTTCAACTTTCAGCTGCTGCAGGGAGCTCCACACAGGGGACCAGTAATTTCCCTCCCTGCCACACTGATCACCCCCACCTGTACACAATCCTCCCCCACCTGTACACAATCCTATTTCGCCTGGCACCCGGGCCCTTCCCTGCTGAACCGATGTGGCCTGGGCCCCATACAGGAGGAGGCCCCTTACTAGCGGCCTTGCATGTTACACCTAAAAAATGTGACCCCCCCCAAATCTCAAACAGTTGCACTACATGGTAGATCTAGACAATGCACAATCAAAACTGGACACTGCATGGTCCTCCTAAGGCTACATTCTATGGCGGTCTCCCAAAATGTGAAAGGTTGCGTGCTGTAAAAGGCTGCTAGTGCAAAATTTAATAGTCTTCTATTAGCATTGATAGACGAATGTCTCCTTCCAGGTATTGTATTCTGACAGCCGGCACTCGCAGTTGTCAGAATACCCGAACAGGGACTACATTTGAGTTGCTGCTAGTGATAGTGGATTTGATGGCTCTGGAACTTCAGGTAGATGTTACCTGCTATCGGCAATTGGTTTTATTGTCTGATAATATCCCAGTGAGGCATCTGGACGATATGTTTCCCACTTCCTTACACCAAAGAAATCCCTTAAGAGACCTCGGGATGTGAGTGTAATAATTGCAACAGAAGATTGGGGCGCCACACCGTAATGGTAAAATTCAAAAACAAGGTTTTATTCTAAACAAGATACAGTGATACGCTAAATATCCAACACGTTTCGGTGAGGCAGTTTGCCCCTTCATCAGGGGCCTCTGCAAGATACCCCAGCTGCTGAAGGCAACTAGAGACCCTACAATTTTCCAGATTTTATTTACGGTTTGAATCCTTAACGTCCGTTCTCTTAAAGCAGAGTTCTCCAAACTTTTTAAAGTTTAAACAAAGGGCCAGTTTACTGTCCTTCAGAATTTTGGAGGTGCTGGACTGTGGTCAGTGGGAGAAGAAAATGGCCTGGCATAAGTAGAAGCAAATAATGCTCATCTTTGGGTGTTGATGAGGAGGAATTGTCCTATCATTTATGACTTTGGGAACAATTGTGCCCCTTTGTTGGGGTCAGTGGTAGGAATAGTGCCCAATTGATTGATGTTAGTGGGAGGAATAGCTCCCCACTGTTGGGGTCATTGGAAACAATTGTGCCCCTTTGTCGGGATCAGTGGGAGAAATTGTGTCCCATTGTGGGTGTCAATGGATGGAATAGTGCCTTAAGGGCCAAATAGAAGAAAGCAAGGAGTAGAAAGTGCCCTGGCAAACAATGTCCCATCTTTGGTGTCATTAGGAAGAATCGTGGCCCATTATTGGTGTCATTGGGAACAATTGTGCCCCTTTGTTAGGTGCAGTGAGAAGAATAGAGCCCCATTGTTGGTGTAAGTGGATGCAATAGTGCCTCATCATTGGGAACAATTGTGCCTTTAGTGGGGGTCTTTGGGATTAATAGTGCCCCATCATTGTTGTCAATGGATGGAATACTGCCCCAAGGGCCAGATAAAAGGAAATGAGTAAAAAATGCCCTGGCATTAATGGGAGAAAACAGTGCCCCATCTTTGGGTTTCATTGGGTAGAATTGTCTCCCATGGTTTGTGTTAATGGGAACAATTGTTCCCCTTTGTTGGTGGGAGGAATAGAGCCCTATTGTTGGTGTCAGTGGATGCAAAAGTGCCCCGTCATTGGGAGGAATTGTGCCCCATCATTGGTGTCATTGAGAACAATGGTGCCCCCTTGTTGGGGTCAATGGGAGGAATTATGCCCCGTTGTTGGTGTCTGTGGATGCAATAGTGCCCCATCATTGGCGTCAATGGGAGGAACTGTGCCCCATCATTGGTGTCATTGGGAACAATGGTGCCCCCTTGTTGGGGGTCAATGGGAGGAATTATGCCCCGTTGTTGGTGTCTGTGGATGCAATAGTGCCCCATCATTGGCGTCAATGGGAGGAACTGTGCCCCATCATTGGTGTCATTGGGAAAAATTGTGCCCCTTTGTTGGTGTCAGTGGGAGGAACTGTGCCCCTTTGTTGCTTTCACTGGATGGAATAGTGCCCCAAGGGCCAGATAAAAAAAAGGAAAGAGCCGCATCTGGCCCCTAGGCCAGTTTAGAGACCACTGTCTTAAAGGATGAGCTCATCACCACCCTTGCAGTTTATTCAGAGCTACAAGTCGTTTGCTGCAGTGAATGACCGTACTTGTAGTTCATTAATTCACAGGAAACTGAATGAAAGACGCAGCTGTGTGGGCTGAGCGCCGTCCGCTTTTTAAAAAATGACAGCGGGTGCGTGGAGAAGAACCCCCACCCACTGTCACAGGGTAAGAGGGACTGTGGGGGGGAGGCGGCAGGAGATGGAACATGTTACATATTTCCCCCCTGAATACGGGTAAAACATGTAACATGTTCCAAAAGTGAACCTGGTAATAGGGCAAAATGTGCCCCCCCCCGAAACGCGTAGGATATTTAGTGTCTCATGTTCGGAATAAAACCTCATTTTTGAATTTCAACATTTTGGAGCGGGGCTCCAATTTTCCGAACGAGCTACCTGATTGGATGCAGCCACTGTTTGGCTCCTAGTTTTCCCCCTGGCTCTGATTTTTTAGATTGAAAGGATGTCAGGTGGGAGGGATGCGACGTAGCTCCCAGAACTCTTATTTTGGTCGGTTCATCAGGAATCATGTATTGGATTAAGCGAACCGTCTTAGTAGTCAAGCAGCATATTAATCAAACATTGGTCATTTTGGGAAGTTTTTGATGATTGTAAAATTAAAATATTAAAAAAAGAAACCCATCCTCATCCTATAATAAAGCAGGAAATATTCCCCAATATAGTGAATAACAGTTTGCCTGTTATTTTGGCTTCATATAAATGGTAATAGAAAAGAGAAAAGTTCTGATTTTTCCTTGTACCAAACAGACCAAATCATCAGGGAGTGCATCTGTCTGTTTGGCCATCCATTTCTTCAATCACCTTTAAAGCTCAATTGATCTTTTAAGTGTAAATCAGCTAATTTTCTTCCTAAAGTAACCACAACCTGAGTAGAAAAGCCGGTCGCTTACCAGCATGCTGTAGAAAGGACCTAAAAGTAGCCACAACCTGCACCGAAAGGCCTGTCCCCTGTCAGCATGCTGTAGAGAGGACCTAAAAGTAGCTACAACCTGAACAGAAAGGCCTGTCCCCTGCCAGCATGCTGTAAAGAGGACCTAAAGTAACCACAACCTGAGTAAAAAAGCCTGTCCCCTGCCTGCATGCTATAGAGAAGACTATTGTTCTGTGCAGAAGTAATGGTCTCTCTGCAGAGGACTGACACCCCCCCCCCCCTACTGAGTTGAGCCTGTAGCTCTGCAATGGCTTATGCTCCCTGCTGATTTGAGGGGTTTCCCACCTCTGCAAGGATAGCACTGCTTGCCTACAGCTCTCTGACTCCTGAGTAGAAAAACGTGTCCCCTGCCAGCATGCTGTAGAGAGGACTATTGTTCTCTGGGTGGATGTAGTGGTCTCTCTGCAGAGGACCGACACGCCCCCCCTAGGGAGTTGGCCCTGTAACTGTGCAATCAACAAAGGTCATGCTCCCTGCTGATTGGAGGAGTGTCAGACCTTTGCAAAAATACCACTGCTTACCCTCAGAGATCAAAGGTCCTTTTCAGGCTCCTGAGTAGAAAAGCCTGTCCCCTGCCAGCATGCTGTAGAGAAGATTATTGTTCTCTCTGTGGAAATAGTGGTCTCTCTGAAGAGGACCAACCTACCCCCTACTGACTCAGACCTGTAGCCCTGCAATCAACAAAGGTCATGCTCTCTGCTGATTGGAGGGGTGACAGACCTCTGCAAAGATACCACTGCTTACCCACAGAAGAAAAAGGTTCCTCTCTGGAGTTTTCTAGCTCCTGAGTCGAAAAACTTGTCCCTGCCAGCATGCTGTAGAGAGGGACTATTGTTCTCTGGGTGGATGTAGTGGTCTCTCTGCAGAGGACCGACATGCCCCCCCCCCCCCTCCTACTGAGTTGACTCTGTAGTTCTGCAATTGACAAAGGTCATGCTTTCTGCTGATTGGAGGGGTGTTGGACCTCTGCAAAAATACCACTACTTACCCTCAGAGAACAAGGGTTCTTTTCTGGAGCTTTCTAGCTCCTGAGTAGAAAAGCCTGTCCCCTGCCAGCATGCTGTGTAGAAGGACCATTGTTCTCTGTGTGGAAATAGTGGTCTCTCTGCAGAAGACTGATATGCCCCCTACTGACTTGGACCTGTAGCCCTCCAATTAACAAAGGTCATGCTCCCTGCTGATTGGAGGGGTGTTGGACCTCAGCAAAAATACCACTGGTTACCCTCCGAGAGCAAAGGGCCTTAACTGGAGCTTTCTAGCTCCTACGTAGAAAAGCCTGTCCCCTGCCAGCATGCTGTAGAGAAGACTATTGTTCTCCGTGTGGAAATAGTGGTCTCTCTGCAGAGGACCGACTCTCTGAGTCGGACCTGTATCTATGAAAGCGGTCA
This sequence comes from Pelophylax lessonae, assembly GCF_965119305.1. NCBI lineage: Eukaryota > Metazoa > Chordata > Amphibia > Anura > Ranidae > Pelophylax > Pelophylax lessonae. The sequence goes on from NC_138774.1 coordinate 287,321,119, forward strand.
TGCTCCCTGTTGATTGGAGGGGTGTTGGACCTCTGCAAAGATACCACTGCTTACCCACAGAGAGCAAAGGTTCTTTTCTGCAGCTTTCTGGCAGGGAGCAGGCTTTGCTACTCAGGTTGTGGCTGGTTTAGAAATAAAAATAACTATAACACATAAAGCATCATGGAATGTATCTAGCTGATTTATACCGAAGCTTCAACTGGGCTTTGAGAAGCTGTCGATTTTCTTAATCCAACCTCAGCAGCACAGTTCCCGATGGATTCACCGCCACCTTAAAGACTTGAGAGGAATTAAAATGTCCGTATTCGTAGCGCGTCGGAAGCAGCTGCGTCACATGGCAAGTTTCACAAGTAAGTTTATCCGATAGCATAACTCGTGCCAATAGGAAATAGCGAGGGCCACCTATTTCTTGCCGATTCGTTACCGAGATTGCTAAAGATCCGCTAGCGAGGGGTTTCTCCCACAGGTCGAAATTATTAACCTGAAATAAGAAAAAAGTAAGGATTGGGATAAATCTAAATATCACTATTAAAACCCAGTTACAAACAATTAAATACAGTTCAGGTGCACCAAAAGAAATCAAAGTCTTCCAGTTGTCTTTATCTAGAAAGTAACCACAGCAAGGTAGAAAAGCTTGCCCCCTGTCAGCATGCTGCAAAGAAGGACTTGCTTTCTGTGTGGAAGTAGGGGGTCTCTCTGCAGAGCTCCAACTGCTGAATTAAAGCTAAAGCTCTCCAACCAGCATGGAATAGCTGATTGCAGAGTTATGGGTCCACTCTGCTAGTTTGCATTAGCTAAAAGGGGGGGATGCGTAAGGGAAGGGGGGGGCTGCGTAAACACACATGGTCAAACTGTGTTTTTACTTCTCTTCTTTACACTGCAAAGGCAGTGGACAGGAGTGTACATGCCACAGTTGTAATGCTTTGCTGCATCATGGCGTGGCAAAATTTAGCCCCCCCCCGTCATGCTCGGTGGGCAGTACTACCCGCCAAACGTGACCCATTAACTTAAATAAGGCCAAACCGCAACCGCTTGCAATGTGCGTGGTTGTGGCACAATGGTACAGGGTAATAGGGGTTAAAATAGGTAATGAGGAATCTGCATACCTTACCACCTGTCAAGCACCTTCTGAAGAGCGATGCACTGTGGATCGCTCAACAGAGGGCACTGCAAGTGTAAAATTTTACATAGGTACAGTGCCAATGGACCCTATTGGCCAATGCCACCTCCCTCCACTAGTTACACACTATCAGGGGCTGGCTGGCAACTTTTGGCCCAGGGGGAAAGTACAATCCAGAGGCCCATGGTGCAGTGACTCGGCCACCCCCTCCTACTCTCCCTCTTCCCGGCCTCCTTCTGACCCCCATTCTAGGCTGAAGCTCTGCTCCAGGTATTCTCTACCCACTGTCCGAATCCGGGTTTCCAACATGGCCAGCAGGTTGGGGGGAGCTGGCCGGGGGAGAGTCTCTAGTTGGGCATGGAACCGGCTTCTGCTCAGACACAGTTTACAGCATCCATGCTGGGGGGGGGGGGGGGGGGTGGGGGGAGGGGGTTGTTGCGCTCTGTCCTTTTCTTTAGTCTCGAAATACGGAAAGGTTTCTTCACCGTAAGAGCTTTGAAAATGTGGAATAGACTCCCTCCAGAGGTGGTGAGTAGACTCCCTCCAGAGATGGTGAGTAGACTCCCTCCAGAGGTGGTTCTGGCTAGCTCACTAGATTGCTTTAAAAAAGGCCTGGGTTCTTTCCTGGGTGTACATAATATAGCTGGGTATTAATATTTATAGGTAAAGATGATCCAGGGAATATCGGATTGCCTCTCAGGGGATCGGGAAGGAATTTTTTTCCCCCTGCTGTAGCAAATTGGATCATGCTTTTCTGGGGTTTTTTCACGTATATGGGATTGTATGGTTGGGTTTTCTTTACTGTTTTTTTGTTTATTATTGGTTGAGCCAGATGGACACGTGTCTTTTTTTCAACCTAAATATGTAACTATGTCATTTGAGGTGAGATTCTTGAAAACGTTGTCCTGGATTACAAACTATAAATTTAACCGGTTGCCGACCGCCGCACGACTATATACTGCGGCGGTCAGCCCCGGCCAGGCAGAGTGACGTAGATCTACGTCACTTGCCTGTCACTTCCTTGTGAGCCTATAGCGGGCGAGCGCGCGCCCGCCCGCCCGCCGCGGCTCGTTCACAAGGAAGTCAGTGCGTGTGACTGGTGGACCCGATGTCCACCGGTCACTCGCCGATCGTCGGTAGAGAGGGAGAAAGTCAGGCGGCTGATGTAAACAAGCCGCCTGTCATTCTCCCCTGTGTAGAAACAGTGATCAAACGGTTCTACTATGTAGGACCGTTGATCACTGTTCCTATACTAGTAGCCACAGCCAATCACAGTTAGAATCACGCCCCTAGGGACACTCACCACCCGTCCCTCCCCAATAAAGTTAACCCCTTCCCTGCCAGTGTCATTTTGCAGTAACAGTGCATATGTATAGCACTGATTACTGCAGTAATGTCACTGGTAACCCCAAAAAAGTCAGTCAAGGGTCCGATCTGTCCGCCGCAATGTTGCAGTGCCGCAAAAAAAATTGCAGATCGCCGCCATTAAGCGTTAAAAAAAAAACACCAAAAATGACATAAATCTTTCCCGTAGTTAGTAAACGCAATAACTTTTGTGCAAACCAATCAAAATACGCTTATTGCAATTTTTTTTACCAAACATATGTAGCAGAAAACAAATTGGCTAAAAATGTTAAAAAAATTTTGATTTTTACATTTTTTTGGGGGGGAATTTCATATGAAAAAAATGTGAAAAATATTGTTATTTTTGCAAAATTTACGCTCTTTTTTTGTTCATAGCGCAAAAAGTAAAAATCGCACAGGTGATCAAATACCACCAACAGAAAGCTCTGTTTGTGGGGAAAAAAGGACATCAAATTCGTTTAGGTACAGCGTCGCACAACCGCGCAATTGTCAGTTAAAATAACGCAAAAAATGGCCTGGTCATTAAGGGGGTAAAACCTTGCGGTCCAAAAGTGGGTAAAAGAAAATACTCCATCTAGTGGCCATAACGTGGTATTATTATTTTCTTTTAGACATTTAGAAATAATACCAGTAAAAAATCGCAAAAAAAACCCTGGTCAGGAAGGGGGTAAAATCTTCTGGGGCTTAAGTGGTTAAGAAACAGTACATTTCTAGACACTTTTATTACCTTGAGTAACCTGTATCCTTGTATCCCTAGAGGATCTTGATTGATGGCAATGACCTCTTGGTTCTGAAGGAGTGCTGTAGACTCTGGACTTATTTCCCGCAAGTCATTAGACATTAACAATGGTGCAGCCATGATTGCCCAAAGAGCCATTTGTGTCACCTGCTGATCATAACTTAATCCGAAGTTACCGATAACAAGCTGTTTGAAAGAAAAAATGAATAAACAAGGGTTCTGAAAGTCTAAACTTATATATATATATATATATATATATATATATATATATATATATATATATATATATATATATAGAGAGAGAGAAGAAAAAAAAAAACATGAGCATGTCTCGGAGGGTAATAGATCAGGTGTTAAATATCAAAAAATCTTTTTGATTTTAAAACGGAGCTCCACTCAAAAGGGGAATCCCTGCTTGTTTTCACCCCCCCTTCACTGCCACATTTGGCACTTTTTGGGGGGGATGTGGCAGCCGGTACTTTGTTTTGACAGCTCGGTGTCGACATTGCCGGATCCCTAGATGGGTAAGTGTCCCTATATTAAAAGCCAGCAGCTACAGTATTCGTAGCTGCTGACTTTCATTTTTTTTTCCCCCGAATGGAACTCCACTTTAAATCTAAAGGCTGTGGGGATAATTACACTGCCCAAGATTGCTCAGCTCAGTTGGAGGTACAGTATATCCCAGCCAAAGATTGACCATCATAGAACATGGGGCTTATCACTTCTACAGTCAATGCCTGATCCCCCACTAGACCCAGGGACCGGGACTCCAAGATAGAAGACAGTGAGGGAAGCCAGAATGTGCTCTATTAGTTAGCACACACAACTGAAGTGTTTCTTAGCAAAGTGGCCACTGTGTGTAATTAGCCAATGTATGGGTCCCGGTTGAATCTTTGTCTTAACCTGTGGCCCTCAGAACCCTCTGATGTGGCCTTCAGTGCCCTCTGATGTGGCCTTCAGTGCCCTCTGATGTGGCCTTCAGAACCCTCTGATGTGGCCTCCAGTGCCCTCTGATGTGGCCTTCAACCTCAAACCAGGGAAGCACATGCCCATGCTCTGGGATGGTGGGTCGGCAAGTCCAGATCGCGATCAACGGGTTGTCGACCCGCCATCCTAGAGCATCAGAAGGCATTGAGCCTGCGCTGGCAGCAGAGGAAGCTGGCGGCCGTGGAGGGAGCAGGAGCCGATGCTTTCTCTGTAGCACAGGCTCCTGTCCCAAGCAGAGTGATACCAAGTGCACTTTGCCTGGGACCTTACTAGCAGCCTGGAGAGTGATACCAGCAGAAGCTGAAAAAGGAAAAAGATCAGTGTATTAAATATCACGTACACTGTACTGTTGCAATGGGCAATATTAGTACTTCTAAAAAATTTTTGGCTCCTTTCACATCCACATACGTACTTTAAGCGCAGAGCACCTGCGGCTTAGCTGCACTGAGCCATAGACTTACTATTATATCCTGCAGGTTTGGTGTGCTTTCAGAAAGCTACACTATATTACCAAAAGTATTGGGACACCTGTCTTTACACGCACATGAACTTTAATGGCATCCCAGTCTTAGTCCATAGGGTTCAATATTGAGTTGGCCCACCCTTTACAGTTATAACAGCTTCAACTCTTCTAGGAAGGCTGTGCACGAGGTTTAGGAGTGTGTCTATGGGAATGTTTGACCAATCTTCCAAATGCATTTGTGAGGTCAGGCACTGATGGTAAAAAGAAGGGCTGGCTCGCAGTCTGAGCTCTAAATCTTTCCAAGTTCCTAGACCCCAAACGTGCTCATCCATGTCTTTATGGACCTTGCTTTGTGCACTGGTGCGCAGTCATGTTGAAACATGAAGGGTCAACCCCAAATTGTTCCCACAAAGGAAGCATGAAATTGTCCAAAATGTCTTGGTATGCCGACGCCGTAGAAGTTCCCTTCACTGGAACTAAGGGGCCAAGCCCAACCCCTGAAAAACAACCCCACACCATAATCCCCCCTACACCAAATGATTTGGACCAGTGCACAAAGTAAGGTACATAAAAACAAGAACCTCACAAATGTGCTTCTGGAAGAATGGTCAAACATTCCCATAGACACACTCCTAAACCTTGTGGACAGCCTTCCCAGAAGAGTTGAAGCTGTTATAGCTACAAAGGATAGGCCAACTCAATATTGAACCATACAGACTAAGACTGGGATTCCATTAAAGTTCATGTGTGTGTAAAGGCAGACGCCCCAATACTTTTGGTTATATATTGTCTTCTAATATTAGAAGTCAATGGCAAAGCGCAGCTAACCCACAGGAAAGCCGCAGGTGCATTGCGCTGCACCCACGGCAGGGCATCAGTGTGAAAGCAGCCTTATAGGGGGCTCAGGGCAGTAAGGGCTCATATACATTTGCAGTTTGAAGGCGGTAAAACCCATAGTTCATTGTGGCATTGTTCATGACCTGTTATCAAATCACTTAAGTGGCCCTCGCTCTTCAAAAGGTTCAGCACCCCTGGCCTAAACACTCTTTTGCTACAAGCATCATCTTTTCACGTTGCTCCCTATTTAAACACATAGCCCTGAAGAAGAAGACCATGAAATGCGTGGGGTTTCTGTTAGTTCTTCAATAAAATGTCCTACGTGATTAAAGAGAGGTGTGCTTCTTTCAAGCTCTTCATTCACTTTAGCTTTGAGTGGAGTACTTATTACCACATTCCTTTTTCCCTGGTGTAATGCCATATTAGTTGCTAATGTCATCAGGAGCCAGTTGACTCTTCCTGGTTCAGGCCCCCTGATGACGTGCCACTGGGTCCGTCCTTCTTCTATAGCACCTGGAGCATCATGGCATATGTGATATGAATATTCCAGGAGGCTCCAGAGCACTGATAATGTCATTTTTACCTAGGCGAAAATGGGGCTAAAAAAGTTTGGGGGAGAGGGTGCGGGGAGTACAATGATGCCTCTTGCACCCATCGGGTGAAGGTTAGCTTTAAGCTTCCACATTTGTTCTCATCAACATCTGGTCTACTGAGCAGTCCACTATCTGGTAACACATTCTGCACCTTTAAACATGCATTTCTCTATCGTTCATTGACAGACGCAGCGCCATATTCTTCTTAACCATGGGGTTTTGCTGCCCCCTACAGAAGTAGGACACTAGGCAGGAAAAAAACTTTACCACACCTATGGGGCAGTCCCTGAAGGCATACACCCACTCACTCTGCTATAGGATTCAGTTTGTTTCTGCCTAGTTTAGGAGTAGGACTTTGTTCCCGGCTGGAACTTCGGTCTTAGCTTGTTTTTTTATTTTAAAGGGAACCTTTGTTAAAATTTTAATTTTTTAGCTAGATATGTTCCTGGGAGAACTGCAATCAACAGCCGGACTGGGTTTTGGACTGGATATCCTAGATCCATAAGGTCTCCCAGTCCGGCCAGCAAGCACGTGTAGGTTATAGCCCCGCGCTAGGCCTCGCCACGACAGAGCCCCAATGGATGGGGGCTGGCCCGCAAGTGAAACACCTCCCCGGGACACACACGACCTGGTTCGGCCTGAGTCGCAGCATACCCCTTGGCCGTCAACACCCCTACCCCGAGTGGAGAGGTAGTCTGTCCGGAGTGACACCCACCCGATTGTCGTTGGTATGGTGAGTAGTGTCCCCTCATAGCTCTTGCGGTCTCGGGGTGGACGTGAGCCCCTCCTTAGGATGGTCGGACACCCGGGTTCCCTTCCATTTCCCCCAGACCCTCTAACAGTCACGGTGGTCTTTTGGCCCCAACCTACCCCCATGCCCTCCCTCCCGTGGTTAGGTAGGAGCTGGCTTTGTTACTTGCTCCAGTAAGGGGGATGGATGAGGTTGTTGCTGACCGGGCTGTCCGGATCCCACACGGGGGTCTTTGAGCAAGTTCCCAGCCCCCTGGGGGTTAGTGACTGGGGCAGGGATGTCCTTTGGGCTCCCTGCAGTGGTTATAGGCTTGGGGGGGAGCAGATGCTTCTTCATCAGAGGGTCTGCGCCTCACGTGTCTGGGTCAGGCCGAAAAGTTAGTCCGCGACTTTGCGGCCTACTCGCGGCTGTCCAGGTACCTGACCAAGCTGATTGAGTGCCTGACCAAGGCGACCAAGTGCCTGACCAAGCCAGATCATGACCATCGTATTAGCGCTTTCATAGCCTGGTAATAAATGCCACATTCAAACCACCCCAGCAAAAAAGAGACAACACCACCATCACTGCTGGAACCCCCAAAACCATGGGATGGGCATGATCTATACCCATTTGTTAGACAATGCCCAACAAGTTTCAATTCATTACTTTTAGAATTTTCAAAACAGCTGCAACTTTTTAATGTAAAAAAATTCTATATTTAGTTTAGGCCTAAAAATAGAACTGTTATCATCTGACCATGTCTGGGTCATTCCAAGCTCCTGGACCCGCTGCAGGAACCAGCTGTTCTTGGATTGCAGCAGTAAAATCCACAATAGTCTTCACACTTGCCCATGAGTCATCAACATCGCCAAAATTTCTCCATGAGTTGCAGTATTCAGCAACTTCTGTATAGTTAACCTAAGAATATTAAACAAAAAAAAAAAAGAATGTTTATAATTAAAAGAATTGCAAAAACATTGATTTTTAGAAGAGGAAACTATAAGAAATTATTCTATAGATTTTGTCTAAGGAGAAATAATGCTATATACTTTTGGAGCAGTGCAGAGGTATGTGGGGTGGGTGCGTAAAATTATTACCCAATATTGAGTTTTAGTTTAAATTGCTTGTGAAGCAAGGGGATAGATTAGGGTTTGAAACCTCTACCAGGTTTTTTTTGCTGTCTTCCTTCCCTTGGGTAGAAATTCCTTCACTTCCTGTCCTGCGGCATTGTAATTTTTTTCCAAAGATGTTCAGTAGGATTGAGGTCAGGTGGTCCTGATGTTGGAAGAGTAGACCTGATCCTAAAGGTGGTCCGTAGGGTTGAGATCAGGTCCTGATATTGGATGAAAAGACATGACCCCAAAGATGTTCAGTAGGGTTGAGGTCAGGTCCTGATGTTCGATGAGAAGGCCTAATCCCAAAGGTCCTCAGTAGGGTTGAGGTCAGGTACTGATGGACGTAAGGACCTGATCCCAAAGGTGTTCAGTAGGATTGAGGTCAGGTGGTCCTGATGTTGGATGAGAAAACCTGATTCCAAAGATCTTCAGTAGGGTTAAAGTCAGGTCCCAATGTTAAAAGGGAAGACCTAATCCCAAAGATGTTCAGTAGGGTTGAGGTCAGGTCTTGATATTGGATGAGAAGACCTGATCCCAAAGATGTTCAGTAGGGTTAAGGTCAGGTCCTGATGTAAGAAGAGAAGACCTGATTCCAAATATGTTCAGTAAGGTTGAGGTCAAGTCCTGATAGTGGATGAGAAGACCTGATCCCAAAGATGTTCAGTAGGGTTAAAGTCAGGTCCTAATGTTGAAAGGGAAGACCTGACTTCAAAGATGTTTAATAGGGTTGAGGTTAGGTGGTCCTGATTTTGGATGAGAAGACCTGATTCCAAAAATGTTCAGTAGGTTTGAGGTCAGGTCCTGATGTTCGATGTTAGACCTGATCCCAAAGGTGTTCAGTAGGGTTGAGGTGAGGTCCTGATATTCGATGAGGAGACCTGATCCCAAAAGTGTTCAGTAGGGTTGAGGTCAGGTCCTGATGTTCAATAAGTAGACCTGATCCCGAAGGCATTCGGTAGGGTTGAGGGTCAGGTACTGATGTTGAATGTAAGGACCTGATCCCAAAGGTGTTCGGTAGGGTTGAGGTCAGGTACTTATGTTGAATGTAAGGACCTGATCCCAAAGATGTTCAGTAGGGTTGAGGTCAGGGCTCTGTGCAGGACACACATGTTCCTCCACACAAAACTGGCCAACCCATGTCTTTATAGAGCTGAAAAGGGAAACTAATGCTGCCACTTCATCCAAGGACCAGTAAGCTGCAATATATTGCATTTTTATTTTTGCATACACTTTAGGCTAATATCCAGGAGATCTACCCTTACTTTCGAAACTAGAAATCTTCTTAAAGTTGATCATAGAAGAAACATACAAACAAAAATATATGTCACTTAGAAAGATAGAATATTATTCCCACTTACACGTGCTTCTTGACGAGCATACAGCGGCCATTCGCAGGAGTATACAATATCTCTTCCAGTACGGTTTAATGCAATAGCCATACGACGATACCCTGCAATGATAGAGTAGCAGAAAGGATGGGTTGCGGAAAAACCATAAATATCTATTGAGCATCTTTGAGGACAGAAATGCCTGGTTGAAAAGATTGGTCAGAAAAAAAAAGGCCAGACTGGTTGGAGGGGACAGAAAGGCTACGGTAACTTTACCTAACCACCCTTTCCAACTGTGGGGAGCATCTCAGAATGCACAACACATCCAACCTTTAACTACTGTAGATGGTCTACAACAGCATAAAACCTCAAAAGGGTTCATAGAAGGCAAAAAAAAAGAAAGCTGGGGCTAAAGTGAGCACAGGATCACCGAAACCGTACCAATGAAGACTGTAAAAATGTAGCCCGGTCTGATGAACTTCTGCCTCCGTTTTCGGCTTACAGGAACCCAATGTGGTCTTCTGCTGTTGTAGACCATCCACTTAAAGGTTCGATGCGTTGTGCATTCTGAGATGCTTCCAACAGTTGTAAAAGGTGGTAATCTGAGATTTTAGGTTGGTCCATGGCTCTAAAACCAATAGAACACCTGTGGGATGTGGTAGAATTAATGTGAAATAGATTAATAGAATTTTTGGAATGTGGACCTGTGCCACAAGAGAGTGAGAGAGACCCAACCCAGTATTAATATAATATTCCTCATAAATTGCTTAGTGTTGTATATGCAGGAAAGAAAACACAAAAAAAAAGAAAGTATGGCGATATCTTGACATATATTTGGACTAATCAGGACATATAGGAAGAAAGAAACTAGAAGAAAATCCATACAAATATCTAGTTTTAAATGTTGCCTCTCCATTGTTCTTATCTTTCCTTCATATACTTTATAATACATTTCTATACTATCGACTTTTTTTTTTTTTTTTTTACTTTTTCCAAATAATCATGTGACTGGCGAGAGTCTGTGTGGCCGGTAGGCGTGCCAGGGATCACAGGAGCTTAAAGCTGAAGTTTAGGAATGGAAATTTTGTGCATAGTTGCATTGGTCCAGCTATGACCAGAGGAAGTATGCATATACTATACCTTTGGGATCCCTCTAGAATAGCTATCCTCACCCAGGGTTCCTCCCCCAGATTGCAGACATGATACAAGAGATGGTCAGAGACTGCAGACATGATACAAGAGATGGTCAGAGACTGCAGACATGCTATAAAGTTGGTCAGAGACTGCGGATATGGTAAAGAGTTGGTCAGAAACTGCGGGCATGAAACAAGAGTTGGTCAGAAACTGCGGGCATGAAACAAGAGTTGGTCAGAGATTGCAGACATGATACAGGAGATGGTCAGAGACTGCAGACATGAAACAGGAGACGGTCAGAGACTTCAGACATGATACAAGAGATGGTCAGAGACTGCAGACATGATACAAGAGATGGTCAGAGACTGCAGCCATGATACAAGAGATGGTCAGAGACTGCAGCCATGATACAAGAGATGGTCAGAGACTGCAGACATGATACAAGAGATGGGCAGAGACTTCAGACATGATACAGGAGACGGTCAGAGACTTCAGACATGATACAAGAGATGGTCAGAGACAGGGGCGTAACTACAGGGGTTGCAATCGCTACCGGGCCCCATGCTCCAGGGGGCCCGGTAGCAAACCAGTGGGTGAACTTCCAGGATCGCAAAGGTCACACTTGCGACCGGACCCTGGCATTGCACCACTCTGGGGAGGCCCCAAGATTGCAGGAAGGGGGCCCACTGCAGAACCTGTGAAAGAATCCTGCTGCGGGACCGTAATAAAAGGCCATGCAATGAGTGTAAAGAGCCCCAGGATTAGTGGGAAGAGCCCTGGGCTTGAAGGTAAGGGCCCCGGCCAGGGGTCTGGGGGGCCCTTCATGGTTTCTTGCATCAGGGCCCTGAAGGTTCTAGTTACGTCTCTGGTCAGAGACTTCAGACATGATACAAGAGATGGTCAGAGACTGCAGACATGATACAAGAGATGGTCAGAGACTGCAGACATGATACAAGAGATTGGCAGAGACTTCAGACATGATACAAGAGATGGTCAGAGACTGCAGACATGATACAGGAGATGGTCAGAGACTGCAGACATGATACAGGAGACGGTCAGAGACTTCAGAAATGATACAAGAGATGGTCAGAGACTTCAGACATGATACAAGAGATGGTCAGAGACTGCAGACATGATACAAGAGATGGTCAGAGACTGCAGCCATGATACAAGAGATGGTCAGAGACTGCAGCCATGATACAAGAGATGGTCAGAGACTGCAGACATGATACAAGAGATGGGCAGAGACTTCAGACATGATACAGGAGATGGTCAGAGACTGCAGACATGATACAAGAGATGGTCAGAGACTGCAGCCATGATACAAGAGATGGTCAGAGACTGCAGCCATGATACAAGAGATGGTCAGAGACTGCAGACATGATACAAGAGATGGTCAGAGACTGCAGACATGATACAAGAGTTGGTCAGAGACTGTGGACATGCTACAAAATATGGTAAGAGATTATGGACATGATACAAGAGATGGCCAGAGACTGTGGACATGATACAAGAGATGGTCAGAGACTGTGGACATGATACAAGAGATGGTCAGAGAAGAGACTGCAGACATGATACAAGAGATGGTCAGAGATTGCAGACATGATACATGAGCTGCTCAGAGACTCCAGACATAATACAAGAGATGGTCAGAGACTGCGAACATGATACAGGAGTTGGTCAGAGATTTCAGAAATGATACAATGATACAAGGGATGGATAGAGATTGCAGACATGATACAAGAGATGGTCAGAGACTGCAGACATGATACAGGAGTTGGTCAGAGATTTCAGAAATGATACCATAATACAAGGGATGGATAGAGATTGCAGACATGCTACAAGAGTTGGTCAGAGACTGCAGACATGATACAAGAGATGGACAGAGACTGCGGACATGATACAAGAGATGGACAGAGATTGCAGACATGATAAAAGAGATGGTTAGAGACTGTGCACATGTTATAAAATATGGTCAGAGATTACGGACATGATACAAGAGATGGTCAGTGATTGCAGACATGATACAAGAGATGGTCAGAGATTACGGACATGATACAAGAGATGGTCAGAGACTGCAGACATGCTACAAGAGTTGGTCAGAGACTTCAGACATAATACAAGAGATGGACAGAGATTGCAGACATGATAAAAGAGATGGTCAGAGACTGCAGACATGATACAGGAGTTGGTCAGAGATTTCAGAAATGATGCAATGATACAAGGGATGGATAGAGATTGCAGACATGATACAAGAGATGGTCAGAGACTGCAGCCATGATACAAGAGATGGTCAGAGACTGCAGCCATGATACAAGAGATGGTCAGAGACTGCAGCCATGATACAAGAGATGGTCAGAGACTGCAGACATGATACAGGAGATGGTCAGAGACTGCAGACATGATACAAGAGTTGGTCAGAGACTGCAGACATGATACAAGAGATGGTCAGAGACTACGAACATGATACAAGAGTTGGTCAGAAACTGTGCACATGATACAAGAGATGGTCAGAGACTGCAGACATGATACAAGAGATGGTTAATGACTTCAGACATGATACAAGAGATGGACAGAGATTGCAGACATGATAAAAGAGATGGTTGTAGACTGTGGACATGTTACAAAATCTGGTCAGAGATTGTGGACATGATACAAGTGATGCTCAGAGACTGCAGATATGATACAAAAGACAGTCAGAGACTGCAGACATGATACAAGAGATGGTCAGAGACTGCAGACAGGATACAAGAGTTGGTCAGAGATTGCAGACATGATACAAAAGACAGTCAGAGACTGCAGACATGATACAAAAGACAGTCAGAGACTGCAGACATGATACAAGAGTTGGTCAGAGACTTCAGATATGATACTAGGGATGCTCAGAGACTGCAGACATGATACAAAAGACAGTCAGAGACTGCAGACATGCTGCAGGAGACTTTCGGAGACTGAACATGTTGTAGGAGCTGCTGGAGACTGGGGATATGCCTCAGTTGGCGGTCATAGACTAAAGATATATTACATTAGACTTCTAGAAATTATTTCTAAAACAGGGCAAGAAGGCAACAAAGAATAGTGTCTACAGTGGTTCCAATGGCCTCACAAAAGGGCCACATGTTGGGCACCTGAATTCTAGAGGGATCCCACAGGTATGGTCTATAGCCTATAGCCTAAAGCTTTAGCGCTGCTGGCCCTCCACACAGAGATGCTTTGCAGTCCTGTGACCACTTGGATAAAGATATAATATTAGGTGATTGCATTGAGATTTATTATGAACTGTATGGAGGAAAGATAAGAGCAGCGGGGGAAACAACATTTAAAGGTAGGTAGTTGTATTGTCCTTCCTTCTACAATAATACAAAAGAGCTTTGTCTCACCTTCTTCCAGATCGTCCAGAGTTCCATAATTGCATCCATCAAATTTGAGAAGGTCCACCCCCCAATCCGCAAACGTTTGTGCATCCAACTCATAAAAATCTCGACTTCCTGGAAATCCGGCGCAGGTTTTGTTGCCCACATCTTGATAGATCCCAAAAAGTAGGCCGCGATCATGTATCTAGGAAAACCAGATCAGGTTCTATAATGAATACAGAGCTGCAATAATTGGTCCATTTTATATATGCCCGGCATTCACCAATAAACCCAAACAGTTAATATTATATTGCTGCTCAACAATCCTTAAATATGTTGGATGCATTTGTTTTCTATTTTTAGGCTTTTCCCCCCTTTATTTTCACCTGGTGATCGTGAGATTTTCCAATTTCCTTTAACAGACCAATCTGTCCATCAAAAATGGCAGTTGGAATCCCAAAAATTTAATATATTGCAGCTTACCAATACTTAGATGTGATGGCTTCCTTTTTTTGTTCTATTTTTAGGCATTTTCCCTTTATATTTACCCTTTGACCCGTTCAGTAAGTCTGTTATTTTTCTACTACCTTTAACAGGCCAAGCTGTACATCAAAAATGGCAGTTGGTTTTCAAAAAATGTAATATATTGCAGATTACCAATTCTTAGATGTGATGGCTTCCTTTTTTGTTCTTTTTATAGGCTTTTTTCCCCCTTTATTTTTACCCTTTGACCTGGTCAGTAAGTCTGTTTTTTAACTTCCTTTACCAGGCCAAGCTATCCATCAAAAATGGCAGTTGGAATCCCAAAAATGTAATATGTTGCAGCTTACCAATCCTTAGATGCAATAGCTTCTTTTTTTGTTCTATTTTTAGGCTTTTTTCCCCCCTTATTTTTACCCTTTTACCCGGCCAGTAAGTCTGTTTTTTTAACTTCCTTTACCAGGCCAAGCTGTCCATGAAAAATGGCAGTTGGAATCCCAAAAATGTAATACGTTGCGGCTTACCAATCCTTAGATGTGATGGCTTCCTTTTTTTATCTATTTTTAGGCTTTTTTCCCCCTTTATTTTTACCCTTTGATCCAGCCTGTGAGTCTGTTATTTTTCAACTTCCTTTACCAGGCCAAGCTGTCCATCAAAAATGGCAGTTGGAATCCCAAAAATGTAATAAATTGCAGCTTACCAATCCTTAAATGTGATGGCTTCCTTTTTTGTTCTATTTTTTAGGATCACCAGTTGAAAATAAAGGATAAATAAAAAACAAATTCAGCCACTAAATCTAAGAATTAGTAAGCTGCAATATATTTACTTTTTTTTTTCGGTGTTCCAACTGCCATTTTTGATGGATAGCTTGGTCTGTTAAAGGAAGCTTAAAAAAGTTCAAAAATACCAGGATTTGTCAGGTGTAAAGGGAAAAAAACGAATGCAGCCACCACATTTAAGGATTGGGAAGCTACAATATCTACATTTTTTGGGTTTATTACGGCTTTAGGTAACAAAATTTAAGTGACTCACATAATCGGCCAGTTTCTTGATGCCCCCCGGGAACCGGTCAGGGTCAGCCTGTAGCCTGTTGTTCTTGTCTCTCTGTGGAGCCAGCCAGCAATCATCAATGCACAGATATTTATATCCCGCTTTCAGCCATCCGTTGGACACCATGATATCCGCCATCTGCATGAAGAGCTGGTCTCTGGGAAAGAAAATAATTATTGGGTTTATTAAATAATTATAATAATAAAATAAAATAATTATAACCACTTCACCCTTGGAAGATTCACCCCCCTTCATAACTAGGCCATTTTTTGCGATACGGCACTGCGTTACTTTAACTGACAATTGCGTGGACGTGCAACGCTGTACCCAAATAGAATGGATGTCCTTTTTTCCCCACTAATATAACTTTCTTTTGGTGGTATTTCATCATAAAAAAAATAAAAAAAATCTAATTTCAAATAAAAAAAAAAATTATTTTTTTTTCCCCTACAAATAGAGCTTTCTTTTGGTGGTATTTGATCACCCCTGCATTTTTTATTTTTTTAGGTATAAACAAAAAAGTGAAAAAAAAAAAAAAAAATATATATATATATATATATATATATATATATATATATATATATATATATATATTTTTTTTTTTACTTTCTGCTATAAAAATATCTAATAAAAAAATTCAAAAAATCAAATTTCTTCATCAATTTAGGCCAATATGTATTCTGCTACATATTTTTGGTAAAAAAAATGCCAATAAGCATACATTGATTGGTTTTCGCAAAGGTTATCGTGTCTACAAACTATACACACATAGTGGGTAACCAGATCTTAATCAGGCAAAGGAGGGGAGTGAGCCCCCTCTATGTTGACTCATCTATGTCACTGTAACGGAACCGTGACCCCACAATGAGCTTGTGTGCTTCTGTCAGAATACCGCATCCTCCAGTCTGAACATAGATATCAGATATTACAGCCGCCCCCATACAAAACTAGCTGGTACTTAGCTTGTATAGATCTGGAACAACACAAGAGGACATCCCCCTCCTGATCAGATTACCCCACCAGGTCAGGTGCCTGATTACATTATCATATGTAGATGAAATTGTGTACAGAACTATAAGTAACATATCTAAGGAACAACCAACACAAACAGTGGGTGAACTTCCAGGATTGCAAAGGTCACACTTGCGACCGGGCCCTGGCATTCCACCACCGTGGGGAGGCCCCAAGATGGCAGGAATGGGGCCCGCTGCGGGACTGTAGTAAAGGGCCCCAGGATTATGGGGAAGAGCCTCAGGCTTGAAGGGAAGGGCCCCAGCCAGGGGTCCAGGGGACCCTTCATGGTTTCTTGCACCGGGGCCCTGAAGGTTCTAGTTACGCCTCTGCCCTGTGCCCCTAATAGACACAGGGTGACTTTCACACAAGAGGGGCCTAGGGAGCTGAGAGAGGGATTTCCCAACCTCTCTAAGGTAAGCTGGGTTCCACTGACCCCCCCCCCCCAACCAAAGTGAGTCACATTTAACTTTGGGAGTAAAAAATCAAGCCGGTGTTTCTTATACAATTCAACTAAAATGGAAGTCGGAAACTAAGGTTAGAAAACAAGGAAATTTCACATGCCTTGCCAATACGGCCTGTGCAATAGTTAATAGAACTTCCTCCTATGATAAAAGATTATGATAGATTCAGGTAAGGTTATAGTTATTACTAACACATCCTCATGTAGTTTAAATGCTACAGGTAATTTGGCAGAACTTCAGTATAAAGTTTGGAACAATACACACCCTACCGTGGCAAAAAGTATACTAGAGAAGCATTAGGTGTGGTCAGGGAAATGGGACCTGGAACAATACAATGGGATATTGACACAAGTATGGTCATTTATAACCCAACAATTCAGAATAGAACATGGTTTGGAATTTTGTTTTATTGTATTCATGAGAAGACTCCAGAAGTAACTAACACCCAGTGGTGGCTGGTGCTCCATGGGCCGGCAGACGGACCACACCATACCCCCCCAGGCCACACCAGCTCGCACACTGTACCACCCCCCCTGGACCACACAAGCTCGCACACCACGTGGAGGGCAGGCTTCCCCCGGTGGCAGCTTCCCCTGCGTCTCCTCCCTCCTGCTTCTCCTTGGCCAATAGCATGGCCTTTCCTTTTGGGAAACGGGTCTCAGGAACCGCTTCCTGATTGGCTGTGAATCAGTGTGATAATAGCGCATATTCATTCACTATTGTCACACAACTGGGTGGGCTCAGGGCGCCTATGGCTCTAATCATGTGCTTAAAAAAAAAAAAAAACATTGGAATCCATGCATCCGGCGCCCTGCATGTAGATTAGGGGGCCGGACGCATGGAGTAGTCAGTGTCCAGGCAGAGGTCAAGGCAGGCAGCAGGCAAAAGAGTAGTCAGTGTCCAGGCAGAGGTCAAGGCAGGCAGCAGGCAAAAGAGTAGTCTGTGTCCAGGCAGAAGTCAAGACAGGCAAAAGAGTAGTCTGTGTCCAGGCAGAAGTCAAGGCAGGCAGCAGGCAAAAGAGTAGTCTGTGTCCAGGCAGAAGTCAAAGCAGGGAACAGGCAAAGAATAGTCAGTGTCCAGACAGAAGTCAGACAGAAGTCAAAGCGGGAAGCATGCAAAAGAGTAGTCAGTGTCCAAGCAGAGGTCAAGGAAGGCAGCAGGCAAAAGAGTAGTCAGTGTCCAGGCAGAAGTCAAAGCAGGGAGCAGGCAAAAGAGTAGTCAGTGTCCAGGCAGAAGTCAAAGCAGGGAGCAGGCAAAAGAGTAGTCTGTGTCCAGGCAGAGGTCAAGGCAGGCAGCAGTAGAATCAGCAACAAGGCGGGAGACATGATCAGGGGCAGACAATTCAGGCCAGCAGTGAGCAAGCAGCAACAATAGTAATCTCACAAACTTGGTAGCCTGCAAGAAGATACAGCAACCCCCCCTTCCTCCCTGCATGCTACCATTTATGCATACAGACAGGACAGACCCTGAGATGAATAGATTTGGACCCTGGAGCTACTGTAGCCAAAGTGGACTGGAAATTCCATTTAGAGTCATACAGAAACTCTAAAGTACTAGTCCAGGTTCCTTTTCCTGAGATACAAGCAGACCTTCTCTGTCGATATTAACTACTTCCTTAAGAGAATGTAGCAGGGCAGTTAAAAATGACCTTTAGCCTACAGATCTGCCGTCTTCTTGAGTGTTTAAAGTTAATTTTTATCTCCTAAAGAAAACATATCCTTTGTCATTTTAGGGCATAGTAACAGATTCCTTCCATTGCAGGATTGGTAAGGCAGACATAAGCCTTCAATGCACTCCCTTCCCCCAGCCTTGCTCATCCATTGGAACACCCGCAAAAATCACTGTGTAGGTTCTGACCTAACATTGGACAATCTTCGAAAAGTGTGACTAGGACACATGGGATGCAAAGGTCTTCTAGTTTCTCAATGTGAAGAGTGCGAGAAGGATGAGAACACCAAAGATACATGTGTCCATTACGTCTTGGTGATACACAATGGAAGGCCACAAGAAAATTCAACATGTTTTGAGGGCCTTAACGCTCAGTTTTCAAGGCTTAGATAGGAGAGAGATTACTTGACAATAGATTTCAAAGTAAAAGGATGAAATGATGCTTATTTGGGTCACTGAGCACCATGAGCACCATTTTATCTTCTTACCCTAGGTTCACACCTGTGCATTTTTAGTGCGTTTTGCAGAAACGCACTACAGTCCATTCAACATAGTTTCCTATACACGTTCACATCTATGTGTTCTTCAGCTTTGGGTCCTGTATGGATTTTGAAGGGAAGCCCACGTAAAAATTTTAAAAAATGTCATAGAGTCCCCCCAAAATCCATACTAGACCCTTATCCGAGCATGCAGCCCAGTAGTCCAGGAAAAGGGGGAGGGGGAAAAAGTAAGCACCCCCCTCCTGAGCCATGCTAGGCCACATGCCCTCAACATGGGGGTTGCTTTTGGGCATGGCACCTCACCCCAAAGCACCTTGTCCCCATGTGATGGGGACAAAGGACTCTTCCCCAAAAACCTTGGTGGTTGTTGCGGGGGTCTGAGGGCGGGGGGGGCTTATCGGAATCTGGAACCCCCCTTTATCAAGGGGGCCCCCAGATCCCGCCCCCCCATGTATTCACTACCTATGAGTATGGCTACCTATTCACCAAAAGAAGTGAATAAAGATGCAACACAAATTTTTGACAAGTCCTTAATTAAAAAATAAAAAAGGATGTCCCCCGATGTAGATCCAGCGTCAATCATGATGCCCGTCTTCTGTCCGCCCAGCTGTCTGTCTTTTCTTAAATCGCTAAGGTGTGACATCATTTGGTGCCACTGCCCCCTGTGACGTCATCAACTTGTGCATGCTGGGTCGGTAACACCATGAGGGGGTGGGGGGTCACTGCATGAACAATGCAGGATTAAAAACACAACGCACTGGAAAAATGCATTAACCACAGCCGCATAGAAGTAAACTTACTTTGTAATTTGTTGTCCAGTAATCCTTCTATTATCCTTCCAGTAGTAATCTATGGCTGTGAAAGTTGGACCAAATGGACGGCTGAATGCCAAAGAATTGATGCTTTTGAACTATGGTGTTATAGAAGACTCTTGAAAGTCCCTTGGATGGCAAGAATATTAAACCAGTCAATCCTGAAGGTAATTAACCCTTAATATTTACTGGAAGGACAGATCCTGAAGCTGAAACTCAAATACGTTGGCCACCTAATGCTAAGAGAGGACTCATTGGAAAAGACCCTGATGCTGGGAAACATGGAAGGAAAAGGGAGAAGAGGACGACAGAAAACAAGATAAATAGATAGCATCATCGAAACAATGAACATGAAGGTAAGCAAGCTTCGGGAGGCAGTGGGGGACAGAAAAGCCTGGCATGTTATGGTTCAAGAGGTCATGAATAGTTGGACTGACTGAACAACTGAACAACAACAATCCCTCTATTTACTATCAGCACCTAAGCCCTGATGAAGGGGGAGTGTTGACCCCCGAAACACTTTAGATTTTCTTGTGATTTACCAATGTGTATAATACAGTTTTAATTGGCTCTTATCTTATCTTAGGACTCTTATTTTATCTTAGGCGCTCTCATCCTTCCCACATATTTAGCATGTTTTAAAGAAGACTGACTGCTGCCCTATGTCACAATTTCCCAGTCAGGAGATTGTAAAGCAAGCAACCTGTACTTGAGGACATCTGAGTCATCCCCTTGATAACCTGAGACAACCCTGAAGGTAATTAACCCTGAATATTTACTGGAAGGACAGATCCTGAAGCTAAAACTCCAATATGTTGGCCACCTAATGCGAAGAGAGGTCTCATTGGAAAAGACCCTGATGCTGGGAAACATGGAAGGAAAAGGGAGAAGAGGACGATAGAAAACAAGATGAATAGATAGCATCATCGAAACAATGAACATGAAGGTAAGCAAGCTTCGGGAGGCAGTGGGGGACAGAAAAGCCTGGCGCGTTATGGTTCATGAGGTCATGAATAGTTGGACTGACTAAACAACTGAACAACAACAATCCCTCTATTTACTATCAGCACCTAAGCCCTGATGAAGGGGGAGTATTGACCCCCGAAACACTTTAGATTTTCTTGTGATCCACCAATGTGTACAATACAGACTTAATTGACTCTTATCTTAGGACTCTTATTTTATCTTTTATCTTCTCATCCTTCCCACATCATTAGCATGTTTTTAAGAAGACTGAATGCTGCCCTATGTCACAATCTCCCAGTCAGGAGGTTCTAAAGCAAGCAACCTGCACTTGAGGACATCTGAGTCATTTCCTTGATAACCAGTGACAACACTTCTGGGTTAACCCCTTCAGACCATTTTTTTTTGTTTTTTTCACTTTTCGAAAACAAAATGCCTGTTTTTGGCTTAAAAATGACTTAACATTGCCAAGAGAATACATATTTTTCTAAAAGGAGAGAACCTGTAGAATAAAACAATGGTAGCTGAATGTGACGGGAGTTACTATGGGCAGAGGGATTGTGGAACCCAGATTACCTTAGTGAAGTCGGGAAACTCCTTGTCCAGCTCCCTCTCCTATGTGTAAGTCACCCTGTGTCTATTATGGTCACAGGGTGACCGAGAACCCCAGTCGGGTCTGCACTAACCAGACTCACTGTACAACCACACCGGACTCAGCATTTTGTGTTACCCTGGTTATCCTGGGTTCTATATGTGTGGTTTGTGTTAAAAGAATAAAGGGGCTTTTTCACTTAGGACAGTAATATTTATGGACAATATCCCTCACGAAATATATGAAGATATATTGGTTTGAACTTTTCAGGCTGTTTGTAGAAGTTTATCTCATAGACCAGGGTTTCTCAACCAGGGTTCCTCCTGAGGTTGCTAGGGGTTCCTTGAGCAATGGGCAATTTCTGCCTCTCAGATAAGTTCTCAATGACAACATTGTTCCTTTTAGCTATCTGTAAGGGGGTAATTCTTCCCAATGATGACAAGAGTAAGGAGCGTTCTTCCCACTGACTGTCACACTAATGTGTCATGAGTTGTAGATTTTAAATTTTAAGCAGGGAGTCCAGAAATGTATTTCAAGGGTCCCTCTGTGTTGAAAAGGTTGAGAAAGGCTGTCATAGACCATTGCTAGATGTTTTGCTTCAGTATGTCACAGTACATGTTGGCATTCATCGTTCCCTCAATGAACTGTAGCTCCCCAGTGCCGGCAGCACTCATGCAGCGCCAGACCATGACACTCCCAACCCCATGCTTGACTGTAGGCAAGACACACTTGTCTTTGTACTCCTCACCTGGTTACCACCACATACGCTTGACACCATCTGACCCAAATACGTTTATCTTGGTCTCATCAGACCACAGGAGATGGTTCCAGTAATCCATGTCCTTAGTCTGCTTGTCTTCAGCAAACTTTTTTCGGGCTTTCTTGTGCATCATGTTTAGAAGAGGCTTCCTTCTGGGACGACAGCCATGCAGACCAATTTGATGCAGTGTGCGGCGTATGGTCTGAGCACTGACAGGCTGACCCCCCACCCCTTCAACCTCTGCAGCAATGCTGGCAGCACTCATACGTCTATTTTCCAAAGACAACCTCTGGATATGACGCTGAGCACGTGCACTCAACTTCTTTGGTCAACCATGGTGAGGCCTGTTCTGAGTGGAACCTGTTCTGTTATACCGCTGTATGGTCTTGGCCACCGTGCTGCAGCTCAGTTTAAGGGTCTTGGCAATCTTCTTACAGCCTAGGCCATCTTTATGTAGAGCAACAATTCTTTTTTTCAGAACCTCAGAGAGTTCTTTGCCATGAGGTGCCATGTTGAACTTCCAGTGACCAGTGTGAGAGAGTGAGAGCGATAACACCAAATTTACCACACCTGCTCCCCATTCACACCTGAGACCTTGTAACACTAACAAGTCACATGACACCGGGGAGGGAAAATGGCTAATTGGGCCCAATTTGGACATTTTCACTTAGGGGTGTACTCACTTTTGTTGCCAGCGGTTTAGACATTAATGGCTGTGTGTTGAGTTATTTTGAGGGGACAGCAAATTTACACTGTTATACAAGCTGTACACTCACTACTTTACATTGTAGCAAAGTGTCATTTCTTCAGTGTTGTCACATGAAAAGATAGAATAAAATATTTACAAAAATGTGAGGGGTGTACTAACTTTTGTGAGATACTGTATATAGGTATGCGATTTCTCCCAGGAGGTCCACCCTGCCGTAGTATATATGCATGGAGCGGTCTGGAAGAGGTTTACAGCCTCTAACTGATTTGTCCTTCTGGCACTTCAAGTTTTCTTCATTTGAAGAATTTTTATAATCAGTTGGGCAATTTTTTGAAAAAAAAAAAAAATATATATATACAGTGGAATCCTCTTGACTGTGGAATTAGAATGAAGTAGGACTTGAAAATCAGCTTTTGGCGGAAAAGGACCGGCGATTATTCTAACCAAACAAGTTGGGAAATTCAACAAAAATGCCGCTTTCAGTACGCTATGGAGGTAACTTCAATGACTTCATTCACACCTCAGCGTTTTATAGCAGGAGCCTCGAAGCTCCAAAACACTGGAGGAGAAAAAAAATCTATTATTCTCTATGGAGTTGGTTCACATCTCCACTACAAGTCACCTGAAGCCAAAGGTCTGAACCTCAAAAAAGTTCCGGAGCTTTTTTTTATAGCTAGAATGGGGCAGATTTGAGCGTTTGACGCATTTTTTTTTCCAAGAGAAATAAATGGAAATGCATTTTTCGCGTGTTTTTTGTGTGCATTTGCATGTTTGTTGCACGTATTTGCGTGATTTTCGGCTCAAAAAAAAAAACATTTTTTTTAGATTAAAGCGGAGTTCCGGGCACAAAATCGATTTTTTTTTTGTGCCCCTCCGCTAGGTATGCCTCACCTGAAAAGGAATTGGATAGTTATTTTTATTTTTTTTGTTTACTCACCTTTTTATTGAAGATCGAAGATACTCACCTCTGACTGCTTCCTCCCTCTAAGCCGCGGCTCACCCCGTCACTTCCTGCCTCGCTATGATTCCTGGGAGCTGAACGTCATCGCTCCCAGGAATCAATGCGACGGCACCGGCCCCGCTCGTCATTTCCGGGCGACGCCGCATTCCCCTGCTAAACAGCTTCTGGGCATGCCCAGAAGCTGTTTAGGAATGCGGTGCCGCACCGGAAGTGACGAGAGGGGCCGGTGCAGTGCATTCTGGGACACGAAGACGCGGAAGAAGACAGAGAAGAGGACCGCGCCGGCTTCAGCTGCCCACAACAGAGATGGAAACGCTGTGGAAGAAATTTTCTAAGTAAGTATTTCTTCTAAAAGGTAAGTGCGAACCGGGACAGATCAGAGGCTAGCCATTGTGGAATGTGCTAGCCCTGACTGTCCCGGGGGTATGTTCAGCAAAAAATCATTTCTGTGCCCGGAACTCCGCTTTAAATAGTAATAATATATGAATAAATAAATGTAAAATAAATACAGAAATAACAAAAATCATCATAAATAATAAATAAAACAAATGTATAATATGTAATAATACATAAATAATAATTAACCTCAACCTTATAAAAATTATGAATACATTATTATTATTAATAATAATAAGAAAATAATAATACATAAACACCCAGCCCAAAAAAAAAAAAAGCACTATTTCTATAATATTTTATTTATTTTGTGATAGGGTTTTAGCTATTTATCATTATTATACGTTATTTTTTTAAGGGTTAGACGTCGGCCCTTCAGTTGTTGCAGAACTACAAGTCCCATCATGCCTCTCCCTATGGAAGTCATTTTTGGAACTGCGAAGCCTCATGGGACTTGTAGTTCAGCAACAGCAGGAGACACGCCAGTTTGACACCTGTGGAAGTTAGAGGTTATTTATTTATTTATTAATAATTAGTACTCATTTATTGAATGTATTTATTATTAATTATTTATTATTATCTTTATTTATTTGTGTATTTTACATTTATTTATTTATTAATTTAGTATTAAAATTATTATTATTATTAGTCGTAGTAGTAGTAGTATTAACACCCTAACAAAAATAAATAAATAGATGAATATATAATCCTAACCCTAACCTCAACTCCTAGTCCTAACCCTAACCCAACCCTTACTCTAACCCCTTACCCTAACAAACAAAAAAAATATTTATTTATTAATTTATTATTATTATTATTATTATTATTATTATTAGTAGTAGTAGTAGTAGTAATAATAATAACACCCTAACAAAAATAAATAAATATCATATAATCCTAACCCCTAATCCTAACCCTAACCTCAACTAAACTTTAACCCCTTACCCTAACAAATTTTGTTTTTATTTATTTATTCATTTATTGTTATTATTATTATTATTATTAGTAGTAGTAGTATTAGTATTAACACCCTAACAAAACAAAAAAAATATATATATATTTTATAATCCTAACCCTAACCCAACCCTTAGTCTAAACCCTTACCCTAACAGAAAAAAAAAATATTATTTATTCATTTAGTATTATTATTATTTTTATTATTAATATTATTATTATTAGTATTAGTAGTAGTAGTAATAACACCCTAAAAAAAAAATAAAAAATAAATATATAATCCTAACCCCTAATCCTAACTCTAACCTCAACTCCTAATCCTAACATTAACCCAACCTTAACAGTAACCCCTTACCCTAACGAAAATGTTTTTATTTAGTTATTCATTTACTATTATTATTATTAGTAGTAGTATCAGTATTATTATTATTAATATTATTATTACTAGTAGTAGTAGTAGTAACACCCTAACAAAAAAATAATAATAATAATAATAAATATTATAAAATCCTAACCCCTAATCCTAAACCTAACCTCAACTCCTAACCCAACCCTTACTCTAACCCTTTACCCTAACAACATTTTTTTTATTTATTTATTCATTTAGTATTAGTATTATTATTAGTAGTAGAACACCTTAACAAAAAATAAATAAATAATATATAATCCTAACCCTAACCTCAACTTCTAATCCTAACCCTAACCTAACCCTAACCCTTTACCCTAACAACATTTTTTTTATTTATTTATTCATTTAGTATTAGTATTATTATTAGTAGTAGAACACCTTAACAAAAAATAAATAAATAATATATAATCCTAACCCTAACCTCAACTTCTAATCCTAACCCTAACCTAACCCTAACCCATTACCCTAACAATTTTTTTTATTTATTTATTTATTCATTTAGTATTATTATTATTATTATTACTAGTAGTAGTAGTATTAACACCCTAACGAAAACAAATTAATAATAAATAATATATAATCCTAACCCTAACCTCAACTTCTAATCCTAACCCTAACCCTAACCCAACCCTAACTCTAACCCCTTACCCTAATGAAAAAAAATAAATAAATGAATAATAATAAATAATAATAATAAAAAATAAATAAAAGCTAATGGAAAAGCTAAGAAAGCAGAAATGCATAGCAACAAATGATGCAACAGATGATAGCTTTCTCTATTGGCTAATAAAAAAAAAAGGTTAAAGCTCAAAAACGCTGTATAAAAACACGCATAAAAACCGTACCAAAATGGCGCATAAAAACCCGCCATAAACGCTTGAAGACGCTACGCTCAGGTATGAATGCAGCCTAAAACAGCAAGGTGTTCTGGGAAAACAAACTTTAGGGGCTCCGTTCACATCTTGGTGTCCCGGATCGTGGACAGAATCACCGCGATTCTGCCCCTCGATCCAGAATCACGACAAATCGTAGGACGCCCGTGTGATCCCTGTGCACCCGCGATTGTAGCCCGACGAATCGCAGTAAAATTGTGCAAGTCGAATCGCGGGACGTGGTGCAAAAGCGCCAAGATTTTTGTGCCGCAGCACTTTCGAATAAATGCACGCAGGGCTGTATATATGTGAACCAGGGGGGCTGGCACAGGGATCAGGTGCGTCAGCGGCACGATCCCTTTTCACCCTGAAATTTGCCGCGATTGTAGCCCAACGAATCGCAGTAAAAATGTGCAAACTTAATCGTGGGAGATGGTACAAAAGCGCCAGGATTTTTGTGCAGCAGCCCATTCGAACAAATGCACGAAGGGCTGCATACATGTGAACCTGGGGGCTGGCACAGCAATCAGGTGCGTCAGCCGTGCAATCCCTTTTCACCCTGAAATTCGCCGCGATCGTAGCCTGATGAATCGCAGTAAAATCGTGCTAACCGAATCGTGGGACGTGGTGCAAAAGCGCCAGGATTTTTGTGCCGCAGCCCATTCGAATAAATGCACGCAGGGCTGCATACATGTGAACCGGGGGGCTGGCACAGCGATCAGGTGCGTCAGGAAACAATCCTATATTTTATTCTAAATGAATGTAGCAAACCCAGCCGCATATGTACATGAGCCCTAAGGGGCATTCACCCACAGTGAATGTTTGGTGAATGTATGAATACGCCTTTTCTGGCACTTCCTCTATGTATACTCACGATCACCTGACCCACTGATACTTACTTGATACAAGAAGTGGGGTAGTTTTTGCAGTCGGTCTGACAGAGGAACCTCTGCCAGTGCAGCCAGCCCATCGGAGGGGTGAGGGCCAGGCCATTCTTCAGCGCGGCCACGTCCGATCGATACAATACAAAGCTTAGAATCACCGAGGACAGCAAATGTTTCCACACAGCCGGCTCCATTGTCCTTCTGGGCGTCACAGATACACACAGCCTATAGACGGGCTGTTTACACGCCAATGTTATGTAAAAGAACACATCCACGGCGTCCCTTTAGACGTACCCCTGGCTTCCTGTCCCCGATAGCCACTGGGTGGTGAAGATGCCCGACAAATGTGTAAAATCCTGATAATCAGCTTAAAGCTAGGGAAATATTAAAGAATATTTAAAAGATAAGTAAATATTGTCCGTATACAGTCATCGTGTCTTTTTATTGAACCTTCGTGTATTTCCTCCAGACAGGGGGCGTAACTACAGGGGTTGCAATTGCAACCTGGCCTGTGCGGCTCCCCTGTACACCTGGATAGGAGGAGGGGGGGGGGTCAGCATGTAGAGAAATCACTGTCCTCCTTTTTCCCCCTGTAGCTGCAGGAGGACAATTCCTTCTATCCAGTTCACTTGTGTTCTGCTGTCTATGGGCCCCTGTGTGCTCTCCCAGTCCCCCCCCCCCCACTGTACTGCCCCCCCCCCACTGTGCTGCCCCCATCATTCCTTCTATCCAGTTCACTTGTGTTCTGCTGTCTCTTGGCCCCTGTGTGCTCCCCTGCCCCCCCCACTGTACTGCCCCCCCCACTGCGCTGCCCCCCACCACTCCTCCTATCCAGTTCGCTTGTGTTCTGCTGTCTCTGGGTCCCTGTGTGCTCCCCTGCCCCCACTGTGCTCCCCCCCACCACTCCTCCTATCCAGTTCACTTGTGTTCTGCTGTCTCTTGGCCCCTGTGTGCTCCCCTGCCCCCCCCCCCAACTGTACTGCCCCCCCCCCCCCACTGTGCTATCCCCCACCACTCCTCCTATCCAGTTCACTTGTGTTCTGCTGTCTCTGGGTCCCTGTGTGCTCCCCTGGTCCCCCCCCCCCCCACTGTGCTGCCCCCCACTGCGCTGCCCCCCCCCCATTGTGCTGCCCCCACCACTCCTCCTATTCAGTAGACTTGTGTTCTGCTGTCTCTGGGCCCCTGTGTGCTCCCCTGGTCCCCCCCCCCCCACTGTGCTCCCTCCCCTCTCCTGCCGGCTGCTGCAGGGGATGTGTCACAATAGAGAACCAGGAAGGGGTCGGTAAATATGTCATTTACCAGCTCCTTCCTTTTCTGAAAGGACAGAGTCATAGTCAGTGACATATAATAAATATAAATAAAAATATATATAAATATAAATAAAAATGTATATAAATATAAATAAAATATATATAAATATAAATAAAAATATATATAACTAAAAAAATATATAAATAAATATAAATAAAAAAATATATAAATAAAAATATATATAAATATAAATAAATATAGATAAAAAAATAAATTAATAAAAATAAAATGATAAAAAATAATACAATTAAAATACCAAAAAATAAAAACTACTGACACCAGTGGGTGAACTTCCAGGATCGCAAAGGTCACACTTGCGAGCGGGCCCTGGCATTCCACCACCGTGGGGAGTCCCCAAGATGGCAGGAAGGGGGGCCCACTGCAGAACTTGTGAAAGGGTCCCACTGCCGGACTGTAATAAAGGGCCCTGCAATGAGAGTAAAGGGCCCCAGGATCAGTGGGAAGAGCCCCAGGCTTGAAGGGAATACATATATATGTATACATATCCATACATTACAATATATATATATATATATATATATACACATTTATACTTTTTTTTTAAATAAAATTCTGTTTTTGCCTTTTTTTCATCCTTTGTTGCACCTCAGTGCTGCTGATCTCCCTCAGCTCTTTGCAGCCACTTCATGTTTACTTGCATTCTACAATGGCTGCATTGTATTTCTCAGGGCGGGTTTCCAGTTAGTGACAACAGTACAAATAAAATAATTTTTTCTTGACAATATTGCCAAAAGAAAGCCTTGTTTGTTTCGATAATGTACAGTATGTAATACTTTGTTATTTTAAAAACCAATTACCAAATCGAAGCCCATAAAGGAGCCATTTAAGTCTCAGCCACCAAGTGGCTGTCGGTGGTAATTACAGGGGGTGCACATCCAAAGGCACTCCTGGGATGCCCTTTATCCACAAAACACAAGTATCCTCAACCAATCAAACAGCAGCTTCCGATATAACGCCCTCCCCTAATAACTTAATGTCCAATTACGAGAAAGCACCTGCTCGGCTATGATTATATAACTTTCATGATATTAAGTAAACTTTGTAGCATTTTCACGTTAGCCCGGGTTGACGTCTCGCGATTTGGGATTGCAGGCAAAATCGCCACGATTCTGCCTGGGATTCCCAAATCACAGCCGAACATGCGACGTGCCTTTGGGTGCAATTAACGCTACCCCAAACACGATGCGATTCTGCTGCGATTGTCGTTCAATGCGTTTTTGGCAAAAAAACGCAAGTTTTAAAAAGTTTGTTGCCCAAAAAGGAGCACAAGTTTCTTTTCGGACGACAAACACGGATAGGGCGGCTCTATGTGCGACACGCGAGATTGCGTGAAAACTGCTTAACAAGAGCGCAAGTGGGAACACAATGAATGCAGCCTTAGGGATGAACGGAGGGATTTTTTTTTGGAGGGGGGGGGGGGTGATTTTACCCAAAACACCTACAGTATCTCACAAAAGTAAGTACACCCTTCACATTTTTGTAACTATTTTATTCTATGTTTTCATGTGACAACACTGAAGAAATGACACTTTGCTACAATGTAAAGTAGTGAGTGTACAGCTTGTATAACAGTGTAAATTTGCTGTCCCCTCAAAATAACTCAACACACAGCCATTAATGTCTAAACTGCTGGCAACAAAAGTGAGTACACCTCTAAGTGAAAATGTCCAACTTGGGCCCAAAGTGTCAATATTTTGTGCGGCCACCATTATTTTCCAGCACTGCCTTAACCTTCTTGGGCATGGAGTTCACCAGAGCTTCACAGGTTGTCACTGGAGTCCTCTTCCCCTCCTCCATGATGACATCACAGAGCTGGTGGATGTTAGAGACCTTGCGCTCCTACACCTTCCATTTGAGGATGCCCCACAGATGATCAATAGGATTTAGGTCTGGAGAAATGCTTGGCCAGTCCATCACCTTTACCCTCAGCTTCTTTAGCAAGACAGTGGTTGTCTTGGGGGTGTGTTTGGGGTCGTTATCATGTTGGAATTCTGCCCTGCGGCCCAGTCTCCGAAGGGAGGGGATCATGCTCTACTTCAGTATGTCACAGTACATGTTGGCATTCATGGGTCCCTCAATGAACTGTAGCTCCCCAGTGCCGGCAGCACTCATGCAGCCCCAGACCATGACACTCCCACCACCATGCTTGACTGTAGGCAAGACACACTTGTCTTTGTACTCCTCACCTGGTTGTCATCACACACGCTTGACACCATCTGAACCAAATAAGTTTATCTTGGCCTCATCAGACCACAAGACATGGTTCCAGTAATCCATGTCCTTAGTCTGCTTGTCTTCAGCAAACTGTTTGCAGGCTTTCTTGTGCATCATCTTTAGAAGAGGCTTCCTTCTGGGACGACAGCCATGCAGACCAATTTGATGCAGTGTGCGGCGTATGGTGTGAGCACTGACAGGCTCTGCAGCAATGCTGGCAGCACTCATACGTCTATTTCCCAAAGACAACCTCTGGATATGACGCTGAGCACGTGCACTCAACTTCTTTGGCCAACCATGGCGAGGCCGTTCTGAGTGGAACCTGTCCTGTTATACCGCTGTATGGTCTTGACCACCGTGCTGCAGCTCAGTTTCAGGGTCTTGGCAATCTTCTTATAGCCTAGGCCAGTGATGGCGAACCTTGGCACCCCAGATGTTTAGGAACTACAATTCCCATGATGTTCATGTACTCTGCAGTGTAGTTAAGCATCATGGGAAATGTAGTTCAAAAACATCTTTGGTGCCAAGGTTCGCCATCACTGGCCTAGGCCATCTTTATGTAGAGCAACAATTCTTTTATTTCAGATCCTCAGAGAGTTCTTTGCCATGAGGTGCCATGTTGAACTTCCAGTGACCAGTATGAGAGAGTGAGAGCGATAACACCAATTTAACACACATGCTCCCCATTCACACCTGAGACCTTGTAACACAATGGCTGTGTGTTGAGGTATTTTGAGGGGACAGCAAATTTACACTGTTATACAAGCTGTACACTCACTACTTTACATTGTAGCAAAGTGTCATTTCTTCAGTGTTGTCACATGAAAAGATAGAATAAAATATTTACAGAAATGTGAGGGGTGTACTTACTTTTGTGATATAATGTATATGCATGATCTGGCACAGGGGTGCCGCTTTGTAGCAGTAAAACGTCTTTAAGTGGTTAAGATGCTATCAGGAACCTATGCAGAGTTTGGAAGCCTTCGCCATCTGCTGGTCCTAGTTCAGTACTGCGGTGCATGGGTCTCTGCAATTCACACCTGCCCTAATCAGGAATGTTAAGAAGCCTGCTGGGCCTGATCAGCAACTTAGTTTGCTTGCTGATGCCGTGGATTCAGGTCTGTCTGATTTCTGTTTGCATTATTTCTGCAAATGCTTCTCCATATTTGTATTCCGCTTGTCATTTACCTTTGTTGTTGTCAGTCTGTGCCGCTGTCTGGAATCTGGACTCTGTTTAGGATAATTTTTTATTTTTTTTTTGCACCTGATATGACCATCATCCTGCTGAATCTGCGACTGTCTGAGGACTTACACCTCTCAAGCATCTGTCTTGCCTGTTAGTTTGCTCTCGCCCCCTAGTGATACAATGGGAGAGATTTACTAAAACTGGAGAGTACAAAATCTGGAGCAACCAATCAGCTTCCAGCTTTTATTGTCAAAGCTTAATTGAACAAGCGGAAGTTAGAAGCTGATTGGTTACCATGCACAGCTGCACCAGAATCTGAGTGCTCTGGTTTTAGTAAGGACCAGGTCCCACCATAGAAACGAAGTCTGGTAAAAAAAAAAAAAATCCCAATAAGCGTAAATTGATTGGTTTGCGCAAAAGTGATAGCATCTGCAAACTAGGGGATATCTCTATGTATTTTTTTTTTTTTTATACTAGTAATGGCATTTTTGATGCATTTTTGGTGCAGTCCAGTGCATTCCCCCCCCCCCTCTTTTTTCTTAGCCTTAAATAAGAACGTGTGTTCCGATGCGTTTTTGATGCGTTTCACAGTGTTCCAGTACAGTCCAGTGCAGGGAAAATGCAGCACGTTAAACGTTGGCACGTTAAAATGGATTATATTTTTGATTTTGGATTTGATACCATATTCATTTTTTCCAATTTCTATATTTTGACGTATATGGGAGCCTGAAAAAAAAAAAAGAATACAGTAAATACACAGAAACATTGTATTTTTTTCGACGAATACTCAGCCCCTGTTTTGCTATGAGAGCATTTTCCATGATTTCCATAAAGAAATAATGAATAAGGCGACAACCAATGACTATCACCACTCTGCTACGCCAGCTGCAGACCGCCGTCCGTGCCGCTGTAAAACTGCTGTGTATGAAGTCAACTTTTGATTCCTCCTCAGTACTGTAGCAGGTTGAAGGCGACCATAATAGCCGGGTCCTTGTGCTCCCGATGAAACAGGGAGCTTTGTGGTTTGTGTCTTGGCTGGGTGTCAGTGTTAGCGGCCCCCGGGGGCTGTCCGTGCCTGACACCACTCAGCACCCAAAACTAGAGCCGGGGCCAGCTGCGATCAAGACAGATGGGGAGAGAGACGAGCAACGCCGCGCCAATCCGAAACAGAACAAAGCTGGAAAAGAAAAGTGAGAAACAATGACTGCAGATCAGGAATGGAGCGGAGAGGAAACCAAAATTGTTACTTTGTATATTCTGTAAAATCTTTAGATGCAAGATGGAGCAAATCTATCCACCTAGGGGGGCAGGGGTCTCCAAACTATGACCCACGGGCCACATCCGGCCCACTACAAGATTTTATCTGGCCCCCAGCTAGGCTCAGTGGAATATCCCCAATCTTAAAATAATAACAATAATAATAATAATAATATAATAATAATCATAATAACAATAAGGGGCAGGGGTCTCCAAACTATGACCCGCAGGCCACATCCGGCCCACTACAAGATTTTATCCAGCCCACAGCTGGGATCATTGGCCTATCCCCAATCTTAAAATAATAACAATAATAATAATAATATAATAATAATCATAATAACAATAAGGGGCAGGGGTATCCAAACTATGGCCCACGGGCCACATCCGGACCACTACAAGATTTTTTCCGGCCCCCAGCTAGGCTCAGTGGCTTATCCCCAATCTTAAAATAATAATAATAATCATAATAATAATAATAATCATAATAACAATAAGGGGCAGGGGTCTCCAAACTTTGGGCCATGGGCCGCATCCTGCCCACTACAAGATTTTATTCGCCCCCCCCCCCCCCCCCGCTGGGCTCATTGGCATATCCCCAATCTTAAAATAATAACAATAATAATAATATAATAATAATCATAATAATAATAATATAATAATAATCATAATAATAATAATATAATAATAATCATAATAATAATAAGGGGCAGGGGTCTCCAAACTATGGGCCATGGGCCACATCCGGCCCACTACAAGATTTTATCTGGCCCCCCCAGTAGGCTCATTGGCATATCCCTAATCTTAAAATAATAAAATAATAATGAACATAATAACAATAATAATAATCATAATAATAACAACCGCAACAACAATAATAATCATAATAACAATAATAATAAAAATCATAACAATAATAATAATCATAACGACAATAATAATAATAAGAAGAAGGAGAACAACAACAACAATTTACTTTGTATATTCTGTGATATCTTTAGATGCAAGATGGAGCAAATCTATCCACCTAGGGCAGGGGGTCTCCAAACTATGGGCCATGGGCCACATCCGGCCCACTACAAGATTTTTTCCGGCCCCCAACTAGGCTCAGTGGCACATCCCCAATCTTAAAATAATAACAATAATAATAATAATAATATAATAATCATAATAACAATAAGGGACAGGGGTCTCCAAACTATGGGCCATGGGCCGCATCCGGCCCACTACAAGATTTTATCTGGCCCCCACTAGGCTCATTGGCGTATCCCTAATCTTAAAATAATAATAATAATAATAATAAAAAAATAATAATCATCATAATACCTGCAACAACAATAATAATCATAATAACATTAATAATAAAAATCATAACAATAATAATAACAGCAACAACAACAACAACAACAATAATAAAAACAACAACAACAACAATTTACTGTGTATATTCTGTGATATCTTTAGATGCAAGATGGAGCAAATCTATCCACCTAGGGCAGGGGTCTCTAAACTATGGGCCGTGGGCCACATCTGGCCCACTACAAGGTTTTATCCGGCCCCCAGCTAGGCTCAGTGGAATATCCCCAATCTTAAAATAATAACTATAATAATAATCATAATAATATAATAATAATCATAATAACAATAAGGGGCAGGGGTCTCCAAACTATGGCCCGCGGGCCACATCCGGCCCACTACAAGATTTTATACAGCCCCCAGCTAGGCTCAGTGGAATATCCCCAATCTTCAAATAATAACAATAATAATAATAATAATTATATAATAATAATATAATAATAATCATAATAACAATAAGGGGCAGGGGTCTCCAAACTATGGGCCATGGGCCGCATCCGGCCCACTACAAGATTTTATCCGGCCCCCAGCTAGGCTCAGTGGCTTATCCCCAATCTTAAAATAATAACAATAATAATAATATAATAATAATCAAAATAACAATAAGGGGCAGGGGTCTCCAAACTATGGCCCATGGGCCACATCCGGCCCACTACAAGATTTTATCTGGCCCCCAGCTAGGCTCAGTGGCTTATCCCCAATCCTAAATAATAACAATAATAATAATAATAACCGCACAGGGCGCCTGAACACCTAAAGCCGGCCCTGTGCGGCTATTATTATTATCTAATCTAGTGGCGCCCCCTTGCCCCCTAGTCACCTAAACATACACAAAGAGGAGAAAAATATTTGTAACAAATAAGAGAGAGATGCAGGGGCTGCGGGCATGGTATAGGAGATGCAGGGGCTGCGGGCATGGTGCAGGGGTTGCGGGCACAGTGCAGGAGATGCAGGAGCTGCGGGCATAATGCAGGAGATGCAGGGGCTGTGGGCATGGTACTGGAGATGCAGGGGCTGCAGGCATGGTACAGGAGATGCAGGGGCTATGGGCATGGTGCAGGAGATGCAGGGGCTGAGGGCATGGTGCAGGAGATGCAGTGGCTGGGGGCATGGTGCAGGAGATGCAGAGGCTGCAGGCATGGTATAGGAGATGCAGGGGCTGCGGGCATGGTGCAGGGGCTCCGGGCATAGTGCAGGAGATGCACGGGCTGCGGTCATGGTGCAGGAGATGCAGGGGTCGCGGTCATGGTGCAGGAGATGCAGGGGCTGCAGGCATGGTGCAGGAGATGCAGGGGCTGCGGGCATAATGCAGGAGATGCAGGAGCTGCGGACATGGTACAGGAGATGCAGGGGCTGCGGGCATGGTACTGGAGATGCAGGGGCTGCAGACATGGTACAGGAGATGCAGGGGCTGTGGGCATGGTGCAGGAGATGCAGGGGCTACGGGCATGGTACAGGAGATGCAGGGGCTGAGGGCATGGTACAGGAGATGCAGGGGCTGAGGGCATGGTGCAGGAGATGCAGTGGCTGCGGGCACGGTGCAGGAGATGCAGAGGCTGCAGGCATGATGCAGGGGCTGCGGTCATGGTGCAGGAGATGCAGGGGCCGCGGTCATGGTGCAGGAGATGCAGGAGCTGTGGACTTGGTACAGGAAATGCAGGGGCTGCGGGCATGGTACAGGGGCTGTAGGCATGATGCAGGGGCCGCGGTCATGGTGCAGGAGATGCAGGGGCCGCGGTCATGGTGCAGGAGATGCAGGGGCTGCAGGCATGGTGCAGGAGATGCAGGAGCTGCGGGCATAATGCAGGAGATGCAGGAGCTGCGGACATGGTACAGGAGATGCAGGGGCTGCGGGCATGGTACTGGAGATGCAGGGGCTGCAGACATGGTACAGGAGATGCAGGGGCTGTGGGCATGGTGCAGGAGATGCAGGGGCTACGGGCATGGTACAGGAGATGCAGGGGCTGAGGGCATGGTACAGGAGATGCAGGGGCTGAGGGCATGGTGCAGGAGATGCAGGGGCTGCGGACATGGTGCAGTTGATGCAGGGGCTGCGGTCATGGTGCAGGAGATGCAGGAGCTGTGGACTTGGTACAGGAAATGCAGGGGCTGTGGGCATGGTACAGGGGCTGTAGGCATGATGCAGGGGCTGCGGTCATGGTGCAGGAGATGCAGGGGCCGTGAACATTGTGCAGGAGATGCAGGGGCTGCAGGCATGGTATAGGAGATGCAGGGGATGCGGGCATGGTGCAGGAGATGCAGGGGCTGTGGGCATAAGGCAGGAGATGCAGGGGCTGCAGGCATGGTACAGAAGATGCAGGGGCTGCGGGCATGGTGCAGGAAATGCAGGGGCCATGGGCATGGCGCAGGAGATGCAGAGGCTGTGGGCATGGTGCAGGAGATGCAGGGGCTGAGGGCATGGTACAGGAGATGCAGGGGCTGAGGGCATGGTGCAGGAGATGCAGGGGCTGAGGGCATGGTGCAGGAGATGCAGGGGCTGAGGGCATGGTGCAGGAGATGCAGTGGCTGCGGGCATGGTGCAGGAGATGCAGAGGCTGCAGGCATGATGCAGGAGCTGTGGACTTGGTACAGGAAATGCAGGGGCTGCGGGCATGGTGCAGGGGCTATAGGCATGATGCAGGGGCTGCAGGCATGATACAGAAGATGCAGGGGCTGCGGGCATGGTGCAGGAAATGCAGGGGCCATGGGCATGGTGCAGGAGATGCAGAGGCTGCGGGCATGGTGTAAGAGATGCAGGGCTGCGGGCATGATGCAGGGCTGTGGGCATGGTACATGCAGAGCTATAGGCATAGTACAGGAGAGGCAGTGCTGCGGGCATGATGCAGGGCTGTGGGCATGGTACATGCAGAGCTGCAGGCATGGTACAGGAGATTCTCCTGGAGGCTGTATAGCTCGCACACCCCAAAGGCCGGCCATGTAATCGCAACAACAATAACAATAGTAATCATAATAACGAGAATAATAATATGAAGAGCATCAACAACAACAACAATAATAATAACAACAACAATTTACTGTGAATATTCTATAATACCATTAGATGCAAGATGGAGCAAATCTATCCACCTAGTTCAGGGGTCTCCAAACTAT
The DNA here is from genome assembly GCF_965119305.1 of Pelophylax lessonae. NCBI lineage: Eukaryota > Metazoa > Chordata > Amphibia > Anura > Ranidae > Pelophylax > Pelophylax lessonae. The sequence goes on from NC_138774.1 coordinate 287,358,824, forward strand.
GGACCTTGGGCCACATTCGGCCCACTACAAGATTTTATCCGGCCCCCAGCTAAGCTCCATGGAATATCCCCAATCTTAAAATAATAATAATATAAAATCATAATAATCATAATAACAATAATACTAATAATCATAATAATAATCGCAAAAACAATAATAATAATTATAACAATAATAATAACCGCAAACAACAATAACAATACTAATCATAGTAACGACAATACTAATAAGAAGAACATCAACAACAACACCTAGAGCAGGGTTCTCCAAATTATGGCCACATCCGGCCCACTACAAGATTTTATCCGGCCCCAAACTAGACCCAGGGGCATATCCCCAATCAAAACTAAAATAATATTAACAATAATAATAATAATAACAACAACAAAAATATTAACAACAATAATAATAGTAATAACAATAATAATAATAAAAATAATAACATCATCATCAACAATAATAACAATAATATTATTATTATTAATAATAAAAACAATATTAATAATAACAGCATTGGGTGGGGTTGATTTGGGGTTGCGTTGAGTTAGGTGAGGTTGGGTTGGTTGGGTGGGGCTGAGTTGGGTTTGTTGGGTGGGGGTTGATTTAGGGTTGGGGTGGGGCTGAGTTGTGGTTGGGTTGGTTGGGTGGGGTTAATTTGGGGCTGGGTTGGGGTGGGCTTGAGTTTAGTTGGGGTTGGGTTGGGTGTAGTTGGGTTGTGCTGGGTGGGGCTGTGTTGGGTTGGTTGGCTGGGGGTTGATTTAGGGTTGGGGTGGGGCTGAGTTGTGGTTGGGTTGGTTGGGTGGGGTTGTTTTGGGGCTGGGTTGGGGTGGGCTTGAGTTTAGTTGGGGTTGGGTTGGGTATGGTTGGGTTGTGCTGGGTGAGGTTGAGTTGGGGTTGATATGAATAGGGTTGAGTTGGGGGCAATGGGCATTGCAGAGTCACTGTGACTTTGCTGTATGGGACATGTGACCGGATCCATTTTAGATAACCCCCAACATGGCCAACCATCTGTGTTGCATTTTCTTTTCCAACAATTAAAGGTCTCCTTGGTTGTGTTGGCCTCCCAAGTCAAACGTTCCCAGTCCTCCCCAATGGGAAATATAACCTATGTGTCCTGTATGTAGACACGTCATGGTTCTTCTAAATGGATAATAGGGATGTGCAGATTTATATTATTTAATTCTTTCAGCTTACTCTCTTTTCCTGACATAGTCTATGCTTTCATTTTAGCTGTATAGTTCTCTCTGCTAAGCAGTGCCAGGAGCTGCCTGTCCCTTCCCACAGCCCGGCCAATTCTTCTTCACGAAATAGATATTAACTCTGACTTCTCAGTCTGTATATTAACTTTAGACCCTCAAATGCTCAAACACAATCTCCCAGGAGGCACAAATGAAATAAAAAATATAAAATTATTCATGTTACTATTATTTTGTTTTAGTTTTTTTGTTATATTGTTATTTTTTTGTCCTTGTTTTCTTGTTCTTTTTGTGTTTTATTCAAATAAATTAATCAATTCCACTTTGTTCCAGAACCAATTAAAGCCCCCATTAATATCTAGTAATAGGGATGCACCGATACCATCTTTGCTATCTTTTTTATTACTCGCCGATACCAATTAACGATACCTACCGCAACCGTTTTGTTTACACTTCAGCTGTCAGCAGTGGTACAAAGTAATGATCGACAGATATCGTTTTTTTTTATTGCCGATACCGATATTTTGGTCATCGCATATCGGTATCAGCCGATATCTGCCGATATGTTCGGACACTTAAAAAGCTCTTTTTTTTTAAATGTATTATTTTTTTTTTACACAGGTACTCTTGTGGGGGGATCTGGGGGTCTAAAACACCCCAAACCCCTCCTCTGCACCTAAAAGCTTTCAAAACGCCAAGTTTGGCTGTTTTGAATGCTGTCATTTTTTTTTTTATTTGGCGCCGCCAGTACCCGGAAGTGATGTCAGGACATCACTTCCGGGTTTTTACATGGAGACCCAGACAGAGCCAAATGCAGCTTTGATTGGGTCTTCGGCGGCCGTGCAGGTAGGATGCCCGGGTCTCCCGGTGGGACGGGAGACCCGGGCAAGCCGCGGAAGGCGGCGGGAGGGGGATGTCCCCTCCCGCTCCTTGTAATGTCATTACAAGACAGCCGACCGTCGGCTATGGACGCTGGTACCGGGGTGATGTCTCTAGCTGCAGGCATCACTCCGAAATATCGGCAATATCGGTAACCTCCGGGGCCGATTCCGATATATATCGGGGAAAGTGAATATAGGCCCCTGATATATCGGCTTTGCAGATAATCGGTCGATCCCTAGTACTAATTTGATAAAGTTACAAGTTTTCGGGATCACATGGATCACTTTCTCAGGCTCTTCACATTTCTCCCAAGCCTGAAGAAGGGATCTTCATTTTTTTTTTGTTTTATAGATCTGTAGGTGTAGGGACACAGGTGTCCCTACACCTACAGATCTACAAAGCATCTATTGGCAAGTGTGAGGTTTGTCTGAGAATACCTGTAACCTGGACATATTTCCTTTGAGTACGATTGGTACATAACCTATATGGCATAAAGGGCTTCAGGACTATATTACCAGAAGGATAAGCTCATAGGATTACCACCTGACCGGATAGTATACCTGTGTCTTACACGCTGGTTACCCCTGAAGGGGTGCTGATTTCTGGTGAGTGCGGGGGAGATTGGAAGGGGGGATCATTGTCTCCACACCCGGCACTTAAATATCTGGAGCACCTCAAGAAGCGCCTACGGAGTTAATTATCGCTACAGCTCACCTTTCTATGAACTTTATGGACATTTTTCTCATCCATTTGATTGATCGAATTTAGATTATTGCTACAGATTAGTTATATATAAATTATTATTCCATTCCTTAGTAGCACGGGTCCTAGGACTGACACCCTCAATCTGGACTGTTTGCACTAGTAGCACTTTAGAATCACTCATTTATCATTAATTATTGATACATTTTTAGGACCATACACACCATCATTGGCTCCCTTTTGAGGAACGTATCGCACTTATTTATTTCGGACTTCACCACAGCACTAACACTTTGTATTTAATGTTCTTTATTGCATGATATAATGGTCATATTATTTTAGTTGGAGCATTATTATAGAGTCACTTTACTTATCTTTGGATGTTCACGGCCCAGACCTTTTTAGCTGGTTACCCTCACCATAACCACTTTTTTATACATTTATAGAAGATATATACACATTTGGTAGTGTGCGCACTGTCATTGCACTATTGCACTTTATTTTTTGTAAGTAGATATATATATATATATATATTGGTTTGTGTATGCACTGCTACTGCACTATTGCACTTTATGTTTGTATCAATTTTATGTTTATACGATGACTTTCTGTACATAAGGTATTGATTTTACCCTAGTCTTATACACATCTTTCAGGCAGCGCCAATTACCTCATTACCAGGTTGAAAAAAGACACAAGTCCATCTGGCCCAACTCAACCAATAAAAAAAAAAAAAAAAAAAAACAGTACTGAAAACCCAACCATACACAATCCTATACCCGCAGTTGATCCAGAGAAAGACCTGGTAACCAACTACAAGAAACATCTTACCCAGTGCCCACACAAGGTCATCCAGCGCCCAGGGCAAGGATGCCAAACTGTGCCCCCCCTTTCCTTAGGTTTAGGGCACAGGTGTCAAACACAAGGCCCGCGGGCCAAATCCGGCCCTCCAGGCCATTTCATGTGGCCCTCGCACCTCTCCTGCAGCTGCAGGAAAGCTCCAGCCCTCCTGCAGACCCTGTGCTTTCTGCTATACAGCAATGCCTCCAGCTTCTTCCCAGCAGAAGCACAAGGTAAGAATGGTGCACTGTAATGGAAGGGAGGGTGGGGGGACACAACCTCTGATGGTGGGGAGGCTCCTGACGTATTATGTAAGAGTAGGGGATGCTCTGAACATCTAGTCTTACAGATACAACCGGCCCTTTTGAGAGCAATCATATTGCTGATTTGGCCCTCGATTAAATTGAGTTTGCCACCCCTGGTTTAGGGTCAAGGCACCCCCCCCCCCCCCATCCCTGCAATAAACCATTGCGCCCAGGGCAATCGATCTTCCTGCCCACGCCTTGTCCCGGCCCTGGTCTTACCTCTGTGCTTGCCAACAAGGGTTTCTCCAACTACTAAGTCATGTTTTGCTTGGGAATCAAATACTTATTTTACTCACTGAACTGCAACTTAATTTATAGCATTTGTTTTATGTGTTTTTTTTTCTGGATTTTTGATTGATATTCTGCTTCTATCGTTCAAAATACACCTATGATAAAAATTATAGACCCTTCATTTCTTTGTAAGTGGGCACACTTACAAAATCTGCATGGGGATCAAATCATTATTTTTTCTACTGTATAATATTTTTTTTTAAAATGTATTCATTTACAAAATTCATGCAATGCGATTATTACAATTATTATAATATATTATATGTTAAATATTAAAAATATATTATTAATATAATTATAATGTAACATAAAATTGTATATATAATTGTATAATGATAAAGTATTGCAGATAAACATAATTATAAATATGTTTTTTTTAAATGTATTCATTTACAAAATTCATGCAATGCGATTATTACAATTATTATAATATATTATATATTAAATATTAAATTATAGACCCTTCATTTCTTTGTAAGTGGGCACACTTACAAAATCTGCATGGGGATCAAATCATTATTTTTTCTACTGTATAATATTTTTTTTTAAAATGTATTCATTTACAAAATTCATGCAATGCGATTATTACAATTATTATAATATATTATATGTTAAATATTAATAATATATTATTAATATAATTATAATGTAACATAAAATTGTATATATAATTGTATAATGATAAAGTATTGCAGATAAACATAATTATAAATATGTTTTTTTAAATGTATTCATTTACAAAATTCATGCAATGCGATTATTACAATTATTATAATATATTATATATTAAATATTAATAATATATTATTAATATTAATATAATTATAATGTAAAATAAAATTGTATATATAATTATATAATGATAAAGTATTGCAGATAAACATAATTATAAATATGTTTTTTAAATATATTCATTTACAAAATTCATGCAATGCGATTATTACAATTATTATAATATATTATATATTAAATATTAAATTATAGTCCCTTCAGTTCTTTGTAAGTGGGCAAACTTACAAAATCCGCATGGGGATCAAATCATTATTTTTTCTACTGTATAATATATTTTTTTTAAATGTATTCATTTACAAAATTCATGCAATGCGATTATTACAATTATTATAATATATTATATATTAAATATTAATAATATATTATTAATATAATTATAATGTAACATAAAATTGTATATATAATTATATAATGATAAAGTATTGCAGATAAACATAATTATAAATTATTAATATTATAATGTGCAATTGCTTATATTTCTAAATGCCACAAGCCCCGGCTGTGTAAATTGCTACATCTTTATATTTTGAGAAGTAGGCATGCTTTGCATGGAGTTGTTGAGGCAGTTTGAACAGCACTTTATCTCTAGTGACTCCCGCTGATCACAATAAGCCTTTTTTATCCAAAATTCAGAAGTGGGGAGAGCTGACATCTCGAAAACAGAAGCCCGCCCCTTGGACTGGGTTAACCCATACATGGCATAGAATTCACCACTTTCATATTAATTATCCGAATGCCCGGACCATCAGAGACAAGAATGTGTTAAGGGGCATGGCAAAAAAAAAATACATAGAATTCAAGTGACACGGTGGGGACAGAGTCACTTTAGAGAGTCAGTATCAGAGAGGAAATACGGGAAAAGAATCAAGTCCTCTTCTCCATCTCTGAGACCATGGGTAAGTCAAATTATCTTTATCTGTCTATTATATATCTATCTTGTATTCAATTAATCAAAGGAAATAGGTCAACATTTCGGTATTGGAAGGGTATCTATTTGGAATTTATGGAAAAATAGGGATTTTTTTTAACAATTTGTTGCAGATCCGAGAAACAAAACGATAGAAAATGATCAGACTTATTTTGGCCCAAGCCAATATTTCAGTTGAGGGCCAAAATTCTCACCATGGACTTTATTGTAAACTCTTTTATGGGATGTACATTTTTTTTTATTTTCTACCCACATCCGTTCGTAGAAATCAAAATTCTAATTTTTTTTATTGTGCTGTCATACCTTTTAAAAAAAATTATGTGATGTAAGCTGAGTGAATCCATCAGAGAAAAAAAATAATAAATTTTATTTATTTATTTATTTTTCCGAACAAAATACATTTTATATATATATATATATATATATATATATATATATATATATATATATATATATATATAATATAATATATATATTTATATGGATATATGAATATTTAGATTCTCTATGAGGTTTAGGTCAGGTGAGTTTGCTGGCCAATCAAGCTATCACGTACCTGGAGGTGAGTTTTTTTTATTGTCTACCCACATCCGTTCGTAGAAATAAAAATTCTAATTTTTTTTATTGTGCTGTCATACCTTTTAGAAAAAATTATGTGATGTAAGCTAAGTGAATCCATCAGAGAAGAAAATAATATATTTTATTATTTTTTTTTTCCAAACAAAATACATTATATATATATATATATATATATATATATATATATATATAAAATATAATATAATATATATTTATATGGATATATGAATATTTAGATTCTCTATAAGGTTTAGGTCAGACGAGTTTGCTGGCCAATCACGTACCTGGAGGTGAGCCCGATATGGCCTCCCTTACGCCTCTGACTCGGAGTCCCTGGTAGTGTAGACAGGAGGCGCCGAAGTGTAGAGCAGCACGAGCGCCTGAAGATTGCTGGAAGCAGGCGGGTGTCTACTGGCGGGGATCCCCAGGTGAGTCTGGCAAGCAGGTAGGTAAGCAGGCAGCTGGTACTGGAGACAGCAGACTGGATATTAGGGTAAGCTGGCTGGATCCTCTCAGACAGGGTGGAAAGATTTGGGGTAGACAGGAACGTGGTAGAAGACAAGCCGGGTCTGGATCCGATCAGCAGTGCAGAAGCCAATAGGAGTAGACAGGAGCGGAGGTCAAGGGACTAGCGAGTGCCAATGCTGGTGGAGAGCAGAGGATGGTCAGGACAAGCCGGGTCAGTAGGCAGGTGTCTACTGGCGGGGATCACCAGGTGAGTCTGGCAAGCAGGTAGGTATGCAGGCAGCTGGTACTGGAGACAGCAGACTGGATAGCAGGGTAAGCTAGCTGGATCTTCTCAGACAGAGTGGACAGATTCGGGGTAGACCGGAACGTGGTAGAAGGCAAGCCAGGTCTGGAGCCGATCAGTAGTGCAGAAGCCAATAGGAGTAGACATAAGCAGAGGTCAAGGGACTAGCGAGTGCCAATGCTGGTGGAGAGCAGAGGATGGTCAGGACAAGCCGGGTCAGTAACTTGGAAGCAGAGTACAGGTTTTCAGGTTAGCCGAGGCTGAAGACAAAGCAGGAGTGGAGCTGAGCAAGAGCTGGGTTTAAATAGCCCGTATCTGTCACAGGTTCGCGTACGTGCGAACGCGTGTGCGCGACGATGTGTGTGCCTGCACGTGTATGCGCATTCGCCATCGCCAAGTTCCTGCGTGATTTAACAGGAGAACGTCTTTGCCTGTGTGCAGCAGACCCTTTCTTACACAAGCACAGTGATCCCGTGATCATGTGACCAGGTATTGGTAGTTTTGGCAGTGTGGGCGGTGCCAAGTCCTGCTGGAAAATGAAATCAGCATCTCCATAAAGCTGGTCAGCAGAGGGAAGCATGAAGTGCTCTAGAATTTCCTGCTAGAGGGCTGCGCTGACTTTGGACTTGATAAAACACAGTTGACCAACACCAGCAGAGGACACGGCTCCCCAAATCATCACTGACTGTGTAGCATCAAGTCAATTAAATTCCTGGGATATTGATCTGGTCAGTTAAGTAGCAGAGGGGGTTGTTAATCAGTTTCAGATGCTTTGGTGTTAATGAAAATAGCAACAGGTGCACTAGATGGGCAACAATGAGACAACCTCTAAAACAGGAATAGTTTTATACGTGGAGGTCACTGACATTTTTTCCCTACTTATCTTTTCTGACTGTTTTTCACTCGTTTTGCATTTGGCTGGGGTCAGTGTCACTACTGGTAGTATGAGGAGATACCTGGACCCTATAGAGGGGGGTCAGTGTCACTACTGGTAGGATGAGGAGATACCTGGACCCTATAGAGGGGGTCAGTGTCACTACTGGTAGGATGAGGAGATACCTGGACCCTATAGAGGTTGCACAGGCAGTCCAACTCCTCCAGGATGGCACATCAATACGTGTCATTGCCAGGTTTGCTGTGTCTCCCAGCACAGTCTCAGGAGCATGGAGGAGATTCCAGGAGACAGGCAGTTACTCTAGGAGAGCTGGACAGAGCCATAGAAGGTCCTTAACCCATCAGCAGGACCGGTATCTGCTCCTTTGTGCAAGGAGGAACAGGATGAGCACTGCCAGAGCCCTACAAAATGACCTCCAGCAGGACACTGGTGTGAATGTCTCTGACCAAACAATCAGAAACAGTCTTCATGAGGGTGGCCTGAGGGCCCGACGTCCTCTAGTGGGCCCTGTGCTCACTGCCCAGCACCATGGAGCTCAATTGGCATTTGCCTTTGAACACCAGAATTGGCAGCTCCACCACTGGCGCCCTGTGCTTTTCACAGATGAGAGCAGGGTCACCCTAAGCACATGTGACAGACATGAAAGGGTCTGGAGAAGCCGTGGAGAACGTTATGCTGCCTGTAACATCTTTCAGCATGACCGGTTTGGTGGTGGGTCGGTGATGGTCTGGGGAGGCAAATCCATGGAGGGATGCACAGACCTCTACAGGATAGACAATGGCACCCTGACTGCCATTAGGTATCGGGAGGAAATCCTTGGACCCATTGTCAGACCCTAGGCTGGTGCAGTGGGTCCTGGGTTCCTCCTGGTGCATTGCAATGCCCGGCCTCATGTGGCGAGAGTATACAGCCAGTTCCTGGAGATGAAGGAATTGATACCATTGAATGGCCCCCCACACTCGCCTGACCTAAATCCAATAGAACACCTCTGGGACATTATGTTTTCGTTCATCCAACACTGCCAGGTTGCACCTCAGTCTGTTCAGGAGCTCAGTGATTCCCTGGTCCAGATCTGGGAGCAAATATCCCAGGACACCATCCGTCCTCTCATTAGGAGCATGCCCCGACGTTGTCAGGCATGCATACAAGTACATGGGGGCCATACAAACTACTGAGCACTATTTTGAGTTGCTGCAATGAAATTTCAGCAAAATGGACTCGCCTGCTGCATCATTTTTTCACTTTGATTTTCGGGGTGTCTTTGAATTCAACCCTCTGTAGGGTGATAATTCTCATTTCCATCAAACGATGTGGCATCCTTTCATTCCTAACACATTACCAAAGTCCATACCACTATAGATCCTAGCACATTACCCAGTCCATACCAGTATAGATCCTAACACATTACCCAGTCCATACCAGTATAGATCCTAACACATTACCCAGTCCATACCAGTATAGATCCTAACACATTACCAAAGTCCATACCACTATAGATCCTAACACATTACCCAGTCCACACCAGTATAGATCCTAACACATTACCCAGTCCATACCAGTATAGATTCTAAACATTACCCAGTCCACACCAGTATAGATCCTAACACATTACCCAGTCCACACCAGTATAGATCATAACACATTACCCAGTCCATACCAGTATAGATCCTAACACATTCCCCAGTCCACACCAGTATAGATCCTAACACATTACCCAGTCCATACCAGTATACAGTAGATCCTAACACATTACCTAGTCTATACCAGTATAGATCCTAACACATTACCCAATCCATACCAGTATAGATCCTAACACATTACCCAGTCCATACCAGTATAGATCCTAACACATTACCCAGTCCATACCAGTATAGATCCTAACACATTACCCAGTCCATACCAGTATAGATCCTAACACATTACCCAGTCCATACCACTATAGATCCTAACACATTACCCAGTCCACACCAGTATAGATCCTAACACATTACCCAGTCCATACCAGTATAGATTCTAAACATTACCCAGTCCATACCAGTATAGATCCTAGCACATTACCCAGTCCATACCAGTATAGATACTAACACATTACCCAGTCCATACCAGTATAGATTCTAAACATTACCCAGTCCATACCAGTATAGATCATAACACATTACCCAGTCCATACCAGTATAGATTCTAAACATTACCCAGTCCATACCAGTATAGATCCTAGCACATTACCCAGTCCATACCAATATAGATCCTAACACATTACCCAGTCCATACCAGTATAGATCCTAACACATTACCCAGTCCATACCAGTATAGATTCTAAACATTACCCAGTCCATACCAGTGTAGATCCTAGCACATTACCCAGTCCATACCAGTATAGATACTAACACATTACCCAGTCCATACCAGTATAGATTCTAAACATTACCCAGTCCATACCAGTATAGATCCTAACACATTACCCAGTCCATACCAGTATAGATTCTAAACATTACCCAGTCCATACCAGTATAGATCCTAACACATTACCCAGTCCATACCAATATAGATCCTAACACATTACCCAGTCCATACCAGTATAGATCCTAACACATTAAAAGGACCTTCAGAATCCTTAAGTTGCATTCACCCTTTAACAGATAGTGAACACATTACTTTATATCAGGACTCTTCTATTTGTATGATGCTCGCCTTCTCCTGATAGCTAATATTTTGAATCTAGAGCCAATTGTGTGTATGAGAGCTGCCTCACCCAAGTTTTTTTAAGTGCCTGGACATTCGGTGCTCTGAAATGCATGATCACCAAGAGTGTTGACTGCCAATATCAGGAAGCAGGATAAGAAAAAAAGAGTCACAGTATTTGGGTTGCCCTGCCCTAAGCACTGGCGCTGGTGTCTTCCATACACAATAAAGCTCATCTGCAAAGAGAAAACTTTAATTTGGTCAACAATCTGGGAGGGTCCGGTTTGCAGTGCCAAAGTCTCTTGCTGGAGTGGTGGACATTGCCCACAACTGTCCATCACATGGCCCTCAAAGGGTCCTGGAGCGCTTAGGAGTGATGTCCGCCAAGGGGTGGCCACAAGACCAGTTGGCCAGTTCAAAGACAAGTATGGAGTGCTATTGATGATGTTGAACAATTTGTGAGGCTATTAGTGGAAAGCCTGCTTCAGTTGCTAGACCGTTGACTGGAGCTGTCTTTTACTCTTCCGTACACAAGAAAGCTCATCTGCAGAGAGAAAACTTTAATTTGGTCAACAATCTGGGAGGGTTTCGGATTTCAGTGCCAAAGTCTCTTTCCGGTGTGGTGGACATTGAGGGCCCTGTGATGGACAGTTGTGGGCAAAGGGTCCTGGAGCACTTAGGAGTGATATCCGCCAGGGGGTGGCCACAAGACCAGTTGGCCAGATCAAAGACAAGTATGGAGTGCTATTGAGGATGTTGAACAATTTGTGGAGGCTATTAGTGGAAAGAATATAGAGAGAGGGATGAGAGGGTCCCACAGCAAAGCTGGGGTCTCTACAATCTCTCACAAGGCAATGGGACTTTATAGGCTAAGAGTGGGTGTTGATCCTGATGAAAATAAATACACCAATAATATAAAAAATATATCATTTATTTATAAAGACATAAAAAGATTCATATCACAAAAACGTATATTCAAATGACAAAAAAATGCATGTGCATAAGACAATACAGGTTAGACCACTGGATCCCAAAAAAACACTTAAAGCAAAGGCGATTGATGTGAAACATCTATTTAGTCATGATATAATCATGATACCAATATATAATGTTATGGGATACATCAGTGGAAACTATGGAATCGCGACGCGTTTCGCTCATGTCGCTTCATCAGACGATTCCGTTAACCTTGTCCATTGAAAAGACATACTTAATATGCAGAATCTTTATGCCAGAGAAAGATATCTGGTCCAGGTAGAGGCGTGTCACATGTAGCTCCCACGGGTTTGGCCCTTATTGGCTGCCCAGCACAAATTAATACTCAATATTGCGAATGTTCCATAAGGAATCAAAACGGTGCGTCCCCCGCTTAAAAAGGAGTGCTTATCAGAAGCCAAAGTTGAGTTGCCAGAGAAATGAACCCGGTCACTGCCGATATGCCCAAAAGCCTCTCCACGTGGTGTGCACGCCGACAGTGCTATTGAGGATGTTGAACAATTTGTGGAGGCTATTAGTGGAAAGCCAGCTTCAGGTGCTAGACCATTGACTGGAGCTGTCTTTACACACCCACAAATCACATCCACAATATGTTCAACTTCTTAAGTCTGGGTATTTATTTATTTTACTATATTTTTTTAAGAAAAAGGGTTCCAGACAATAAGAATAAAGAACAACAATCTGGGAGGGTTCGGTTTGCAAGTCTCTTCCTGGAGTGGTGGACATTGCCCACAACTGTCCATCACATGGCCCTCAAAAGGTCCTGGAGCACTTAGGAGTGATATCTGCCAAGGGGTGGCCACAAGACCAGTTGGCCAGATCAAACACAAGTATGGAGTGCCATTGCAGACCACTGGTCTCCCCAGAGATCAGGTGATAGTGGGTTTAGGTACTTTTTAATGGTTTCTGAGGGGTTTTTTTTCTTTTAAAGAACAGATTCACCAGGTGTGGTTGGGGAACGGGGTGGGGGTGGCTGTTTTTTGTTTTTGACCAAAGCCAGGGTTGGGTTTCATTTTCTGGCATCCATCATTTTCTCTTCTTTTTTTATTGGATAGTATGTTTTCTAATTCTACTCCGGTAGCAGCAACAGCAGCAGCATGGCAAGAAGATTATGACAATGGTCTTGTATAAGAAGCAGATTTCTGTTGAGTATGAGAAGGAAGAAGAGAACAATGGGCTCAATGTTGGTCACAAATTGTAAAATGTGCAGTTCTATTGTTCTGTCACACTAGCTCTACCCATAAATAATGTCAACGATTTTTAGGATCACTTACATACAGGGCTTTTCGTCTCAGAGAATAGGTGCTGGAACTCCCCACTTCTGAGTCACCTCTCGTCTCTGCCCCTACCCACCTCTATTCACCGTCCCTTGGTTCCACACCCTACCCATCTCTGAGCACCGTCCCTTGGTTCCACCCCCTACCCACCTCCCAGCAACATCCCTTGGTTACACCCCCTACCCATCTCTGAGCACCGTCCCTTGGTTCCACCCCCTACCCACCTCCGAGCACCATCCCTTGGTTCCACCCCCTACCCACCTCCCAGCAACATCCCTTGGTTACACCCCCTACCCACCTCCTAGCAACATCCCTTGGTTACAACCCCTACCCCCCTCTGAGCACCACACCTTGGTTCCACTCCCTACCCACCAACCAGCACCACCTAATTTAGAGAATACAGAACCAAGTATCATTTTGTTGTGCTAAGCAGTTTGTATGGAATTTGTTAATGGTAACAAGAAAAACAGTAAAATAGATCCCCTGGAATCAGCAACAATAAATCCTCCACTGCAACTATAGCCCCACCCACAACAAAATGCCCTCCAGCAACAATATATTTACCCCAGCAACAATAGATTCCCCCAACGGCCAGAATCAATAGGGCCTTCAGCTCACCCCCCTGACCCCAGCACCCCTTTACCATTGCATACATTCAGACTGGAGGTTCCGGAACTGCGTTCCCCCATGTTCCCCCTGAAAAAAAGCCCTGCTTACATATATAAATAAATGTGTTAAGTTGGGAGAAGCCATCAAAGTCAACTTGAAACAACTTGGTGCCACTTAGAAATGAGATAAAGTTGCTAGGGTCACCAGTAGTCAAAAAATGATCTTGTCAGTATAAACATTCTGACAATCTGTTTCATCGCTGTAATGTAAAAACTTTAAATCACAAAATGATTGCAATTTTTGGCATTTCAGGACGTTGCAGGATTTATTCTTCATGGCAACATCGTGACAAGATACAGGAAAAAGTCAAACATATTTATACAATGTAGCAACCCAGTGCTACCCACCCATGATGTCACTATGTCATATTACCTCGCAAAATATATGTAAAGAGTTAAACAAATAATTGCGGAAGTTAGGTGCATACATATTGCTTAAGGGTCTTTAGGGTTTGATTTACTGGTGCAAAATCTGGTGCAGCCGTGCATAGAAACCAATCATCTTCCAAGTTTTATTGTCAAAGCTTAATTTAAAAAAGCTAAAGCTAGAAGCTGATTAGCTGGCATGTACAGCTGCACCAGATTTTGCACTCTCCAGTTTTAGTAAATCAACCCCTTAAGCCCCGTACACACGATAAGAAATTTGGCCGCGAAATTTCGTCCGACGACCGATCTGCCGATTTTCGGCTTGTTAGTATGGTGCTTCCGACAACCGACTCCGACTTTTCGGCCGAAAAAATTCTGGTGTGCAGGCTATATCATTTTTGTCGTCCGTCAACACACGTCCGATTTTCGTCTCATTAGTACAGATTTCGATGGGGAAAAATCTTATGAGCGAGACTAGGCATGCTCAGAGATGAAAGAACACATAGAAACAATCCAACACATGACATCACTTCTAAAATAGAATTCTGTCGTACGGGACAATTCGTGTGCAGTGTAGAGCACATTCCAACCAACAGACACCACTCTGGACAAAAGACGGACGAACGGTCGGCGGAAATTTGTTGCGTGTGTACGAGGCTTTAGTTCCCATGTGTGTTGGATTCCTGGTCATCTTCTGTGTGGTTGCTTCCACTGGCTCCTACATCACCACTGTGTTCTGCCAATAGATAAAAGCACAGAGCACAGTGGAGGACGCCAACATTGGACATTTCCAGAATAATCCAATGCAGAATAATGGGGGCAATGGGACAAGTAAGCATCAGATGCTTGATTTGCAGGGAAGACCTTTAGTGCTTCCTTGAATGGACCTTTACTGCTTATATTGTCTAGCTTTACCTCATTTGCACTCCACTTATGTGATCTCTGACTACATATTTGCCTCTTGCTCTGGCACTCTTGTATCAGGGCTGTAGTGTTGATTGTTGGCCAGTGGAAGGAATGAAGGTCCATTACTGGTGGTAAATGGAAGGAATGCTGACTGTTGATTAGTGGAAGGAATGTAACCCCACATTAGTGGTCAGTGGAGGAAATGGTGCCTCATCCTTGGTGGCCAGAATATATTTCCCTGTTATTGGTTGTCAGTGGGAGTATTTTAGCCCCATCACTGGTGGTCAGTGGGAGCAGTGTAGCCCCATCACTGGTGGTCAGTCGAGGGAATATAACCCCACCTTAGGTGGTCAGTATTGATTGTTGGTGCTGGTTGTTGGAGTAACGAAGCCCCATTATTAGTGGTCAATGGGAGGAATTTGGCCCCATCACTGTTGGTCAATGGAATGAATGTAACCCCACCATCAGTGGTCAGTGTTGACTGTTGGTGCTGATTGTTGGTCAGTGGAGGGAATGTAACCCCGCCATCAGTGGTCAGTGTTGACTGTTGGTGCTGATTGTTGGTCAGTGGAGGAATGTAGCTCAATTACTGGTGGTAAATGGGAGGAATGTAGCCCCATCACTGTTGATTATTGGAAGGACTGTAACCCCACATTAGTGGTCAGTGGAGGAAATGGTGCCTCATTCTTGGTTGCCAGAATATATTTCCCTGTTATTGGTTGTCAGTGGGAGTATTTTAGCCCCATCACTGGTGGTCAGTGGGAGCAGTGTAGCCCCATCACTGGTCGTCAGTCGAGGGAATATAACCCCACCTTAGGTGGTCAGTATTGATTGTTGGTGCTGATTGTTGGAGTAATGTAGCCCCATTATTAGTGGTCAATGGGAGGAATTTGGCCCCATCACTGTTGGTCAATGGAATGAATGTAACCCCACCATCAGTGGTCAGTGTTGACTGTTGGTGCTGATTGTTGGTCAGTAGAGGGAATGTAAGCCACCATCAGCGGTCAGTGTTGACTGTTGGTGCTGATTGTTGGTCAGTAGAGGGAATGTAAGCCACCATCAGCGGTCAGTGTTGACTGTTGGTGCTGATTGTTGGTCAGTGGAGGGAATGTAACCCCACCATCAGTGGCCAGTGTTGACTGTTGGTGCTGATTGTTGGTCAGTGGAGGGAATGTAACCTCACCATCAGTGGCCAGTGTTGACTCTTGGTGCTGATTGTTGGTCAGTGGAGGGAATGTAACCTCACCATCAGTGGTCAGTGTTGACTGTTGGTGCTGATTGTTGGTCAGTGGAGGGAATGTAAGCCACCATCAGTGGTCAGTGTTGACTCTTGGTGCTGATTGTTGGTCAGTGGAGGGAATGTAACCCCCACCATCAGTGGTCAGTTTTGACTGTTGGTGGTGATCGTCGGTTAGTGTAAGGAGCCCCATTATTGGTGTTCAATGGGAGGAATGTTGCCCTATCACTATTGATCAGTGGAAGGAATGTAACCCCCACTATCAATGGTTCCTCATCCTTGGTGGCCATAATATATTGCAGGCAGATCACAGCTTGTGGAACAGGCTGGCAGGGTGCTGTGCATAGCTTCAGGGGCAATTAGGCTGGGGAGGAAAGTGCTAGATGATTCCCAGGAAATGAGACATGCTCCATCTGCAGTTTCCAATGCACACTGTGAAAAGCTCACATTGTGTAGTGAAATCAAGATGGGCCTGTACAAGTTTGGAAGGCTGAAGGGAAAGCTGGAGGTCAGCTTTGAGGCAGCATAAAACATGTAAACAATTTGTAGTTTTGATTGCCATGGCTGATGTCATTATTTGTATCGTCTTTGATAGTGGGGCTTAAAACAGCACACTTTATTGTCTCAGACATGGTGGGTGTTAATGTGGGATGACGCTACTGGAATTACATAACAAAAAGATAAAAAAAATCATTGGTTAAATTTTTTCTTTCGGGTCTTAAATTACTTTGCAGCGCTATACAATGTGGGGCATTTATCAGCGGCGTTGCGCAATATTCTGTGCGTTCGTGCAATGAAGTGGGAGTAACAAGTGTTAATCAGTGTCAGGGTATGCCTGGCCGCAGTACATCAGTCATTTGTTTGCAGTACAGAGGCTAATTGTCTATTTGTGTGACTATATGTGGGTGTGTTCTATATTGTGTGCAGGTTATGAATATAGTTTCTGTATACTGCGATGGGTCTGCATGGGGCATTATGCACCAAAAATAAAGTATGCCAACAAACAAAGGATCAGTGTTTAGGTCACATAGTAAAGATGCATCAGCTTGTTTAGCACCATGGGTGACACCGCAGCAAAAGAATATAAATGTTTATGTTTCCTTTATGTGTCACCTGCGGAACTTAGAACAAAAATGTGGTTTTGGTTATGAATAATCCACTATCAGGCTAACTTTCATGGCTGCGATCTTATTATACAGTTGCAACCAAGTTTGCATTGCTGAGACTTTTTTTATAGCTTTTATTTTTAAATAATGACTTTACTATTACTATTTTTTTAAAGCTTCTTCACTACGTGTCCAAAAGTCTCAACCAGGGTTCCATGGAACCCTAGGATTCCTCCAGAGGTCGCTAGGGGTTTCCTTACAAAGCTGCTTCACTACATGTTCAAAAGTCTCAACCAGGGTTCCATGGAACCCTAGGATTCCTCCAGAGGTCGCTAGAGGTTCCTTACAAAGCTGCTTTACTACATGTCCAAAAGTCTGCACCAGAGTTGCATGGAACCCTAGGATTCATCCAGAGGTTGCTATGGGTTCCTTACAAAGCTGCTTCACTACATGTCCAAAAGTCTTAACCAGGGTTCCATGGAACCCTAAGATTCCTCCAGAGGTTGCTAGGGGTTTCCTTACAAAGCTGCTTCACTACATGTCCAAAGGTCTTAACCAGGGTTCCATGGAACCCTAAGATTCCTCCAGAGGTTGCTAGGGGTTTCCTTACAAAGCTGCTTCACTGCATGTCCAAAAGTCTCCACCAGGGTTCCATGGAACCCTAGGATTTCTCCAGAGGTTGCTAGGGGTTTCCTTACAAAGCTGATTCACTACATGTCCAAAAGTTTCAACCAGGGTTCCATGGAACCCTAGGATTCCTCCAGGGGTTTCCTTACAAAGCTGCTTCACTACATGTCCAAAAGTCTCCACCAGGGTTCCATGGAACCCTGGGATTCCTCCAGAGGTTGCTAGGGGTTCCTTACAAAGCTGCTTAACTACATGTCCAAAAGTCTCCACCAGGGTTCCATGGAACCCTAGGATTTCTCCAGAGGTTGCTAGGGGTTCCTTACAAAGCTGATTCACTACATGTCCAAAAGTCTCAACCAGGGTTCCATGGAACCCTGGGATTCCTCCAGAGGTTGCTAGGGGTTCCTTACAAAGCTGCTTAACTACATGTCCAAAAGTCTCCACCAGGGTTCCATGGAACCCTAGGATTTCTCCAGAGGTTGCTAGGGGTTCCTTACAAAGCTGCTTCAGCTTATATGTCCAATTGTCTTAACCAGGGTTTCACGGAACCCTAGGATTCCTCCAGACTTTGATAGGGGTTTGCTTAGAAAGCTGCTTCACTGCATGTCCAAAAGTCTCAAACAGGGTTCCATGTAACTCTAGGATTCCTCTAGAGGTTGCTAGGTGTTCCTTACAAAGCTGTTTTACTACATGTCCAAAAGTCTCAACCAGGGTACCGTGGAATCCTAGCCACGTAATTTTAGCTCCAAATGATACAGTTAAAGTGTTTCAAGTGAAAGGTATTTTTAATGCTCCATTTATACAAATACATTCTAGACCAGCTTTTCTCAACCAGGATTCCATGGAACTCTAGGTTTCCTCCAGAGTTTTCTAGAGGTTCCTTGCAAAGCTGCTTTACTAGAAGTACAAAATGATGTGGCTTTCCCTCAAAATGATTGAGTTCAAGTGTTTTAAGTGAAGGGTATTGAAAATTGTTACATTATACAAATTCATTCTAGACCAGTCTTTCTCAACCAGGGTTCCATGGAACCATAGGATTCCTCCACAGGCCCTCCATGCAAAGCTGCTTTACTACATGCCCAAAACGATGTGGCTTTTCCATCAAATGATAAGAGTTATAGTGTTTGAAGTGAAGGGTATTTTTAATGCTACCTTATACAAATACATTCTATCCCAGTCTTTCTCAACCAGGTTTCTATGTATCCCTAGGATTCCTCCAGAGGTTGCTAAGGGTTCCTTGCATAGCTGCTTCACTACATGTCCAAAAATATGTAGTTGTCCCTCCAAATGATTAGGTTTAAGTGTTTTAAGTAAAGGTTATTGGTAATTGCTACATTATTTGTATAAATACATTCTAGACCAGCTTTTCTCAACCAGGGTCCCATGGAACCCTAGGATTCCTCCAGAGGTTGCGAGGGGTTTCTTGACAAATACCATAGGATTTCTCCAAAGGTTGCTAGGGTTCCCTTTAGAAATACCCTAGGATTGCTCCAGAGGTATCTGAGGGTTCCTTGAGAAATACCCTATGATTCCTCCAGAGGTTTCTGAGGGTTCCTTGAGAAAACTCTATGATTCCTACGGAGGTTGCTAGGGGTCCCTTGAGAAATGCCATAGGATTCCCCCAGAGGTTCCTGAGGGTTCCTTGAGAAAAACTCTATGATTCCTACAGAGGTTGCTAGGGGTTCCTTGAGAAATGCCATAGGATTCCCTTTAGCCATCTCTAAAGGTTCTTGCAACTGACCACAAATGTAAAAGGCATTCTTCCTACTGTCCACCAATTCAAGCAGGAGGCTCCAAATTATCTTCTACTTACAGTATACTGAATTTCCACCTTGCATTTTATGGTATATTCTAAAAACAGTATGTGCCATAAAACATATAACAGGTGTCCCCAAACCTTTTAGGCAAAGGCCCAGTTCACTGGCCATCTGAGGGGTCCCCAAACGTTTTAAGCAAAGGCCCAGTTCACTGACCATCTTATAGTTTGGAGGCAGGACTATTGTCTGTAAGAGTATAAAATAACCCTTTGGCATTAATTAGTGGGAGTAAAACATGATATTGACCTTGGTGGTCATTGTTGACTGTTGGTGCTGATTGTTAGCCAGTGGAAGGAATGTAGCCCCACTACTAGTGGTTAATGGGAAGAATGTGGCCTTCTCACTATTGACGTGGAAGGATTGTAACCCGAACGGCAGTGGTCAGTGTTGACTGTTGGCCAAGGAGGAGTGTATCTCTATTACTGGTAGTCAATGGAAGGAATGTATCCCCCTTACTGCTGGTCAGTGGGAGGAATACATCCCCATTACTGGTGGTCAGTAGGAGAAATATATCTTTATTACTGGTGGTCAGTGGGAGGAATATAGTCCCATCATCAGTGGTCAGTGGAGGAAATGGTGCCTCATCCATGGTGGTCAGAATGTATTGTTCTATCATTGGTGGTTACTGAGAGGAGTGAAGCCCCATCACTGGTAATCAGTGGAAGGAATATAGCCCCACCATTGGTGGTTATTGGGGGGAATGCAGCCCTATCATCAGTGGTCAGTGGAGGAAATGGTGCCTCATCCTTGGTGGTCAAAATATATTGCTCTGTCAATACTAGGCAATGGGAGGTGTGAAGCCTCATTACTGGTGGTCAGTGGGAGGAATGTAGTCAACCCATTCATGGGAATGTAGCCCCATCATTGGTTGTGAGTGGGAGTAATGTAGCCCTGTTTGGTGGTCAGTGGGAGGAATGTAGCCCCACCAGTGGTGGTCTAAGGGGGTCGTGTACCCCATCAGTGGCGCTCAGTGGAAGAATAAAACCCTGTCATTGGAGGCAAGTGGAAGGAATGTAGCCCCATCATTGATGGTCAGTGGGAAGAATGTAGCCCCACTATTGGTGGCCAGTGGGGGGAGTGTATCCCCATCATTGTTGGTCAGTGTAAGAATGTAACCCTATCATTGATGGTCAATGGGAGGAATGTATCCCCATCATTGGTGTTTAGCGGCACTCTCCATCTCTGGCGCCGTTCAGCATGGAGACAGCTGGGACCATACAGGCACCATCAAACAGGAGATCATTCAACTGATCAAATCAATCAACAGGGACATTTTCCCCAATATTTCCATGCAATATGTTAATTGGAGCTAACATTATCAGTCTCTGGACCTCTATTCCCATTCAACGTTTTGACTGCACAAGAAAATGTCCACAAGCTGTAGCTAGCTTGTGTAATTCCTGATACCTTCCCATTGTTTCATCCCTAGCTATTGATATGTAAAGTAAAACTAAGCTTTTGGCATCATAGAGGTCATACTGAAGTCATTCAAGAACTAGCTGATAATAATTTTGGTGAAAGGGATATGGGGATGTATTGGCCAATCCATTGGGGGTCTGTAATCCAATAAAGGTGAACACATAAGCTTCCTGAGAGGAGGAGAGGTGTAGGGAACTGGTCAATGTACTGCTGCTCCCTCATTGTCCAGTCACAGGCTTGGGGCAAGGTCTTAGACAAGTTGTCTTTCTCAATAGCACTTTAGTCTAGATATGTACGTTATGCAGAATAATGTTTACCCTACCTCTTTTCATATCATACTAAAATTACCTAACCAAGATAATGTTAAAAACTATTATTAAAAAAAAAAAGTCAATGTGATCTAAAATAAGCAAAAATATCAACGTAAAAAGTGTACTAACCTCTAAAAGAACTTTATCCAATGAAGAAAATATACTCAATACAAGACAGAGAACACTAATATTTTCCTTGGTTGTGGTTTTATTACAGGCTGGCACGATGGCTGCATTCGTTGTATGGTTGGCATCCCAACTGCTTCTGTAATTGCCACCATCCTTTGTTTCACTGGGGTGGCCTTGTTTTGTGGATGTGGTCATGAAGCGCTGCGTGGAACTGAAAAACTGATTGAGACATACTTCTCGAAGAACTACCAGGAATATGAATACCTCATTCACGTGTAAGTAAACATCTTGATATGCAAAAAAAAATAGATCCCTCAATACAGGAGAGGAACCCGGACAACTATGCAAGACTGAAAGGACGGCTGGAGGTCAGCTTCCTGAATTCCTAAAAATTGCCATGGGGGAACCTAAGGGCAAGCCTTTCCCCCTCCCTTTCCCTTCCCTTCCCTTCCCTTGTAATTTGCCTAATATGTTTCTTTACTATGATTGACAGCTCTATCTAGTGGACATAATGTGGTATTTTCCTGAATAAAGTATTTCAACTTGTGAACGTCTCATGCATAATCAGTGATTGAAAACTTTATTCCATCCTGCCTCAGTTGACCCAGTTATTTGTCCACTGGCAACCACCATCTTGCTTTTCCAATAGCATAGAAAAGGTGAAGCCAGGCTGTCAATCCCAGCCCATCCATCAAAGACCCCTCTGCCCTTCCTTCAGTAGTGACAAATTACAGCTTAAAGCGGAGTTCCGGCCACAAAATCGGCATAATCGATTTTGGGCCATCCGCTTGCTCTTGGTCACCTGAAAAAGAAATGGATAGTTACGATTTTTTTTTTTGTTTACTTACCTTGTTATTGAAGAAAAATATACTCAACTTTCCTCCACTTCCTCCCTCTGCGGCCGCGGCCTGCGCCGTCACTTCCTCTTTGCATTGACTCCTGGGAGCTGAACGTCATCGCTCCCAGGAATCAATGCCCAGAAGCTCTGGAGGGATGATGCGCCCGCACCGGAAGTGACGAGCGGGGCCGGTGCAGGCACATTCTGGGAGAAGAGGACACGGAAGAGGACGCAGAAGAGGACGCGCTGGCTTCAGCTGCCCACATCGGAGATGGCAGCGCTGGAGAAGAAATTTTCAAGGTAAGTATTTCTTCTAAAAGGTAAGTGCGACCTGGGACAGATCAGAGGCTATCCATTGTGGAATGTACTAGCCCTGACTGTCCCGGGGGTATTTTTATTGAAAATACATTTTCGTGGCCGGAACTCCGCTTTAGGGGGCAGGGTATGGTTAGAGGTGGAAATGATGGCTTAGCTGTTGACTTTTGTCAAAAAGTCAAAATTTGCATATCATTAAAAACAGTTTTAGTCTGCTTAGGCTGGAAATTTTGGGAAATGAAGAGGTGATTGAAAACCTTATTCCATCCTGCCTTAGGTAATCCAGGTAATTGTCCACTGGCAGCCACCATCTTGCTTCTCCAGTAGCATAGAAAAGGTGAAGCCAGGCTGTCAATCCCAGCCCATTCATCAAAGAGCCCTCTGCCCGTCATTCATTAGTCACAAATTACAACTTAAGGGGGCAGGGTAAGGGTAGAGGTGGAAAAGATGGCTTAGCTGTTGACTTTTGTCAAAAAGTCAAAATTTGCATACCAGTAAAAACTGTTTTAGTCTGTTTAGGCTACACATTTTGGGGAATGAAGGAGTACATCTGAAACATGTGATCAAGGAGACTCAAGGAGAGTCAAGAAGATGTGGGAATGTCTCACATCTGTCACAATTAATCCTCGTAATTTGCCTAATATATTTATCTCCTATGATCATCAGCTCTATCTGGTGGACATAAAGTGGTATTTTCCTGAATAAGGTATTTCAAATAATACCACATTTTGGGCACTAGATGGAGCTAACACTCATTGGAGATAAACATATTAGGCAAATTACAGAGATTACTTGTGATGGCTGTGTCAAAGCTTGAGGCATTCGTACAGCAATTTCTTTTTTTTAATCACTAGACCCCTGGGTTTACATGCTTAGGGTATGGAGTGGTTGGCTTTACCACTGACTTCCCTATAACCAGGGCTTTTTTTCTCAGAGATTAGGTGCAGGAACTCCCCCTCCTAAGTTACTTTGTGTCTCCGCCCTCTACCCACCTCCGAGCACTAACCCTTGGTTCCACCCCTTCCAACCTCTGAGCACTAACTCTTGGTTCCACCCCTTACAACCTCCGAGCACTGACCCTTGGTTCCACCCCTTCCAACCTCTGAGCACTAACCCTTGGTTCCACCCCTTCCAACCTCTGAGCACTAACCCTTGGTTCCACCCCTTCCAACCTCTGAGCACTAACCCTTGGTTCCACCCCTTCCAACCTCCGAGCACTAACCTTTGGTTCCACCCCTTCCAACCTCCGAGCACTGACCCTTGGTTCCACCCCTTCCAACCTCTGACCCTTGGTTCCACCCCTTCCAATCTCCGAGTACTAACCCGTGGTTCCATCCCTTCCAACCTCCGAGCACTGACCCTTGGTTCCACCCCCTACCCAGCTTCCAGTACAGCCCCTTTTAGATGATATAGAGTCAAGTATAATTTTGTATTGGAATGTATAGGATTAGGTTATGATAACAAGAAAAGCAATAAAATAGATCCCCCACAGCCAGCAGCAATATACTCCAACCCTCAGCAGCAATAGAGCCCCAGCAGCAGCAAAAGATCTCCCAACAGCCAACATCAATAGACTCTCTAGCAGTCAGCAACAGTGGACCCCTCCCTAAACAGTAGATCCCTTCTAGTAACAATTAACCCTCAGTATCAAAAGATCCTCCACCAGCAACAATAGATTGCCATGCAAAAATAGACCCCCCCTCCAGCAACAGTAGATCTCCCAGCAGCCAGCATCATTAGACCCTCCAGCACCCATTGGAGGTGCCGTAACTGCGTTCCCCCGCGTTCCCGCTGAAAAAAAGCCCTGCCTATAACTAATCTCTCCCAGTGTAATTCTTTTGTTCTCTCCTAAAGGATCAATGCTTTCCAGTATGTGATATACGGCATCGCCATCTTCTTTTTCCTGTTCGGAATCCTGCTCCTGGCTGAGGGATTTTATACTACAACTGCAATCAAACACATTCTGGGAGAGTTCAAGCCACCCTCTATTAAAGGCGGCCTTATCTCTACTGTAACTGGAGGACCACCCAAACCTAGGAGTGTCAGGGGCAGGCAGCCAATTCACACCTTGGAACTCCTCTGCCGCTGCTTAGGGAAGTGGCTGGGACACCCAGACAAGGTAAGATCAAAGCTAAAAGGAGAGGACCACTGGGTCCGCTTCCAACTTTGCATGCGCACCATGACCCTATTCATTCCTACAGGTGAGCTTTGCTCACCCCTCATGTGAAATACAGCATTCATTATGGAAGTTCCATAGGAAGTGTGTTTCTGCTGCAAAGTGAAATACTACTTTTTTTTTCCACCCTTTTTTCCCATCTGAGTACTGCTGATGTTCTCCAGCCTCTTGTGCCATTTCTCCATCCTCATCTCCTTAAGCCCTCATTATCATCTCCCCCCTCCTTATTTTCTCCACCCTCCTCGCCTCCATAAATCCTTCTCCACATCTCCTAGCACCTCATCTCCATAACCCTACCAACTAATTATCTTCCACTTCCTTATCCCACCATCATCTTCGCCCTCCTCCTCCTCCCCCTTCAACTCCATAACCCCTCTCCATCTCCATAATCCTGCCTAATCTCCATAACCCCTTCTCACCTTTCCCCCCCTCCTCATCTACATAAGCCTTCCTCCACAATGCCTCGTCTTCTTGACCTCTCCACCTAATCATCATTCCCTTTCTCACCCCCTCCCTCTCCCATCACCATAACTCCTCCTTATTATATCATTATCAACCCCACCATCTCTATAACAATGGAATATTAAGAAGAACAAAGTGGAGCAAATAAAAGAAGATCATCCTTAGGGTTTACATACACTTGAGTTGATTTTGTTCACTACTGTAGCAAAGTTTGTTATCCTTGATGTTTACCCTGGAACTGTACTATGTTCATTATAGTTTGTTGGAGTCACATACGCTGTCACCATCCTATGGATCCTGATCGTTGCATGCTCTGCTGTTCCCGTCTACATTTACTTCAACACTTGGGTGACCTGTCAATCGATTGCATTTCCTGCAAAGACCTCGGCTGGAATAAGTAACTTGTGCGCTGATGCACGCATGTACGGTGAGTGTGACGTTTGAATAGTGGGGGTTGAAGTCAGGTGCTAATGTTGGATGAAAAGATTTGATCCCATAGATGTTCAGTAGGGTTGAGGTCAGGTACTGATGTTGGATGAGGAGACCTGATCCCAAAGGTGTTCAGTAGGGTTGAGGTCAGGTACTGATTTTGGATGAGAAGATCTGATGCCAAAGGTGGTCAGTAGGGTTGAGGTCAGGTACCGATGTTGAATGGGAATATCTGATCCCAAAGGTGGTCAGTAGGGTTGAGGTCAGGTACTTATGTTGGATGAGAAGATCTAATCCCAAAGGTGGTCAGTAGGGTTGAGGTCAGGTACTGATATTGGATGAGGAGACCTGATCCCAAAGGTGTTCAGTAGGGTTGAGGTCAGGTACTGATTTTGGATGAGAAGATCTGATCCCAAAGGTGTTCAGTAGGGTTGAGGTCAGGTACTGATTTTGGATGAGAAGATCTGATCCCAAAGGTGGTCAGTAGGGTTGAGGTCAGGTGATGATGTCCGATGAGAAGACCTGATCCCAAAGGTGTTCAGTAGGGTTGAGGTCAGGTACTGATTTTGGATGAGAAGATCTGATTCCAAAAGTGGTCAGTAGGGTTGAGGTCAGGTACTGATGTTGGATGAGGAGACCTGGTCCCAAAGGTGTTCAGTAGGGTTGAGGTCAGGTACCGATGTTGAATGGGAAGATCTGATCCCAAAGGTGGTCAGTAGGGTTGAGGTCAGGTACTGATGTTGGATGAGGAGACCTGATCCCTAAGGTGTTCAGTAGGGTTGAGGTCAGGTACTGATTTTGGATGAGAAGACCTGATCCCAAAGTAGTTCAGTAGGGTTGAGGTCAGGTACTAATGTTGGATGAGGAGGCCTGATACCAAATGTGTTCAGTAGGGTTGAAGTCAGGTAATGATGTTGATGAGAAAACCTGATCCCAAAGGTGTTCAGTCGGGTTGAGGTCAGGTACCGATGTTGAATGGGAAGATCTGATCCCAAATGTGGTCAGTAGGGTTGAGGTCAGGGCTGTGTACAGGATACGCAAGTTCCTCCACACCAAACTGGTAAAACCATGTTGTTAAATTCAGGTCAGGTACTGATGTTTAATGGGAAGACCTGACTTAGTGTTCCAATTCATTCCAAAAATGTTCAGTAGAGTTGAGGTCAGGACTTCATGCAAGCCACTTGCGTATGAAGTTGCCCCAACCCTACCCCTTGTAGCTATATTACTATATTTGTGCCCAATTAAACAAATTAGCATTTCCAAGGTCATGTAGTGATGTTGGGTCAGAAGATCTGGCTTAAAACTGGTGTGTTTATTCATCCCAAAGGTGATTAGTAGGGTTGATATCAGGGCTCTGTTGTGGAAGAATTTGAGTGGCCTGCTCAAACTGGTCGAACAATGTCTTCATGGAGCTGACTTTGTACATAGGGGCATAGTAGTAGTGGAATAGGAAAGGTTTTTCGCCAAAAACTGCTACCACAGGGTTGAAGGCCGTAATTGTCTACAATGTCTTTGTATGCTTTAGTATTAAAAGTACCCTTCCTTTACTGGGGACACCTGAACTCAATCGTTTGGAGGGAGATCCAAATCTTTATGGTCATGTATATTGTAAGTCATCCAAATGACAACATTTATTAGCTAAGTAGTATCTCCGGGATAAAGAAATGTATTAATTTAAAGCCTTTAATCAGATAACGCGCGCCCTTGTAGCATTGTCCAACACAATTTACTATTGGTTCTTTCTCTACAGGAGTTCTGCCTTGGAATGCTTTCCCCGGAAAAGTGTGTGGAGCCAGTCTACTTGCTATTTGCAAAACAAATGAGGTTAGAAAATGTTTTCATATTTTTTTTTAGCATTTACAACATTTTTGTAAATGAATTGCTAGGAGAGCTTTCCTGGGCACCACCCTGGTCCAAGGTCTGGCAGGGCTTTTGGTTACATGACTGCTTGGCAGAAGGTATTGAAGAGCTGAAAGCAGGGAACCCATGGTTTTACAGGGATCCCCGCATAGCAGTCATGTGGGGGGGTTCTAAGTCTTAGAGCACCTCCAAACTTGCTGCACTTGGGGTGGACACATTTTTTTTAAAAAAAATGTATAAAATCCGCGATAATGGCAGATGGGGAGGGTGGCTGCAGCCTACCTTCAAATAGAAGTATATACCTCTGAAAGGGGTAATATACTAAATAAGGAAATAGAAAAAAGGGGGGGAAGGTACTTGGCGCCAGTGCTTTAAGTGGGCCGGTATGCACTGGTACTCAGTACCGCCACTTCCAAATATGGCTCTTGAGCATACCGCCACCTCTCCGTGCGCCTTAGCGTACCAGTACGCTCATCTTGGACATCTGCGCCCTCAGTTGCCCCCCCAAGAATATTTCCCACTTCAGAGCCAGATCAGTCACCACCAGTGAGTCCCTCTGCTCCGGAGTCCCAGCCCAGGCCAGGGGGGTGCTCTGTGGGGACCCTGATGTGGGGTGGTCGACAAAATCTATAGGCTATAATAGAGTACCGGCACCTCTTTTGGGCCACCTAAAGCACTGCTTGGCGCTGCCAATGAATAAATATAAATGCTTGGATGTGTGCAAAACTTCAATAAAGGTGGTGAATGTAAGTAATAAGGTGCTGATGGCAATAATCAGAATATACAAATAAATGCAAGAAAAACTTACAATCAATGCATAATAAAACCATATACAAGAGTAGGTTTAAAATGATATGAAGTGCAACGAATGTCTCGTGGTTAAAATAGTGCAACAGTGGAAAGGTGCAATGGCAAATAAAAGTGACTAAGTGCACTAAATGAATTGACAGTGCTCCTTTGTAGTGAAAGGAGATGGCATTAATCAATAATATGCAAATAAATACAAGAAAAACGTACAATCAATGCATAATAAAACCATATACAAATATATTGAATACGTTTAAAATGACATAAAGTGCAACGAATATCTTGTGATTATAAATAAAGTGCAACAGTGGAAAGTGCAATGGCAAATAAAGGTGATTAACCACTTTACGTCCGCTCACATTGCTGCTACTGCAGCAATGTGGCTCGTTATCGTCCAGTGACGTAGACTTACGTCGCTGGACTTCTCCCCCTGTGGGCGGCGCGCGCGCGCCACCGGAGGCTCGCTCCCGCTGTGTTCAGTCACAGCGGGAGTCGGGCCAGGGGAGGAGCAGCGGCGATCGCCGCTGCTCTTCCCCGCTCGTCGGGGAATCGAGTGTGGAGATCCGCCCGCTTTGTATCTGCCCGCTTGTGTAAACAAAGCGGGCGGATCTCCTAAGTGACAGGCAGTGACAGATTGCAGGGTTCAGCATAGCTCAACCTGCGATCTGTCCCTGTGTCACTCAGTCACCTCCCCCCACACATGTCAGTAAGCACCAGGCATACATTAACCCCTCCTTCTCCAATAAAATTAACCCCTTCCCTGCCAGTGTCATTATTACAGTAACAGTGCATATTTATAGCACTGATTACTGCAGTAATGTCACTGGTACCCCCAAAAGTGTCAAAAATGTCAGTCAAGGGTCCGATCTGTCCGCCGCAATGTCGCAGTCCCGCAAAAAAAATCGCAGATTTCCGCCATTACTCGTTAAAAAAAAAACACCAAAAATGACAGAAATCTTTCCCTTAGTTAGTAAACGCAATAACCTTTGCGCAAACCAATCAAAATACGCTTATTGTGATTTTTTTTACCAAAAATATGTAGCAGAAAACAGATTGGCCAAAAAATGTAAAAATCAAAATGTTTTATCATTTCGATTTTTACATTTTTTTGGGGGGAATTTCATATAAAAAAATTTGAAAAATGTTGTTATTTTTTCAAAATTTTCACTATTTTTGTTTATAGCGCAAAAAGTAAAAATCGCACAGGTGATCAAATACCACCAAAAGAAAGCTCTGTTTGTGGGAAAAAAAGGACGTAGATTTCGTTTGGGTACGGCGTTGCATGACCGCGCAATTGTCAGTTAAAGTCATACAGTGCCGAATCGCAAAAAGTGGCCTGGACGTAAGACAGCAAAATCCTCCGGTGGTAAAGTGGTTAAGTGCACTAAATGAGTTGATAGTGTTCCTTTGTAATGAAAGGAGAAGGGATTAGAAGTATCCCCAGAAATAACAAAATTAAGAAAAAGTGCCAGTGCTGAGAAAAAAAATCACATAAAGTGATTGGTGGTAAAAGTGCACAACTAAATATGTGCGTGGAAAATTACAGTAGGATAAAGAAATATATTGAATGGTAATGTGAAATAAGCAAAAGTACCAATATGGTATACACGTAAGAACCAGTGACACTTTTAAATTAATGGGTGTCCTGTTAAGGAAAAAAGTGACTAAACAGGCGAGTCCATATAGAATCAAAAGTTCATAACCCGAGGAAAATGACAATCATCCAATAGCAAGCCGTGGTTATCTATAGTGGGATTTCTGTATACGGTGACATGCGTCAGTGAATCCTTACGCACTCACCAGATCAAGGTACCCCCTACAGGGGTGACAAGCGTTGAGTACCAAGGGAAGGGGTTCACCGTGGCCTCAATAGGGGATATGTACCGTCTCCAGGATCCCATTAATCCTCATGATATAGGGCAGTCATATATACATTAGGAGGTCCGGATCATGAATGGAGGAGGAAAAAGGCTCACAATAGTGAAGTACTGTATATTAAGTCTTATTTATTAGAAGTAGAAAAGGTACTCACAATATAGCGGTGAAATACAGGGAGTACAGATAATAGCAGTACCGTTCCCGGGTGCTTCCGGAACGCGATGTGCTCCAAACGCCAGAAATGCTGTTCACAGGTACACGCGGAAGTGACGGAAGGACGCTCTACATGTTTCGTCGTATGACGTTTTTTTTTCTCTCTTCAGCTTCAGGTGATGTTCTTTATGTACTACTGTGCAGATATCAGACACAAAATTACATCAAGCAGTGGTGTAAATAAATATAATAATCTATACAATCGCTTGCCGATTTACTGCTAGAATGCGGGCTGGGTAGGAGGCGCGCCTGGTAGTAGGTGCGACGGCTGTGCTGTGATTAGACACAGCACAAGCCGATCAGCGGGTGCCAGCCAAAGGATGACCGCCGGCACCCACTGATCGGCGAGGAGGAAGACCAGACAGAGCTCTGTCTATGTAAACAATGCATAGCTCTGTCCTGTCAGCTGGGTGGTGCTGGTTTTTGTTTCCCTGAAAAGCAGGGAATAAAAACCAGCACATCCCTTAGTAAAAGCGTTACATAGTACACACACACCCTGGATGTTAGCCCCTTCCCAGCCAGTGTTATTAGTACAGTGACAGTGCATATTTTTAGCACTGATCACTGTATTAGCGTCACTGGTTCCCACAAAGTGTCAGTTAGTGTCAGACTGTCTGCCGCAATATCACAGTCCCTTTATAAGTCGCTGATTCCTGCCATTACTAGTTTAAACAAAAATGTATCTATCTCTATCTTCTCCCCTGACAGAACTGCCTTGTTTGCATAGGCAGACCTCTGTTCTGCCTCTCTTGGGAAAGATCGGCAGTTCCCAGCCATACTGGGCTGATTGGCTCCCACTGTGTCCAATCACAGTGGGAGCGGGTCGCCGGCGGCACGGGCATGCTTCAGACCAGGAAGAAGATGCGACGTACACGTACGTCATTGCGCGCAGCCTGGCCACCCCGAAAACCTAAGTCAGTCAATTAAGGTGGAACCTAAGTCAGAAAATTAAGTCCTGCTAGATGGCTTCAGGCCATTGGCCGGCACCCGCTGATCGGCTTGTGCTGTGTATAATCACAGCACAGCCAGTGCGCCCCCTACCTGGAAGTGCCAGATTACGTACTAGGTACATGATCTGGCGCAGGAGAGCAACTCTCCCACCGTATAACAGTGTTATGCGGTCAGAAAGTGGCTTTATTTTATTTTAATTATTACTAAATTTTAATTTTAAAAAAGAAAATAAAGGACAATAACTCTTTTTTCTTTATCTTTAGTTTCAGATGACGTTCCACCTCTTCATTGCTGCATTTGTGGGTGCAGCTGCAGCTCTTGTGGCTCTGGTGAGTTGTACCGATAGTTCTAGTTGGGTAACAAAGAAGCAAACCTAAAATGACAAATTGTCCTATATAAACCAGTGACACCAATTCTGAAAATTGATTCTTCAGTTCTTTGGTACATGCTGGAGAGTTAAAAACTGTTATTAGATTTATCTAGATTTCGGTGTAAAATGTTTAAAGCTGAACTCCTTGCAGATCCAAATGCAGCTCTGTATTATTGACTACATCATTATATGTATTTTTTTAAACGCAAGCAGTGAAGGACCCAGATATTCGCCTCTTACAGTCCCTGGTGGACTTAGAGCTTAGACTGGTGGAGGGGCGAAGCAGCACAAAGAGCCAATCAGGTGTGCTGCAGGTTTCATGCGCTAACGAGGAACGTGCTGCTAGGGGGAGAGAGCAGAGTGACAGAGGGATGAGCTCATTATTCTACTGTTTCAAAGTCCAGAAGCAGGCTGGAGAAGAGACAAGACCTGTAAGTGTTACTGAACTGAAGCAGGGCTGTGCTATGTGACAGAGCTGTGTAAATCTCCAAACTAGATGAACAGAAACACAAATCCTTTTGCAGGGGAAGCAGCTCCCTTATAAGTATTTCATCTGTGTGTGTAACTGTTTGCCTGGAGTTCAGCTTTAAGTATAAAGTATTGGTATATCCAGGGCTGCTATCAGGGGGGGACAGCCCATACACATGTAGGGGGCCCGGGCATCCTGAAGGGCCCAGCCACCCAGCAGGGTCAGGAGATGGCAGAGGTGTGAGGCCCTGGAGAATGTTGGTGGTCAAGCCTGGGGGGCCCTGGCCTAAAGCATTGTAAGGGGCCCCAAATTTTCTGATGGCTGCCCTGGGTATATCTCTATAGAAATATATCTATATCAAATTATAATTGTGTGTCCATGTCCAGTACAAACCTCTATTACTGCCAGCTTCCAAGCCATGGAGCCCCCGAAACTCGTTGACTTTGTCAACTTACCTTTGTTTGGTGATCAGTGGGAGGCATGTCTTGTTACATTGGGGGTCAGTGGGAAGATTGCTCCTTACATTGGTGATCAGTAGGAAGAATGTCCCTTACGTTGGTGGTCAGTGGGAAGAATGCCCCTTACATTTGAGGTCAGTGGGAAGAATGCTCCTTACATTGGAAGTCAGTGGGAAGAATGCTCCTTACATTGGAGGTCAGTGAGAAGAATGGTTCTTACATTGGTGGTCAGTGGGAAGAATGCTCCTTACATTGGCGGTCAGTGGGAAGAATGTTCCTTACATTGGAGGTCATTGAGAAGAATGGTTCTTACATTGGTGGTCAGTGGGAAGAATGTTCCTTACATTGGTGGTCAGTGGGAGGAATGTCCCTTTCATTGGAGGTCCGTGGGAAGAATGCTCCTTTCATTGGTGGTCAGTGGGAAGAATGTCCCTTACATTGGTGGTCAGTGGGAAGAATGCTCCTTACATTGGTGGTCAGTGGGAAGAATGCCCCTTACATTGGTGGTCAGTGGGAAGAATGCCCCTTACATTGGTGGTCAGTGGGAAGAATGCCCCTTACATTGGTGGTCAGTGGGAAGAATGCCCCTTACATTGGTGGTCAGTGGGAAGAATGTCCCTTACATTGGTGGTCAGTGGGAAGAATGTCCCTTACATTGGGGGTCAGTGAGTGTTTTGCTTGCGCACGCAATTGGTATGGGAGAGCCCCCAACTGTTTTGCTTGCGTCTATCTAGCAAGGTTACTTTGCGGTAAAAACAAGGAAGCTCAGACCTCTGCAGGGTATAAATGTACTTTTACTAAACAAAAGCATGCTGTACATACAAACGATTACAATATTAGGAACATATCACAGGACTGGCAGATATAACAATGCCTAACACATGAACAGCCTATGGTCTGTAAACAGCAGAAATACGTTTCTTAAACATACAACCCTTGTCCCAAGAATATCAAATAAATACTTAGCTCTGGTGGTTGCTTCCAATGGATCTCTGGAGCAGTTAGAAATCCTTGCTGCATCATGGCTGTCCCCACAGCTGATGATCCAGAGAGAGAGCGAAAGGCAAAAGGGCCTTTTCTCATCCAAATTACTCCTTTTAAGTCCTGTACACAAAAAAACACCCACGGGATGTGCTCATATCTTTTGACCACTCCTAGGTCACTTTGCAGCAACACATGGCTGCACATCCCCCACAACCACATGGCTCGTTAAATATGCAGCGGCCAATTTAAAACCACCTGTGGGTGAGAGAGATTATTACACATGTATGAGATCATTTGTAAGAAATCCACAACTGCTACAGTGAGAAGAATGGTTCTTACATTGGTGGTCAGTGGGAAGAATGTCTCTTACATTGGAGGTCTGTGGGAAGAATGTCTCTTACGTTGGAGGTCAGTGGGAAAATTGTTCCTTTCATTGGAGGTCAGTGGGAAGAATGCTCCTTACATTGGAGGTCAGTGGGAAGAATGCCCCTTACATTGGAGGTCAGTGAGAAGAATGTTCCTTACATTGATGATCAGTGGGAAGAATGTCCCTTACATTGGTGATCAGTGGGAAGAATGTCCCTTAAATTGGTGATCAGTGGGAAGAATGTCCCTTACATTGGTGGTCAGTGGGAAGAATGTCCCTTACATTGGTGGCCAGTGGGAAGAATGTCCCTTACATTGGAGGTCAGTAGGAAGAATGCCCCTTACATTGGAGGTCAGTGGGAAGAATGTTCCTTACATTGGAGGTCAGTGGGAACAATGTCCCTTACATTGGAGGTCAGTGGGAAGAATGTCCCTTACATTGGAGGTCAGTGGGAAGAATGTCCCTTAGATTGGTGGTCAGTGGGAAGAATGTCCCTTACATTGGAGGTCAGTGGGAAGAATGCTCCTTACATTGGTGGTCAGTGTCTCTTACGCTGATAGCCACAGCTCCCATCCTGCTTACTCAGCCAAGTGCCATTGGGTACCAGAACCATGCAGGCACTGTCAGGCGGGCATTTAATCCATGGTCAAGGAACCCCCAAAACCCTCTGGAGGAACCCAGGTTGAAGAAGGTTTTCATATAGTATACCCAGGGCCGTCTTTAAGGCAGGGCAAAAGGGGCAGCTTCCCCGGGCCCAGTCATTGTTGTGGGGCCTAAGGCAAGTGCCCCTTGAGCCTGCACTGCCTGAGAATAGTTGATAAGTGGATTTGGGAGGGCCCAAGTAAATTTTTGCCCAGGGATCAATCAATAATAAAGACGGCCCTGAGTATACCTGTTCAGTAAATCCAGCAGATGTTATGATTACTGATTGAGTCTAACCAATCAGTCCTGATATTTGCACAGCTCTGCCACAAAGCACAGCCAGGCAGATGATACCACAATCTTCATAATAATCTGTCTCTACCCCTAACCTGCTGACTACTCGGTGTGAGAGCAGGGGCAGGTTGATGAGGTCACCCCTCTGTCACGTTGGTCTCTCCTCCAATGAGCATGTTGCTTGTCAGTACATTGGCATGGTGCATACCAGTCCTGCCTGTCTCGCCCAGTCTGAACTATGCAGTAGAGAAGCCAAATTCAGGTATCTACACTGGTTACATTGGTGAAGTACGGTATACTGTATTTAATGCTTTATGAAGACTGTGTCTTCTATATCTGCCTGGGGTTTAGCTTTAAGCTTTTACATATAGTAGTAGTCTGTTTGTGCAAAAATGAATATACTTCTCTGGTTATTTAATAATGTACATTTGTATATGGGCATGCAAACATTAATGAAAGCGGTAATACAGCATGGTATGGTAGCATGTATGGTCCACCCTGCAGGATATCCCTTTTACCTACCTCTGCCATAGCGGTCATTATTGTCCTTCCTAATGAAGGGACATTAAGCCAATCTCGGACACACCTTTAAAGACCCCATCATTAACACCGAAAGCTTATCTACATAAAGAATTGTAAAATGCATTCATACTGCTCCCTATTAGAGCCTCTGTTAACACTTTTGGGTGCGTTGGATGTTTGCAAATCTCCTTTGTTCATTGTGGCGTTCCTGCTACATCGCCAGGCCATTAGTGTGTCCCCTTTCAGACATGTGGGGCACACTAGTGGCCTGGTTGTGGTGGGGTCGGGAATGGGGATGGGGGGGGTAAAGATCTGTAGCCACAATGTGTAGCAGGGAGATGCAGGTATCCAACATACCAGGCAGTTGTATGCTGAAGATAATTCTAATGGCATCTCTAACCCAACAAGAGATTTGTTGCAACAGAGGAGCTAATGGTGAGTATTATAAATGTATGTTTATCCTCCTACACCAGGGGTCTCCAAACTGCAGCCCTCGGGCCGGATGTTGTCCTTTGCTTGCCATTTTCGGCCCTGGGGGCACTATTCCTTCCATTGACACCAATGATGGGGCACTATTCCTTCCACTGATACCAATAATACCAATGATGGGGCACTATTCCTCCCACTGATGCAAACAATGGGGCACTATTCCTCCCACTGATACCAATAATGGGGCACTATTCCTCCCACTAATACCAATGATGGGGCACCATTCTTTTCACTGATACCAATGATACCAATGATGGGGCACTATTTCTCCCACTGATACCAACAATGGGGCACTATTCCTCCCACTGATACCAACAATGGGGCACTATTCCTCCCACTGATACCAATAATGGGGCACTATTCCTCCCACTGACACCAATGATGGGGCACTATTCTTTTCACCGATACCAATGATATCAATGATGGGGCATTATTCCTTCCATTGACACCAATGATGGCGCACTATTCCTTCCACTTATACCAATGATGGGGCACTATTCCTCCCACTGATACTAACAATGGGGCACTATTCTTCCCACTGATACCAACAATGGGGCACTATTCCTCCCACTGATACCAATAATGGGGCACTATTCCTCCCACTGATACCAATGATGGGGCACTATTCCTCCCACTAATACCAATGATGGGGCACTATTCCTCCCACTGATACTAATGATGGGGCACTATTCGTCCCACTGACACCAATGATGGGGCACTATTCCTCTCACTGATACCAACAATGGGGCACTATTCCTCCCACTGATACCAACAATGGGACACTATTCTCCCCATTGATACCAATGATGGGACACTATTCTTTTCACTGATACCAATGATGGGACACTATTTCTCCCGCTGATACCAATAATGGGGCACTATTCCTCCCACTGACACCAATGATGGCGAACATAAAAAAACTGGCGCAACAGGACTCAAAAATGAACCTCAATAACCACCTAGGAAAATATTAATGGGAAGATGCACGGACCTGGATGTTGTGTGGCAAAGTCCAAAAAGTCCATAAAAAGCACCGGTCTGTGCGCTCCAGAAGGCTGCTGATTCTCAAGACGAGAAGGAACTTGCAATATACTGGAAGATAAGAACAGCGCCACTCTAAGTGCAGTAAAACCAATACTTTATTTGACATATAATAATGCTGGGTACTCACAAGATAAAACGTTTAAAAAGCATGGTAAACGTATGTGGAAAAATCCATTAATCCAGTGCCTGGGCAAGGAGGGGCTGATGTGCTCCACATAGATCCGTCCGACTGCGGGAGTGAGCAGTATCCGGACCCCGAGGACACCTGCAACGCCTCCGGCGGCGGACTTCCGGGTTGGGCGTAGAGCGTGGGCGTGATGACGTAGGCGACGCGTTGTCGGAGCATGCGCTCCTTCCTCAGGCCTATCAAATAGATAGGCCTGAGGAAGGAGCGCATGCTCCGACAACGCGTCGCCTACGTCATCACGCCCACGCTCTACGCCCAACCCGGAAGTCCGCCGCCGGAGGCGTTGCAGGTGTCCTCGGGGTCCGGATACTGCTCACTCCCGCAGTCGGACGGATCTATGTGGAGCACATCAGCCCCTCCTTGCCCAGGCACTGGATTAATGGATTTTTCCACATACGTTTACCATGCTTTTTAAACGTTTTATCTTGTGAGTACCCAGCATTATTATATGTCAAATAAAGTATTGGTTTTACTGCACTTAGAGTGGCGCTGTTCTTATCTTCCACCAATGATGGCGCACTATTCCTCCCATTGATACCAATGATGGGGCACTATTCCTTCCACTGACAACAATGACGGGGCACTATTCCTCCCACTGACACCAATGATGGGGCACTATTCCTCCCACTGACACCAATGATGGGACACTTTTCCTTTCACTGATACCAACATTGGGACACTATTCCTCCCACTGATACCAACAATGAGGGACTATTCCTCCCACTGATACTAATGATGTAATTTTTTTTACTCCTACTGACCACCAAGCCTATGTCATTGTTTACTCCCACTAATGCTGCAGCATTTTTTACTCCCACTGGCCACAGTCTGCCCCCCTAAAGTTTAAAGGGCAGTAAAATGGCCCTTTGTTTCGAAAGTTTGGAGACCCCTGTCGTACACTTATTTCTTGTGTCTTGGTTACCTACTGTAGATAGCCTAAGCTTTTTTAAGGTATTATAATTTTAAGAACAGGGCATAAGGAGAGGAAGAAGGAGACAGTATTCAAGGGTATTATGCTGTAGGATAAAAGACAGAACATATTAAAGGAAAGATCTCTACTAGGAGAGTAAGGTACGCAAATCACATAAAATAGAGGAAAGTAGGTGAAAAGTCCTAAAATGTATACTGAAGAATGTGCAAATCTTTTTAACATCAGAGTACTAAGAGTGAATCTGTGGCCAGGCTATGGGCAATTACTACTTAGAAAGCTTTTTAAGCCCTTAGTGACCTCTGTAGCCTCATGTACTGTGGAACTACAAGTTCACAGCAAAAAGCACTGCTATAGTGCAAGTATTTCTTATAGCAGCTTACCCCTTCTGCTCTGCCTCCCAGTCTGTCTGTCAGGGGCTCTTCTTACTGGGCCACTTGGAAGACCTGGATAGCTCCTTGCCCGATCTCCTGGTCAGTCCTTGTTGATATCAAGTCTCTTGCTTAAAGTGGAGTTCCACCCTAAATTTATACTTACCTCCATCTTCTCGCTCCGGGTCACCTGAAAAACAAATGGATAATCGCAATTTTTTTTTTTTTTTTTTTTACTTACCTCGTATAGAAGAAAATACTTACCTTACTTCCTTCTTCCTCCCCTCGGCGGCCACGGCCCGTCGTCACTTCCTGGCTTTGCAATGATTCCTGGGAGCTGAACGTCATCGCTCCCAGGAATCAATGCGCCTGCACCGGCCCCGACGTCAGTTCCGGTGTGCACGTGTCATTCCCTTCTAAACAGCTTCTGGGCATGCCCAGAAGCTGTGGAGGGATGACGCACGCGCACCGGAAGTGACGGCGGGACCGGTGCAGTGCATCGTGGGACCGAAGAAGACGGAAGAGGATGCAGAAGAGGATCGCGCTGGCTTCAAGCTGCCCACACCTGAGATGGCAGCGCTGGACAATACTTTTTCAAGGCAAGTACTTCTCCTAAAAGGTAAGTGCAACCCGGGACAGATCAGAGGCTAGCCATTGTGGAATGTACTAGCCCTGACTGTCCCGGGGGTATTTTTATTTAAAAAAGTATTCCCAGGGTGGAACTCCGCTTTAACTCTGAACTCCTTACTCCTCCCTTTCTATTTAAGCCATGCCTCTGAACGTCCATGTTAGCCAGATTATTATTTTTTTTGCCAGTATCTTGGCCTGTGTTTCTACTGCTACGCCATGTTCTTATTTACCACTACTTGTGTATCGACCTTGGGCTGACAATTACTGGCCACTCCTATTTGCCCTCCATTTCAAATCTGACACCTTTGGCTACTGATTGTGGTTTGACCTCTGACTACGCTTCTTCTTATTTTGTAATTTGTACTGAACCCGGCCCGCAAATTATCCCAGACTCGTCTGCGGTTTCAACTACTGGACTCTGAGCTTGATCCCAGATCATGAAATGTATGAAGTCCAGTTTTATTGAGACTCCTATATCCTAAAAACCAACTTGTCTTGGGGCTTCAAAGGTCTTAATTTTATCAGGGTTTGATAATATTGAACAAAGTGAGTACTGGACTGATAAAATTGGGGGATCATGGGGGGGGTTGCCTCAAGTTGCTTAACCGGCACCTGGAGTGATCTTCAGACTAATCAGCCCTCAGGATCTCTCCAATTATTTCAGTCCAGTACACACTTTTTTGTTTAGCTGCCATCTGAAACGATCATTAGTCAAAATTCTGTTTGATTGATACCCTTATATCGTAAAAATCCAACTCCTCTTGGGGGTTGAGAGGGTCCCCATTCATCAGGGCTTGGTACTGGTAAACTGTGCAGTGGACTGACCAAACTAGAGGGATCATGAGGGGTTGCCTCAGGTTGCTTAACCAGCATCTAGAGCAATCATCAGACTAATTGCCCCCCTGGATCCCTCCCATTCTTGTTCAACAATACCAAGCCCTGATGAAGCGGGACCCTTTGAACCCCCAAGACCAGTTGGCTTTTTATGATAGAAGAGTCTCAATAAAATTGAACCTGAACTTTTTATGTTTTTCTTTCAACACTTTCTTCCTTGCATACCCAGTCCCTACATGAGGAAAGAACCAAACTCTGGCCACCACCAGGGCTGCTTTTAGAAATCATGGGGCCCTATACAGCCTACCTTTTGGGGCCCCTTAGACCCACCCTTTAATCCACTCTTGGCCCCTCCCTTGCCCTGGCTTTGAAGATGTAATAGAATGAGTCATGACAGGTCCTCTATATGGAGAGATCTGGAGTCTGTTAGACCCCAAATCTCTCCTCTAGCCTTCAAAGCATCTGATCATATTGATATTTCTCCTCCTACAGGGCTTTAGAAAGCCCTGTTTGTTATTTTGCAGAAATGAAATATAAAGTTGCCCGGGCTCCTCTTTTAAGCTGATAGGGCCGGGCCCGGTACAACAGGACTGTCTGTACTGCCTTATCAGCGGCCCTGGCCACCACTCTTGGGAAAGCAGCCTAAGGAGAACAATTCCCTCTACATTGCTTATGACCTGACCAAGAACGCCTACTGCTTTAAGGGATCCAGTGCCCCAAATCTCTCTAATGTAGCTACAGAGGTCATTGAGGGCTTGTTTTGAAGCCCATATACTGCTTAATATGAATATGTAAACATTTGAGAGTCTACAGCCTGGTCACGGTTATACCTCTTGTTGGCCACATAACGCATATGCAAAGCAGCAAGGAGGGTGTTCCTTAACGCTCACTCGCCATAGATGTACAGCCATGGTAGCCAAGGCTTTGTGCTGATAGTGACCAAGCTGTCACAGAAGGCTCCTGGTCTCTGTTTATGATTGGTGCTCCCAGACATTGACCACTGTGACAACCATTCACAGTGATCACATGATTGGGATCTGTCCCACCCCCTGGGATTAAGACCCAGTTAAAGGGCCGCCAGGAGGGGTGGAAAGGGGTTAAGATTCAAGCAATGATGCCAATCATTCTTGGTGCATCGTATCAATCTTGTAGGATAGGATATATTATATATTATAACAGACTAAAAAAAATCACTGCTTACACATTGTGTGTTCTCTCTTCTGTATGTTCCTTTTCAGCTCACTTATATGATAGGGGCAGCTTTCAACTATGCTGTGCTTCGAGTTACTGGCCAGGCCGGCCGTTCAAAGTTTTAAACTCCAAGCTGGGGACTAAAGTAAAAAAAAAAACTGTCTTCATATTATGTTCATAATATCTTCTTTTTAATTCCTGTCATTTTAATGGACTCATAATAATACGGATAGCGGTTTCCATGGCTGGTCTGCCCTTTGTATCCAGCTTCCAACGTCCTAACGATGATAGATAAATTCCACCTCTACAATGGAGCACTGTATACCTAAAGAGAAAGTATTGATGTTTTCCGCTCATGTCACCGAAGCAATGGACATAATTTTATTTGTTGAAGAATAGGATATAATGGGTAAAAGTTGGTAGAGTTGACTTCAAAGTATATTCAAGAAATGTGTCTACAAGTCTACAATATACAAGGCTAAGTGTTGCTTGTTCCAGGTTCAGGTGGTAATACAAGCATGTCAAATAATATATGTATGTTGTATTATAATAACCGATACCTATAGTACTACACTTGGCTGGGTCTTCCAACTTCGGTTCATCTATCAAGCTAAATAATCTTCCATAATAATCAATATTAGTTCACATACTTCTTATAATAGTCTACAAGAATCCCTAATTTTAGGAAGCCCCTAAATTCCGGTGTTTGGTTACCCGAGCAAAATACTTTTAATTCTTAAATTCACTAAGCAATGTCAAAAACCACTCCAAACTCCAAAAAGTTAAGATATTTTAAGGAACACTTCCCAAAGTGAATTGGACAACCATCCCTTTATCCTAAGGCTTTGTTTCTACTGACCATTTTCAATCAAAGATTCTTTATGAGGAATGCTTAAGCCCCCGTATTGTCCTAGGCTTAGACCACATCACAGATTGCTATGGCTGCAACTCAATATTGCATCTAATGCTTACTATATTAACCCTTCTGCTAGCTTGATTCTCAAACATATCATAATGAAAAATATGGATTTCAAATGAAACATAATCAAAAAAGCTCTTCTTATTTGTAATACGCTTAAAGCCCAACTGAAAATTCAGTTAATACATTCCAGGTGTGAAAAGGCTAAGTTTATTCATTTCTTTTAAGAAAGCAGCTGCAGCTTGAGTATAGAAGCCTGTCCCCTGCCAGCATGCTGCAGAGTGGGACCCATGCTGTCTATGAGAAAGCTGTAGTCTCTTTGCAGAGGTCCCACATGCTACCTGCTGAGTCAGAGCTTGAGCTCTTTATTCAGCAAAGCTCTTGCTCCAGCTGATTGGAGAGCTCCAGCTTCAACTTAGCATGGGGAGCGTTGGAGCTCTACATAAAGCAAGGGTCCTGCTATGTAGTATGCTGGCAGGGGACAGACCTTTTTACTCAGGCTGTGGCTGTTTGCCAAAGAAAATGAACTGTAAGGGCCCTTTCCATGGGCAGACTGATTGGGTCTGCCTGTCAGTTTTTCCGGCGGACCCGATCGGACTCTCCAGTCTCTACTATGGAGCTGCGGGTGTCAATGGATATGTATCTGTTGACACCCGCCAACATCTGATCTGATCCTTTCTGCTAAAAACAGACGGATGGGGATCGTTCCCTATCTGTCTGATGGATCAGATGGCACTCGGGTATAAACGAACAGGCAGTCTGTTTATATCCGACAGCCCATAGGGAAGAGCGGGCTGTGTCCACGGATGGGCCTTAACGTCGAGCGGCTGCATATATGTGACCATGTGTAAACTACTTACCGCGATGAGAACGTGCTCCTTGCACGCTCCCAGCATGGTAGATGGCAGATTGCAAGTATACATCAGGAGCTTTCAGATCATGTGACCACTGTGACAGCCAAATGACCTGAATGCCTGCCTCCGCCTTCCCGGCTTTTAGATAAGGGTCAGGAAGTTGTCAGCGCCAAGGTGTTAAGCTTAGATTTACCATCTGCACAATAGCCTTAGCAGCTATCCAAGCTTGAATTAAACCATTACAGGACTTCTCTTGGGTGCCTTATCCAACTCATTAGAACAGATAAAGAAAAGTCAAAGTCAAAGTCTAGGCCTGGTCCAGTGGACATACCCAATTTGTGGAGACTTGGATAAATCCTACAATAAGATTGAGTTATTTGTATTCACATTAAGGATAGAAGTTCTATCAGTGGCTAAAGAGTTTTTTTTCCTCCCAGGTCATAAGGTCATTTTAAAAAAAGAAGTAGTTGCTATGCATATGTTGCACTTGATGCTCAAGCTCCTCTTATTCCCCATGAATCTTCTATGCTAAGCGCTAAACTAATGGAAATACTCAGCTCTAATTGACCCATAGGGTCCATCTTGGAGAAACTCTTGGGGTTTCATTGCTGATCTCATTCTAAAATTGCTAGTTGCCTGAATGTCTGGTTTGGAGAACATCTTGGCTTTTCACTGCTGACCTCATTCTAAAATTGCTAGTTGCCTATATATCTGGTTGGAGAACATCTTGGCTTTTCACTGCTGACCTTGTTCTTGTTCAGGCCAGTTGCCTGAATGTCCTACAGTAGTATGCTGACTTCAGTACTAGTACTAAGGATACCTGGATCAAGTATGCAGATGATGGCGTTCACTTACTTGTTCTAGGTGTCGTTGACTTAGAAAGATAGGCAACCAGCAGTTTCAGAAGGATGTCGGCAATGATAGCCTACAC
The DNA here is from genome assembly GCF_965119305.1 of Pelophylax lessonae. NCBI lineage: Eukaryota > Metazoa > Chordata > Amphibia > Anura > Ranidae > Pelophylax > Pelophylax lessonae. The sequence goes on from NC_138774.1 coordinate 287,402,939, forward strand.
ATTTCTCACAATAGCAGACCTAGCATGAAAATTAAAAAAGCTGTAAGAATAAGAAAAATTTTAAGAAAAAAGTACTTCCGAGACCCTATCGGCATCCTCGAGGCCCTGGTGAAAGTTGGGTGCTCATGGGAAAGATGGGTGCTTGAAATCCTATATTTTAATGTTTTAGCTATAGATAGCAATATGAAAGAAGAGAAACCTTTCATTGGCCAACTGAATATATTGGAGGCACCAAACTTTGTTTTCATTAAACTATGCTTGAAGAAGGAAAACAAGGGTTTTCGAAAATTTGTACCCCAATATATTGAGTAGACCAATGAAAGGTTACTTTCTTACCAATAAGAATAGAAAGGATAAAGACAATAATCTTGAGGATTGAGAGGAACCTATCCATTATGGTCTATTGTATAACATCGAAAAGGTTACTTTCTTACCAATATGGAAAGAAAATATAAAGACGAGGATCGTAGGATGAACCTATCCATTATGGTCTATTAGACAACAGCTATAAAGATAACATTGGGACTGTACATTGAAACAGCCTAAGAGGAACCTATCCTTTATGATCTATTAGATAATGGCTAAAAGGTTACTTTCTTACCAGTATGGATAGAAAAATTAAAAAGACGATAATCTTGGGGATTGAGAACGAACCTATCCATTATAGTCTATTGTATAACATCGAAAAGGTTACTTTCTTACCAATATGGAAAGAAAAGATAAAGATGATAATCTTGAGGATCGTAGGATGAACCTATCCATTATGGACTATTAGGCAAAAGCTAAAAGACAACATTGGGACTGTACATTGAATCAGCCTAAGAGGAACTTATCCATTATGATCTATTAGATAATGGCTAAAAGGTTACTTTCTTACCAGTATGGATAGAACAATTAAAAAGACAATAATCTTGGGGATTGAGAACGAACCTATCCATTATGGTCTATTAGACAACAGCCAAAAGACAACATTGAGCATTGAAACAACCTAAATGGAATTAATACTATTTATTAAAATTGTATAAATACATTTTAAAATATTTACACATCTTTAGTCTGAATTAGATTGAACAATTTATATAGAATTAATTAATGTAAATTCCAGTTCCAGTCAAGTAGAGACAAGTAATGCATATGCCATAAATTAAAACCACCATAGTCAATTTTTAAAGGCATGGATGAAATTGATCTAAATTATAATTCTACTGCTGAGATTAAAATTAGGATACTTATTTATTTTTAAGTCTTCTCCATATCTGGTATAACATATTTAGAGCTGAACTCCTGCCAACATTCATTTTCTATTTGTGCTCTTCAGCCATCTCCTTGTTGATCGCAACTCTTCTTTAAGAGTTGCCTATCTTGTAGAATAATTAGTTCATTATTATTGCAAAGGGGGCACAGTTGACCAGTCACCATTGCCCTCTTCTATTAAACAGGGTGACCGGTCATGGAACAAAACCCCCCTTGTGGTTTTCAGAAGGTATTGTTAACTAGAGTTGGTGGGTCCTCTAGTCTATGAATGCCTTATGGTTGACCATTCACTTTTATAGGGTGTTCATGTAATTTCATTTCAATTGGGAAGGTTGGGGAAAAGAATGATCCAAGAATTCAGCTTTAACTACATCCAGAGATGACCCTTTTTCTTAATTCTGTAGACTAATACAGCAGACACATTGGGCAGACACAAGAGATAGGTACTCCTACTATAGTTTAGACATGAAAAACAGGGGATAGACTTGGGACTAGGAATCTCCATATCGGAGATGAGCCCTACACGCTATTAATTCCCCTTCCACTAACCAGCTTGTAATACATAAGCTTGTTATATCCTTGTATTTAGGTAAGGCATTTAAACTGTCACTCACTGTATTCCCCATAGAGGACCTCAACATTTTATATTAACTGTAATAAGCATCATCAAGTCTAGTACATAACAGCGCCAACTAATGGGAAAAAAATGAACTGCCTTCTTCTATAATCAATAGATTGGCAGTATCTAATGTGTCTTATCAAATGCCTTGATAACATCCGACAGTTAAATGTCCTTACTAGGGGCTTCCAAATGGTGCTCAATCCAAATGTGAGCTAATCTGTATGTGTAAGTATAATACATCCATCCATATACACATACGACCCGACACAAATCCAAAGGCCTCGGTCCGTCAGGAATTTGTGTTAAGCGTTCATTTTTTACTTTTTTTCTATTTTATTATTTGGTTTATGGATTTGCTTGCTGTGAATCGCTAATTGTGAAATGTAAAAGATTTTAAAACAATATTAAATTTTTACTTGGTTATTTTAGATGTGTCTCTATGGGTGAATTTTGTTAAAATGCTGCAGCGAATAAATGATGTGAAGATTCTGTTAGAGAATGTACGGACTATACTTAGTAGGGCAAGGGTAAGAACTAAGTTAGACCAGGGAAATACGAATTCAAGCCCAAGTCTGACTTCATAGGCCAAATATATATATATATATATATATATATGCTGTATATACTATATTGTCTACAAAAGTATTAGAATGCCTGCATTTACACGTGCACAAACTTTAATGGCACCCCAGTCTAAGTCCGTAGGATTCAATATTGAGTTGGCCCACCCTTTGGAGCTATAACAGCTTCAACTCTTCTGGGAAGGCCATCCACAAGGTTTAGGAGCGGGCCAATGGGAATGTTTGACCATTCTTCCAGAAGTGCATTTATGAGGTCAGGCACTGATATTGGACAAGAAGGCCTGGCTCACAGTCTTCACTCTAATTCATCCTAAAGGTCTTCTATGGGCTTGAGGTCAGGACTCTTTGCAGGCCAGTCAAGTTCCTCCACCCCAAACTTAAGCCCCGTACACACGCAACGATTATCGGCCGACCGATGGTCCGTCTTTTGTCCAGAGTTGTGTTTTGTTGGTTGGAATGTGCCTAGACTGCACCCAAATTTTCTTGCCCAAAAAAAAATCTACTTCAGAAGTGATGTCATGTGTTGGTTTGCTTTCTTCTTTCTTCACTGAGCATGCCCAGACTTGCTCATCAGATTTTTCCCTGTCGAAATCTGTACTGACTGCACGAAAATCGGCCGTTATGTTGACGGCCAACAAAAATTTTATAGTCTGCACACCAGATTTTTTTCTGCTGAAAAGTCGGAGTTGGTTGTCGAAAGCATCATACTAACAAGCCCAAAATCGGCAGATCGGTCATCGGACGAAAATTCCCTGCCAATTTTCGACGCGTGTGTACGGGGCTTTACTCATCCATTGTCCAATCCATTGTCCAGCTGTCCAATCAACAAGAAAGTGTGTGCGGGCTTTGATAATTTCACAGCTAGTAAAAATTATTTATATAAGTCAAGTGTTGTAAACCAAAGCAATGGCTTCATCACTGTTGGATCAGAATTGCCATCGTCCCTTTAATTAGCGCAAACACATTTCAGTATACCTCTTTGTGGGACTACACAGATATTCGAAACAGCGTTTCCCTTTTTCTCCTTCTATAAAAATGATTTAATTGCCCGAATAAAGCCGAGCATTCTGTGACATCGTACCTGCCGTCTCTGTGTCTCATTTGGCGCTTTTCCACTGCATGGATCCGAACGGTTCGGCTCGCTTTTGTGCTTTTCCACTGCTGGTACCACATGGTATGATGTAGGAACGGTTCGGTACGGTACGGCGGCGCTTTTCCACTGTATGGAACCGAACGGTACGGCTCTCAAAAACAGTACCACCTCGATTGTGGTTCCAAGAGGTACCATACCCGGTACCATATCCCACAATCCTTTGCATGCAGTCACTACTAGCCACTGATTGGACAGAGAATCCCACCCACCCCATTGTTATCCCACCCACTTAACTTTAGTACTACTTTAGTGGAAAAGCAAACCATACTGTACTGTACCGAACCGTTCCAACACCGTACCATGCGGTACCAGCAGTGGAAAGGCAAACCGGGCCAAGCAGGGCCGAGCCGGTATTTGCAGTGGAAAAGTGCCACTCGAGTGCTCCCAGTATTTTTTTACATATCCTTGCCTTGGAGGTTATTTGTCCGTTGTGCCCATAATAGTCCCTGTGATTGCAGGGTAATTTTTGTTCTTACGAATATTGGGATATTGGCACTCTCACAGTTCCCTTCCAAATACTACTCTTCAAAGCAGATCTAAGGCAGCCCCTGGACTAAAATGTATCTCCTAATTTGCTATTTGTCCCAAGAACTGCTCAACGAAAGTCAATAGGACATGTCGTAAACGCATGTCAAAAGCAGGAAGACAATGCCCATTTGCCGTGAGCCCTAGGGCTGAACTCCAGGCAGATATTAAAATAACAATGAATACAGTTATGTGTCAATGTGTTGTATATGTAACTAGTGTAAATACGTGAATTTGACTTGGTAATATAGCCTGTTGCAATCCCTGTACAGCAGTACTCAGTGTTGGAGAGGGAGGGGCAGTACTAGGAACAAATCAAGTGTGCTGCATTCCCATTCACAAGGATCATGCTAATGGGAGGAGAGAGCAGGGAGATGACCTCACCAGGTCAGGTTGGTGCTACTTCTCTATCTAGTCAGAGGCTGCAGGTGGGTAGGTGTAGGTAACCTAGCTACACCAAAGAAAGTTCAGTAATTCTAATGAAAATTGTTATGTTCTGAACAAAACATTCCATGTAAAATGAATAGAGTAGAGTTTGATGAATTAGAACAAAGGTCTTATTTAAATGACAACAAATGGAAGAAAATGTTTCCATAAAATGGACGTTGTATTAATTTCATTATTTTTCACATAAATTGTGTAAAGAATTCTGTTTTTACTATCATATTTTCATGTATGTTCGTAAGTGGTTCCATTATATACTAAGTGACCTGAAGTTTGAGGAAACCTGACCATTACACATTCATGAGCTTGTTGGAAAGCCAAAACCATGGTCACTATTATGGAGTTGGATCCTCTTTGTGGGTATAAATCTCCTGGGAAGACTCCCTACAACATTTTGGAGGGTGTCTGTGGGAATTTGTGCTGATTTGTGAGGCCAGGAACTGATGTTGGAGGAGAGGACCTGGCTTGCCATCCAATTAATCTCAAATGGATTCAGTAGGGATGAGGTCAGGGCTTTGTGTAGACCAATAATTTGGAGGGACCTCATAGTTTTGTCCATATCGTGTATCTCTAGTCTTTAATGTAAGAGATTTATTAATTAACATAATAACTCTACCTACATTTTTGGACCAGGATGTATAATCAAAGTTCAACCCAAGAAGTACCCAACCCTGTAGTCTGTAAAGTATCTAAGTGAGTCTGTTGGGGTTCAGTAGGGTTGTGGTCAGGGCTCTGTGTAGGACACTTGAGTTCCTTCACACCAAACCCATCATGATTTTTATGGGAACTGCCTTTGAACACAGGGGCACAGTCCTATTGGAGCAGAAAAGGGTCTTTCCCAACTGTTGCCACAAGGTTAGAAGCATACAATTTTTTTTAAAACAACCTCTCTTAATCAGTGTTCAATGAAACCCTTGGTTTACTTTAATGGTTGCTAGAGGTTCCTTGAGAAATAAGTGATTTCTAGCTCTCAGATTCCCATTGACCACAATGATCTTTTTAGCTTTCTGTAAAGTGGGGGGATTCTTCCCAATGACCACAAATGTGGCCATTACGCCATCGTACCATGAGCTGTATATATAGTTATTATTATCAGGCATTCCCTGAGACATTGTTGGGTAGCAGAATAAATATCCCTAAAGCCCCGTACACACGAGTCGAAATTCGGCCGGGAATTTTCGTCCGATGACTGATCTGCCGATTTTCGGCTTGTTAGTATGATGCTTCCGACAACCGACTTCGACTTTTCGGCCGAAAAAATTCTGGTGTGCAGGCTATAAAATTTTTGTCCTCCGTCAAAACACGTCGGATTTTCGTGTAGTCAGTACAGATTTCGACAGGGAAAAATCTGATAAGCAAGTCTGGGAAACCAATCATCTTCCAGGTTTTATTGTCAAAGCTTAATTTTAAAAAGTTAGTTAAGCCCCCTACACACGCGTCAAAAATTGCCAGGGAATTTTCGTCCGACGACCGATCTGCCGATTTTCGGCTTGTTAGTATTATGCTTCCGACAACCGACTCCGACTTTTCGTCCGAAAAAATTCTGGTGTGCAGGCTATAAAATTTTTGTCCTCCGTCAAAACACGTCCAATTTTCGTGCAGTCAGTACAGATTTCGACAGGGAAAAATCTTATGAGCAAGACTGGGCATGCTCAGAGAAGAAAGAACACAAAGAATGCAATCCAACACATAACATCACTTCTGAAGTAGAATTCTGTCGTGCGGGAAAATTCGAGTGCAGTCTAGAGCACATTCCAACCAACAAACCACCACTCCGGACAAAAGTTGGACTACCGGTCGGCGGAAATTCGTTGCGTGTGTACGAGGCTTTACAGTGGTGGTCAAAGGGAAAATGCTCCTTACGTTTGTGGTCAGTGGGAAGAATGTCCCTTACAGTGGTGATCAATGGGAAGAATGTCCCTTACATTGATGATAAGTGGGAAGAATGCTCCTTATATTGGTGGTCAGTGGGAAGAATGCTCCTTATATTGGTGGTCAGTGGGAAGAATGTCCTTTACAGTGGTGGTTAAAGGGAAAATGCTCCTTACGTTAGTGGTAAGTGGGAAGATTCACTAAGACTGGAATGATTATTTCAAGGGTTCCTCCATGTTAAAAAGGTTGAAAGGCTCTTTTTATGCTGTAGCATTAATTGTACCCTTCAATGGAAACAACTAAACTCATTTGAATGGGGGCCATATAGTGTATGTATGGTGGTCAGGTGTCCACAAACTGTGGCCATATAGTGTATTATAAAAAAAAACACCTACAAAATAAAAAAAAAAAACAACCTTTGAACTACAAGTTTTTGTCACCCTATGAAGCCTTGCTGAATTGTGGTGGTTTCCTAAGGGGCAAAAACGGCAAAGACAACCCACCCCACCCCAAGAATTAACAGAATTAAACATGTGATAAGTCTTTAAAATGCTTCCTAAGTTGTAATATAATTCTAGTCTTAACGATAATTGGTCTAATTGAATCTTTAATTTCTTCCTGTATGCTCAAACCCTGGTCCTAAAAGCACTTCACACCCTCCTGCCTACCACACATTCCTAATGGCCAGTCAGGTAGCCCAGTGATGGGCCAATAGGAATGGAGGGAGTGTCAGATTGGCTTGTGGTTTAGCAAATAAAGCTAATAAAATATTGAAAAGGTAAATATAATTTTTTGTAAGAACTTACCGTAAAATTTCTTTCTCTGAGTCCTCTGACAGTCGCCGCCCACTCATACAGTCTTCACTACTGGGTATTGGTCTTATCCACAGGAGTAAGCTAGGCAGAAGATTTTGTTATAAACATTCACAAAACTTTGCATAGACACACCTATAGGGGGCTGTCCCTCTGGTCCAATACCCCCCTGCTAGCAGCATCCCAATTCAGTTTGGTAGCAAGCAGTAGATAGTCCATGAACCCCAAAAGAGGAGTGGGGGGGGGCGGCGACTGTCAGAGAAAATAATTTTACGGTAAGTTCTTACAAATTCCTCCTGCCTACCACACATTCCTAGTGGCCAGTCAGGTAGACCAGTGATGGGCCAATAGGAATGGAGGGAGTGTCAGATAGGCTTGTGGTTTGTACATTGAGGGAGCAATTAAAGCTAATAAAATATTGAAAAGGTATTAAAATTCCTTTTTTTGAGTTTTCTTTGACCCATTCATGTGAAATATAGAAGAGTGATGGCAGAAGAAGACCAAGTGGTTCATTGAGCTCACCCCCTTTTTTTATTTTTTCACCTTTTTTCTGAGTATACGTAGGTCTATGTTTGTCCCAAGCATGTTTAAATCCACTGTTGACTGACTCAATTTGAGGTCCAATCCTCATGATGTTCTTGCTCTTCTTCCTGCGTTGGTGATGGACAAGTCCTCAATGATGTTGGAGAATGGTGTCAACGTAAAGATGTTGCCACCATTCTTTACATAAAGCCTCGTACACGCGCAACGATTGTTAGCCGACCGATCGGCCGTCTTTTGTCCAGTGTTGTTGTGTTGGTTGAAATGTGCTCTAGACTGCACACAAATTTTCACGGCCAACAACAACCAACTTCAGAAGTGATGTCATGTGCTGGTTAACTTTCCGTGTGTTTTTTCTTCTCTGAGCATGCCCAGTCTTGCTCATCTGATGTTTGTCTGCCGAAATCTGTACTGACTGAGGAAACATCGGCCGTTGTGGTGACGGCCAACAAAAAGTTTATAGCATGCACACCAGATTTTGTTCGGCCGAAAAGTCGCAGTCGGTTGTCGGAATCATCATACTAACAAGCCGACGATCGGACGTTGGCCGAAAATTCACGGCCAACAATCGTTGCGTGTGTACGAGGCTTTAGTCTCCTATGAGTCTTAAAGCCACGCTCCCAGGGGGTGGGTACTTGATGCCCTGGTCTGCAGGAATTGGGTTGAATGATGGTGGGTCATTCAACCTGGAAGAGAACAGATGGCCAGGTTAGGAGGAGGATGATAAGTGCAGTTCTGGAGCGTGGGGAGGGTAAGTACTACTTTTGGACAGAAGGGAGAAGATTTTTTTTAATATTTGGAGTTGGGCTTTAGGTGCTTCTTTTTGGACCTCCAGTTTAGTTACCAATAAAAATAACCATTAAGAAGTTTTTTTTTTGTTAGGAATTTTTGAACCCAAAGGCAGACACCGGTCTCCCTTTTCTTTCAGATAAACGCCCTCATGTGTCTGTCGGCCAACAGGGTATATCATCAACAAGCACTAGAGGCTGGAAAAAGGCGGGAGACTCCACGGGCTGAGAGCTCAGAACTTACTGAGATTCTTCCGGAGCTCCCACAACGAAGCGCAGAGAACCTGGTATAAAAACGCCTTTGTTTGGGGTGTCCCAGGTTGGGAGCATGCATATTATTGTCCGCTGTATTCGTTAGGAACATTTTCATTTGTTATATGGCAGTTGTCTTGATGTTGTCAGTTCTATTATTAATTTATTTATTTTTTTTATGACAAAAGTTTTATCAGTCAGCCCTGTTCTCAAAGGAAATAAATTGAATGCAATGATCTGATACTAAACTGACTGTTCTACAAAACCCATTGCTCTTTTATTGTACAATGGAAATCCAACATGGGAATTCAAACTTTTATGACTTTGTTTTAACAGAAACCAGGTTCTCTATTTTTTACAGGAAGACTAAAACAGGAATTGCACATCTCCAAGCTCACTCGCCTGCACAAACCAGCCACTGGTTCAAGGGCTTCTCTGGGGCTCATCTAATACCCAAACCTCAGGATGCCATACAAGGGCAAGCCAAACTGCATGGCTGTTGGTGAACCAAAAAAAAAAGTCTATTGTTCGAGGCGGTTCACCCACCCCGACTTCTAAGAACCTGCCCACATGATATGTGTAGGGAAAAGGCTCTTGGGAGATTTAGTTCTGGGGCCTACATTAATAGGAACTGAGCAGCCTGTAGCCGACCCTTCAAGATCTTTACAAGCCTGACGGTAAAAAAAAAAAAAGGTAGAAGAACATTCTGGGACATACAGTACATTGTAGTAGCCTTTCTCAAACTTACCTGCAGAGGAACCACTAAAATTATTCTGGGTTCCTGAAGAACCCTGGCTTAAACCAATTCAATGGGTTTCAGTGGGAAAATGTCTTTTAGTGGTGTGTGGGGAAAATGCCCCTTACATTGGTAGTCAGTGGGAAGAATGCCCCTTACATTGGTAGTCAGTGGGGAGAATGTCCCTTACATTGGTAGTCAGTGGGAAGAATGTCCCTTACATTGGTGGTCAGTGAGAAGAATGTCCCTTATATTGGTGGTCAGTGGGAAGAATGTCCCTTACATTGGTGGTCAGTGAGAAGAATGCTCCTTACATTGGTGGTCAGTGGGAAGAATGTCCCTTACATTGGTGGTCAGTGGGAAGAATGTCCCTTACATTGGTGGTCAGTGAGAAGAATGTCCCTTACATTGGTGGTCAGTGGGAAGAATGTCCCTTACATTGGTGGTCAGTGGGAAGAATGTCCCTTACATTGGTGGTCAGTGGGAAGAATGTCCCTTACATTGGTGGTCAGTGAGAAGAATGTCCCTTACATTGGTGGTTAGTGGGAAAAATGCATGTTATATTGGTGATCATTGGGAAGAATGTTACTTACATTTGTGGTCGGTTGGATGAATGTTCCTTAGGTTGGTGGTCAGTAGGAAGAATGCTCCTTGCATTGGTGGTCAGTGGGAAGAATGTCCTTACATTTGTGGTCGGTTGGACGAATGTTCCTTAGATTGGTTGTCAGTGGGTAGAATACGCCTTACATTGGTGGCCAGTGGGATGAATGTTCCTTAGGTTGGAGGTCAGTAGGAAGACTGCTCCTTACATTGGTGGCCAGTGGGATGTATGTTCCTTAGGTTGACGGTCAGTAGGATGAATGCCCTTACATTGGTGGTCAAAGGAAAAATGGTCCTTACAATGGTGGCCAGTGGGAAGAATGTTTCCTACATTATTGGTCAGTGGGAGGAATGCTCCTTATATTGGAGGGAAGAATGCTCCATACATTAGTGGTCAGTGGGAAGAATGCTCCTTACATTGGTGGTCAGTGGGAAGAATGTCCCTTACATTGGTGATCAGTGGGAAGAATGCTCCTTACATTGGTGGTCAGTGGGAAGAATGCTCCTTACATTGATGGTCAGTGGGAAGAATGTTCCTTACATTGGTGGTCAGTGGGAAGAATGCTCCTTACATTGGTGGTCAGAATGCTGCTTACATTGGAGGTTGGTGGGAAGAATGCTGCTGACATTGGAGGTCAGTGGGAAGAATGTTCCTTATGGCACTTTTCCACTGCAAGTACCGGCTCAGCTCTACTTGGCCCTGCTTGCTTTTCCACTGCTGGTACTGTGTTGGAACGGTTCGGTACGGTACGGTATGGTTTGCTTTTCCACTAAAGTAGTACTAAAGTTAAGTGGGTGGGATAACAACGATTCTCTGACCAATCAGTGGCTAGTAGTGACTGCATGCAAAGGATTGTGGGATATGGTACCGGGTATGGTACCTCTTGGAACCACAATCGAGGTGGTACTGTTTTTGAGAGCCGTACCATTCGGTTCCATGCAGTGGAAAAGCGCCGTACCGAACCGTTCCTACACCATACCATGCGGTACCAGCAGTGGAAAAGCACAAAAGCGAGCCGAACCGTTCGGTTCCATGCAGTGGAAAAGTGCCATTAGAGTGGTGTTCAGAATATCACCTTACAGACAGCTAAAAAGATAATTGGTGTCATAGTACTGGTTCAGTCATGTTGTGTTGGCCCTGGAATCATGCAGGCACATCAGATAGGTCAGTCAGCCACAGCTCAAGGAACCCCTAACAATTTCTGAAGGAACCCTACGTTTCCTCTGAACCCTGGTTGAGAATGACTATGCTAGAGAGAAAACAAGAGGTTGGGGGTAAACTTAGGCAATGCCTGGACATACCCTTTAGGCCTTATTTTAGGGTCAAACACAACAGAGATGAGTCTGGTGGGGTGTGGGAACCACCTGGAACAATTACACTTTGTTGAACGCCAACAGATGCGGAGTGCGGCCTGCCTTTATATTACTTCACAGAAAGTCTAGTCTATAATTTGTAGTGGCATATACACCTTGTATATCAATGCTGAATAAAAATCACATCCAGAACACTAAATAAAATGGGAAAACATGTGTAATATATTTTGGGCGTTGGGGTTATCCACTTTGTAGCCTAGTAGTAATAGGTCAACTGGTCAAGGGAATCCTCCATTGTCTATTAATGCCAGAAGTCACCAATAGGACGTTTTCATTCTTACAGTTGAATCTAAATGTTTGAATCCAATGATGGCCGTGGGCAAAGCGGCTTTTCTAATTTACCAAATGTCTATTATTTCATCAGCCCAGGCGCATTTCATCATTATATCTGATGTGTCCATTCCATGCCAATCTAAAATGTTCTTTTATTTTGTGTTTGAATAAATAATTTTGGACTGTATTACAACCAGGAGTTCCGTGATTCTTCTTTCTCGCTCAAGATATGTTCTACCTACAAATACTAAGCTAAAGTTCTGTTCATGTTAAAAAAGGGGGTCATTTTGGGAGAGTGTGGGGCTGCCTCCGGAGCTGTTCTCCCAACGATTGCCCAGGGGAAAAGAGAGGGGAGAGGAAGAGGAAAGCCGGCCGGATAATCACGGCGTGGGGATCGCCCCACTGTAACAGCTTTCATTTAAATTGCCGGGCGCTCACCATCACACACAGCACCACCTCCTGGCCCGGCTCCTTTGATACACAGAACACCGGTCCAATGATGGGACATGTGACACCTATCATAGGAGCCGATCCAAGAGGCGGGACTGTGTGTGATGGCGAGCTCCTGGCAATTAAAATGAAAGTTGTTACAGCGGAGCGATTGCCGCTCTGTGATTATCCGGCCAGCTTTCCTCTTCCTCTCCTCCACTGGTCAGGTTGCATTGAAGGGCACAGGGGAGGTTGCATGGATGGGCACAGGTGAGACTGCATTGATGGGCCCAAGTGATGCTGCATTGACGGGGGCACAGGTGAGGCTGCATCTATGGGTACAGGTGAGGCTGCATCTATGGGTACAGGTGAGGCTGCATTAATAGGCACAGGTGAGGCTTAATTGATGGGCACAGGGGGAGGCTGCTTAATGGGCACAGGGGGAGGCTGCATTGATGGGTACAGATGAGGCTGAATTGATGGGCACAGGTAAGGCTGCATTGACGTGCACAAATGAGGCTTAATTGATGGGCACTGATCAGGCTGCATTGATGGGCAAAGGTGAGGCTGCTTAATGGGCACAAGGGAGGCTGCATTCATGGGCACTGATCAGGCTGCACAGATGAGGCGGCATTGATAAGCTTCACTGATGGGCACTGATAAGCTTTTCTGATGATGCTGCACTGATAGGTTGCATTCATGGGCACTGATGAGGCTGCACTTATAAAGTTATTAATATTTATTTTTGTAACTTCTACATGAATGCAAAAACATTTAACAGTGTTATTTTCTAAGATCATTTATGAGGGCGTGTTCAGGGGCAAAATTAGGGGTGGGGCAGGGTAGGGGTTGGGTGGGGCAACTGGTGGCGAGTAACCCTTAAGGCCTGGCTCGTAGCTCAGGACATACATATTCCCAATCTTTAAACTCCAAATGTATCATGAAAAGCACTCATTGTAGAATATTAAAACTTAATGTGGAAATTTCAAGCTGCATGAGTAAATTTCTTGTCACAATATAATTCATCCAAGAATGTGCATTTATTTTATTATTTATTAATAAAGAGCAATCATAGAGTTCCATTCCAGACACATTGCCTAGGCTGAGATGGTGTCAGCAGTCTACTGCAAGCACAAAGAAGCATTTCCTCAGTCTCCTCTCTGTTCAGATTGTAACTTTGTAGCAAGTAACAAAAGGAAGATTCACTATATTTTTCCTAGTGACAATTGTGACAGAAAATCAATAGCAGAAATGAAGAGGAAATCCTTTAAACTGGACGTGTGCTCCTAGGACAACTGTCTAAGACCGGCCATAGACAGTGCAAATTTCCTTCCTGCAACCACGGGTTGTTCAGTAGGATTGAGGTCAGGTACTGGATGAGATGACCCAATCCTAACGGAGTTCAGTAGGGTTGAGGTCAGGTTTGAATGTTGGATGAGATGACCCAGTCCCAAGGGTGTCCAGTAGGGTTGAGGTCCGGTACATCATATTGGATGAGATGACCCAATCCCAAAGGTGTCCAGTAGGGTTGAGGTCAGATCTTGATTTTGGAAGAGAAGAGCCAATCTCAAAAAGGTGTTCAGTAGGGTTGAGGTCAGGTCCTGTTGTTGGATTTGAAGACCTGATTCCAAAGGCCCACAGGAATACCTCCTGCTATAACATTGTCTTCTCCCGGTGGGGACAGCTTTCCCCTGCCACCCCTCTGGTAGAAGACAGTAATTATTGCTAGCGGCTATAGAAGCTGGTCATAGACGGTGCAAATTCCTTTCCTGCAACCACGGGTTGTTCAGTAAGATTAAGGTCAGGTACTGATGTTGGAATAGAAGGCCCAATCCTAAAGGTGTTCAGTAGGGTTGAGTTCAGGTTCTGAAGTTGGATGAGAAGACCTGATCCCAAAGGCAATCAGTAGGGTTGAGGTCAGATCCTGATGTTGGATCGGAAGACCCAATCCTAAAGGAGTTCAGTAGGGTTGAGGTCAGATACTGATGTTGGATCGGAAGACCCAATCCTAAAGGAGTTCAGTAGGGTTGAGGTCAGATACTGATGTTGGATCGGAAGACCCAATCCTAAAGGAGTTCAGTAGGGTTGAGGTCAGATCCTGATGTTGGATCGGAAGACCCAATCCTAAAGGAGTTCAGTAGGGTTGAGGTCAGATCCTGATGTTGGATCGGAAGACCCAATCCTAAAGGAGTTTAGTAGGGTTGAGGTCAGGTTCTGAAGTTGAATGAGAAGACCTGATCCCAAAGGAGGTCATTAGGACTTGAGGTAAGGTCCGGTTTGATTTGAAGACCTGATTCGAAAGAGCCACAAGAATCCCTCCTGCCGCGACATTTTTATTTTCCCAGTGGGGACAGCTTCCCCCTGCCAGAAGAAGACAGTGATTATTGCTAGTGGCTATAGCAGCTGCTAGCAATAATCACAAGTAAAATCCAACAGGCTGGTTGTACCAAAGTTGATCGATCGTTTGTACATTTAGCCTGCCCATACATGGTCTGAATCTTTGCCAGTCCCTACTGAACCAGCCAAGATTTGCACCGTCTATGGTCGACCTAAGAGAATTGCCCTTACCTTGGAGAGCTCCTCTTACTAATTGTGTGTTGACGCAGAAAGTGAAGAAACAATTGCACAATGCGACACAGACAACAAAAGAATCTTGTCAGGGCTTTAACCATAACAAAAGAATTCAATGATCATTAAACAGTGTAAGTAATCAAATTGTGTTGCCACTGCAGAACGTTACTAACTGTCCTTGATTAAGAAGTCAACTCTTGATTTATTTTTTAACCACCTCCCACTGTACATAGACGGCCGGGTGGGTGTATCGTCCTTCTGATCGGATGTTCTGGAACGTCCTTCAGAAGGAGCGAGATCGCGCCACCGCAGGCACACGCAGTGGCGCGATCTCGATGTGCCTGTGTCCCTCGGACACAGAGCAATAAGTTGCGGCAGGAGGGCCCTGTGATTGGCCCTCCTGATCACATGACGGCTGTGTCCAATCACAGCCGTCATGTAATGTAAACATGGCCGTTGTAACGGCTTTGATCTCTTCTCCTCCTGACAGATCCTGTCAGTGAGGAGGAGAAGAAGACGATCTGTGCTGCAGCCAGGGGATCAGTGAGTTTTTCTAATTACTCACTGATCACAGGGGGGATCTGTGCTGGTAATCAGAACATTGATTACCAGTGCAGCCCTGGGGGGGGTGCCACCAGGGATGCCCACCATAGCCACCAGGGATGGCAAACAGGGCTCAGAGAGAGCCTGCCAGTGGTGCCCTCCCTATCAGTGCTGCCCACCAGTGCCCATTATTGCCCACCAGTGCTGCCTATCAGTGCCCATCACTGCCGCCGATCAGTGCCACCCATCAGTGCCCACCAATGCTGCATATCAGTGCTACCTATCAGTGCCCATCAGTGCAGGAAAAAACGTATCTATTTACAAAATTTTATAACCTAAAACAAAAAAACTTTTTCTTTTCAGTCTTTTTTTTTTTTTATTTGTGCACCAAAAAAGAAAAAACCTGGCGGTGATCAAATACCACCAAAAGAAAGCTCTATTTGTGTGAAAAAAAAAGACACAAATTTGGTTTAGGTACAGCGTTGCATGACCGCGCAATTGTCATTCAAAATGCAACAGCGCTAAAAGGTGAAAATTGGTCTGGGAAGGAAGGGGGTTTAAGTATTGAGGTAGTTAAAGACGTAAAATAGAAGAGAAAAGTAGAATCATAAAGAAGAATTATCTGGACAGTATAGGGTACAATCATATTCATAACATCCCATGAGTGGAATGAAGAGCTATTACTGCCAAACCTTATAGGCCAGGGAGGGGTATCGAATTAAAATTCATGGAGGTCCGATCAGAAAAATGTTCTGCCAGCAGGTCCAAGTTTTAGTGATGACTTAGATCCTTCGCATCACAACTCCTTGAAGCCCATTCTCCCACAGCTCTGTCCTCA
>NC_138774.1:287424145-287476645 GCF_965119305.1 Pelophylax lessonae
GAGAGTTTAGCTTCTTCATAAGGGGCAACAAATCTGTAGCCTGGTATCCGCTGTAATACTGCAGTGTGGGCGTCTGTAGTACATAAAGAAGTCATGTGTTACACATACAATATAGTACCACAAATCCATACATTTCTATGAGTACACATTACACCTAAATAGTGATCGACCGATATCGGATTTTTGTTGCCGATACCGATATTTTGGCCATTGAATATCGGTATCGGCCAATATTTTTGTACATTAAAAAAAAAAATATTATATTATATTATAATATATATATATATATATATATATATATATATATATATATATATATATATATTTTTTTTTTTTTTTTTAAATGTACAAAAATATTGGCCGATACCGATATTCAATGGCCAAAATATCGGTATCGGCAACAAAAATCTGATTTACAGTTGACAGGTACTGTACTGTTGTGGAGGGATCAGGGGTCTAAAAAGACCCCAAACCTCTCCTCTGCACTTAAAAGCATTTAAAAACAGCCAAGTTTGGCTGTTTTGAATGCAGTCATTTTTTTGAATTTGCCGCCGAGTACCCGGAAGTGATGTCATGACATCACTTCCGGGTTTTTACATGGAGACCCGATCAGAGCCGAATGCAGCTTTGATGGGGTCTTCTCTTCGGTGGCCGTGCAGGCTGGTTGCCCAGGTCTCCCGGTGGGATGGGAGACCAAGGCCAGCCGCAGAAGGCGGCGGGAGGGGGGCGACGTCCCCTCCCGATCCTTGTAATGAGAGCAGAGCGGCTTCTCAGCCGCATCGGTTGTCATTACAAGACAGCTGACCGTCGGCTATGGACGTCGGTACCGGGGTGATGCCTCTAGCTGCAGGCATCACTCCGGTACGGCACTTTCCCGAAATATCGGCAACCACACAAACACCAATCTTTGCTTTCCATGACAAAGAAAAAAAAATAGCAGTGTTTATATCTGCCATTGCTGGAAGTGACATTATGACGTCGCTTCCGGCCTCCTAGGGTCATAGAGATGGCCGGGGACCATCAGGTCCACAGCCGGCTCTTTGGTAATCCGGCACTGCCACCCTATTTTGTTCTCTGTTCACAGGACAGCCTAGAGGGCCACAGTAGGGGACGTCCCCTCCCGCTGCTGCCCTAAAAGCAATCCAGCAGCTGAATAGCCGCTAGGATGGCTTTTTCTTTACATGGAATCACTGACTGAAAAACAAAGATACCTGAATGATGCCTGTAGCTGCACCCATCATCCAGATATCACCACTTCAACCCAAGGATGTCATATGATGTCCTACAGGCGGGAGGTGGTCAACCACCGTGTCCCACAGCACTCTTTATGCCTCTGGTTCCTCTTTAGTGCTGGCTATGCCTGGGACATCAAACTTTTAGGCCACATTTACACTTTCTTTAAAATGTCGCATTGGACGCATATTGTCTTTAAAAGCACCCAATGCCAATCAAAGCTTCTGTTCCCTCAATAAAACGGTTTTCTTATAGTCCTGGTCATACATTGAAAGCAACATGGAGGATAATTTTTCAAGCAAATGCAAAGTGTCTCTAAAGCCTCTATAGAAGTCTATGACAATGCTTGCTAACAGCTTAAAGCCTTCCTAAAGCTTCTGTTCAGCATTCGCTCCTCCTTGTTTTGCCGGTATTGCAGGTATGAGATATTTCAGGATGCACTAGAAAAACTGGAATGACTTTATCAGCAGTCACCTCCGGTTCCTGTTCTGGTTCGATTGCGGTTCTTGGAGCGTCTGGTGCAGACGTCACATCTGGTGTGCAGGGTCCGGATCGGAGGGGAGTAACTAACCACCTGTTCAACATTACTGCAACCCTGCCCCCAGAGCACCCTCCCTTTCCTTGCTGCTCATCTTCCCCACTCTCATGGGGAACATAGGAAGTGAGCACCAAGGCAAGTATGGCGGCTAATTCATACACTCCATGCACTGCAGGGGAACCCCACTGCAAGGTCATTTTTTAATTTCTAGAGTGCAAAGTGGCAAATGCATAAGTCAAGAAGTAGGGAACCACCATCCATTACAAATGTCAAGGCTGGCACATGGTATGGAATTACTCACCCATCCGCCTAGGTCTTTCATCTTCAGTGCAAGATACAAACAGCTGGCCGCCATCTTGGAAGCCCGCTCCTGCACAAAGTCATACTCTTGTAATGTAAGCTCACATATGTAACGGGCGAGTGTCAGAGTCTCCATATTGGCATGGGCACACTGAAAATAAAGAAGTTGGTTAGTTTTCTATACAGCTGCTTTTAAAAGCATTTCAGTCATAAGTTAAACCAGTGGTCTCCAAACTGTGGCCCTTTGTTTGCTTTTAACAGGCCCTTGGGGCACCATTTCATCCACTGAAACCAACAATGGGGCATAATTCCCTCTCCCCCACTGAAGGGGCAAAATCCCTCCCAATGACACCAACAATGGTGCACAATTCCTGTGAAGGATATCAACAATTCCTCCCAATGACGCCAGCGATGGGGCACCCTTCCTCCCAATGACGCCAGCGATGGGGCACCCTTCCTCCCAATGACGCCAGCGATGGGGCACCCTTCCTCCCAATGACGCCAGCGATGGGGCACCCTTCCTCCCAATGACGCCAGCGATCGGGCACCCTTCCTCCCAATGACGCCAGCGATGGGGCACCCTTCCTCCCAATGACGCCAGCGATGGGGCACCCTTCCTCCCAATGACGCCAGCGATGGGGCACCCTTCCTCCCAATGACACCAGCGATGGGGCACCCTTCCTCCCAATGACACCTACAAATGGCCCCAATGAGAGGGCACAATTCCTACCACTGATCCCAAATATGAGACATTGTTTTTTACCCACTGATATCAGGACCATTTTTTATTCCCAATGGCCACTGTCCTGCACCCTTAAAGCCTGAGGGACAGTCAACTGGCCCCTTGTTTAGAAAGTTTGGAGACCCCCGAGTTAAACCATGGGACATCGTTAAAGCCCAACCCCCCACCACGGAGGGTCCCAAAGCACGGTGCCTTCCTCTGCAATGAGCCACCGGTTGAATGCAGAGTTCAGTGGTTCTAGGTCACTGCCGTTTCCGGTAATACCATGGAGGTCAGTGGAAGGAACCACTGGGGGACCAGAAATCGACATTTTGGGAAGCATTGGCTTCTGGAGAAGACTTCAGCTGAGGGTTTCTTGCCATGGGAGCAGATTGCAATTCTTTTTTTCCCTATTAGAAGCTTTTACTGGAGCTTCTACTGTGTTGCTTTCCCATCAACTCACATATGGCATGAGCTCAAGATGGAAGGAGCTCTACAGTCCACCATGACCATAAAAACCACTCAACTCAAGTAATTGCAAGGACCACAAGATGCATGTACTTCAACACTCTTATAGAAACTTTTCAAGCCTGCGAGGTGAACTCAGTGGGCATGTTAGGATTGCGCACATTATAGGACGCAATGCTTTATAACATATGGGGGTGGCATTGACTAGGTAGAGATGCTACTTTGGTCTTTTGTCAGTGACATCAGTTTGGGAAACTTCGGAGACCATTCAGAAATTCATGGACAAGTGCATTTGCTTCAAGTAGGTTGTGCATTGACTTGATAAGACTACAGAACCCTACTGGCACGAACCAAAGGCCAACGACTCAGGACCTGGAATGGTCAGTAACCTAGACCATGGGTCTCCAATCTACACACAAGGTGTGGCCAGTTTACTGCCCTTCAGACTTGGGGGGGGGGGGTTGCTTGTATAGATTTATATTAGCACAGTAGAGTAGAATAGCCAAGGCAATACAATAGTACAATGTCCCCTCCCAAACATGGGTTTTGGTCAATGAAGTCAACCTTCTTGTCTGGTGTTTAATAGGGAGAGATTGGAGCCACCACATATAAGGACTGAGAAGGCCCAACAGATTACATTTTTGTATTTGGGTTTAACTAAGTTTTTTTTTTTTTAATTTGTATTAACAGTTAATTTTTCAGGACAAACTTTTGGAGGGTAAAGAGGTTGTAAACCTCCAAAAAAAAAAAAAAAAAAAAAAAAAGTAAAAACCTAAAGACTAAGGCAAATGCATTGCATACTCGCTCATTATTAAAAACTCACCCACAGGGCTCTGAAGGAACGGCACGGGCTGCATGTAAAGTAAATATCTCCTAAACGGTGCACATTTAGGAGATATTTACAGAACCTATAGGCAAGCCTGATCATAGGCTCATCTATAGGAAAAAGTTACAGAGAGAAGTTTACTTCCGCTAACTTCTTCGTTTAGGAGCGCCAAGCAGGTGCAAGACAAAAAAGTATATCACTTAAAAGCTTGTCCTGAAGAATTAAAGCGGATTTCCAGGAATTTAGACACTGAAAAAAGTGAAGGCATCCTGTTAAATCCAAGGAGGTGCATGATATCTCTTGGGCTTATCGCTATTTATATTTGACAGGTTTATTGCTCTGCCGGAGAATACATTCCAGGATTTGAGAGGAGAGAAGCTATGGCCATCCTTCCCCTCTGCTGCCCATTCACAGAAGCCTTTGTATTTTGTGAAATGTGCTCACATAATACAAAGGCTTCTGTGAATGGGCAGGAGGAGGGGAGTGGTGGGCATTGCAGATGCAACAACTCTACTGTTCAACATGTGGAGCTCAGAAGTATCAACATTGTGCTTCTGGAAATACAGCGACAGCCGTCTGCTATATAAAGCCGTCAGATATAAAAGAACCAAGCCCAGGAGGTGTCATGAAGCTCGCTGGGCTTAACTCAGAGAGCTTTTTTTTTCTATTTTATTTATTTATTTTTTTTTTTACAAAGCTGCCGAGATGCTGAAATTCAGCTTTAACTGTTAGGGCTCCAAATAAAATAGAATATATCTATCTATATATGTCACTGACAGCATACAACAGATACCCTTTGAACATAACCTCAGTTTGTGCTGGATTTCCAGGTTTTTGACTCAAATACCTTTGCAAAGCGACGCAGGAAGCGATAAGGAACAGGGATATTTATGTCAAAGTTCAGCTTCTGTAGAATTTCGACCTCCATTGCAATTAGCTCCTCCCTCTTGTACGCATCATCGCATATATAGAGGAAGTCATCCAAGCAGGGCGGACAACGTTCCTGTAGACCAAAAAAAAAAAAGTGGGAGGTCAAATCAGAAACAAAAAAAAGTTACAATGAAACAACATGTGCAAGAGCTTAGCCACCTCAAAAATAATATAAAAATGGCAGTCAAATGAAACCTGAGGGCAAATTTCCATGAGTGCAGCTCACCAAGGTTTGGTATAAACAGAGAACAGCAAGTGTCCACTGGGCTGATGTCCAAGAAAAGGTAGATATGGGGAGGGGGGGCCTGGATAGTGGTTCTCCACTACCAGGTCATCAGCCAGCTGCAAAACCACTAACCTACCACACCTCCAATAGTGCCCTCCAACCTCTCACAATTGCCTGCAGTGCCCTTCAGCTACCAGTCAACCCCCCCAACCTTCCACAGTGCCTCCTGCTGCAGAGTCTCCAGCTCCCCAACGTGATCGCAACCTACCACAATGCCTCTTTGTCCCCAGCCTCCCGAAGAACCCCCAAACACCTTATCCCCCTACAGGACAACCAAGTCTGTTACAGAGTCCCTAAACCTCTTCAGAATCCCATACACCACCCCCACCCCCCACCATGACACCCAGACCCACACCATGACCCATTCAGAGACTCTTGGCATTTCAATATATATTTAATTACCCATACTTTTTTAGGAGTATATTATATATATATATATAATTTATTTTAACAGCTGGGGCAAGGAATGTTTTGGAAGAATTTACTGGGCCATAATCTCAATAGGGTAGAGAACCACTGCTCTAAAGCACCCAGACTGAGAAATCCACATAAAAACAAAAGAACAAAATACCCAGAAACGGTCATCTTAGGAGTCCATAATTCTTTCAAAAACCATCATCATCTCTTCATCCACCACCATCCATCATCTCTTCATCCACCACCATCCATCCATCACCAACCACCATCCATCATCAACCACCATCCACTATCATCACAGTCAGACTTCATGTACACTAGCAGCTCCTAAACTTGACTTGGCGTTTTTTTGCCAAAGCTCCTAAACTCAACTCCATAAAAGCCTATGGGGTTTATTTACTTAAGCTGGAAAGTGCAAAATTATTTTTTTTTTTACAGAAGTGAGCCTATCAGCTTCTAACCTCAGCTTGTTCAATCAAGCTTTGGCAATAAAACCTGGAAGCTGATTGGTTTCTATGTAGAAGTGAGCCCGATTTTGCACTCTCCTGCTTTAGTAAATAAACCCCTTGTGTGTCCATGTACACATAGGCTTTTAGTAGAGTTTAGGAGCTGCCGCGTTTAGGTGAGATTTAACTTCCCCTCTCCTGAATGCGAAAGAATCGCGTTCAGGATAGGAACGTTTTTGACTGCCGGCAGCAGGAAAATACAAAACGCAAAAAAAACGTGCCGTGATTTTGCATTTTCCCACGGCAGTGATAAAAGTTTGGCCAAGTGTTCATAAAGCCTTAAGGCCCGTACACACGTACCGATCGTCGGCATACAAACGTCGGTGGACGAAGGATCTGCCGATTGTACGCGTGTTAGTATGGTGCCTCCGACAGATGTCTGCGCACAATCCGCGGACAAAAGTCTTTCGTGCAAACATGAAAATATTTGTATGCCGACACCAGAACGGACGATTGTTCGCCTGTCAGTACACAATTCGGCCGACAGACCGCAGATTTGCAAGACTGGGCATGCTCAGAAAATAGAAAACACAGGGAAAGTTAACCATTACATGACATCACTTCTGCAGTCGGCGGACAAAATTCTTGTGCTGTCCTTGTGCTGTCTTTGCACTTTTCAGCAGACACCGACATCCCGGGGAGAAAAGAGGAACATTTGTAAGCCGACCATCGGTACGTGTGTACGGGGCTTTAGAGGCAGCAGTGCCCGAGATGATTTCACACTGCAGATATAGAGCTTTGAGGCTGCAGGGGCTCCAACATTCTAGGAAACGCTGTAATTTTTCAGAGAAACTTCAGTCCTAGAGTACATTTCTCAGGGTACTGTTTAGGCAGAAGGCACATTTCTAAATGTTCTAGAACAGTGATGGTGAACCTTGGCACCCCAGATGTTTTGGAACTACATTTCCCATGATGCTCATGCACTCTGTAGTGTAGTTGAGCATCATGGGAAATGTAGTTCCAAAACATCTGGAGTGCCAAGGTTCACCATCACGGTTCTAGAACAAAGAAAATCTTCAGTTTTTGAGTTCACTTCCACTTTAAGATATGGTGGAACCCTCAACTCCCGCTAGGAATGAGCTAACCCTATGGAGTTTTTGTCCTTTGTTTTTTTTTTTGTTTTTGGATACAGGCCTTCAGTGACCTTACCTCAAATTTGGATGCAACGAGGACAGCAGTGGAACCGATGAGCTGCAACTTTTCCCTTGTAATAACAGAGGCTGCTAAGTAATGGTCCACCAACTTTATCGAGAGATAAAGAGTTTCATGGTTTAGCTCAAAATTCTCCTGTGGGGACAAAAAAAAACACAAAAAACAGTCCATGAAACTCTGAGCAGTTTGGATCAGCCATTAAAAAATTCTTTGCATTAAAAGTATCTAAAGTTTATTTTTCGATATAGAGAGTGGTGAAGGGTTGGAAGCCATCAAGTATTTAGTGTTGCCTGTGTTCCCGCTGGGGAAATGCACCTCTATACCTGTAGCCCATGGGGTGCATGCAGCCCTTTAGCACTTCCCGTATGGCCTTCAGGGCCCCTGATAACACTTATTTTTGTTTCCTTACTGTAGTGTGATAGAGATTTCTAGCAGTCTCTTGTAGCAGGTCTGCAGCCTCTGCCCACTGCCGCGCCACCACGCAGCTGGTCTCTGGCCACCGCCGCGCCACCACGCAGCTGGTCTCTGGCCACCGCCGCGCCACCACGCCGCTGGTCTCTGGCCACCGCCGCGCCACCACGCCGCTGGTCTCTGGCCACCGCCGCGCCACCACGCAGCTGGTCTCTGGCCACCGCCGCGCCACCACGCCGCTGGTCTCTGGCCACCGCCGCGCCACCACGCCGCTGGTCTCTGGCCACCGCCGCGCCACCACGCCGCTGGTCTCTGGCCACCGCCGCGCCACCACGCCGCTGGTCTCTGGCCACCGCCGCGCCACCATGCCGCTGGTCTCTGGCCACCGCCGCTGGATATTTTCCTGGCACACTTTGGGCCCTTAGTACTAGTTGAGTATGGTTCTGCCCGAGTATTGTTACTAAACATGTCCATCCCTTTATGACTACAGTGTCCCCATCTTCTGATGGCTCCTTCCAGCAGGATAATGCACCATGTCACAAAGCTCCAATCATCTCACCACTGGTTTCTTCACCATGACCATGAGGTCACTGTCCTCCAATGGCCTCCACACTCACCAGATCTGGTCACTGTACTCCAATGGCCTCCACACTCACCAGATCCGGTCACTATACTCCAAAGGCCTCAACACTAAACCGATCCGGTCACTGTACTCCAAAGGCCTCCACACTCACCAGATCCGGTCACTGTACTCCTATAGCCTCCACACACACCAGATCAGGTCACTGTACTCCAATGGCCTCCACACACACCAGATCCGGTCACTGTACGACAATGGCCTCCACACTGACCAGATCCAGTCACTGTACTCCAATGGCCTCAACACTAACCAGATCCGGTCACTGTACTCCAATGGCCTCCACACTCACCAGATCCGGTCACTGTACTCCAATGGCCTCCACACTCACCAGATCCGGTCACTGTACTTTAATGGCCTCCACACTCTCACCACATCTCATCCAATTGAGGACCTTTGGAATGTGGTGGAATTGGAGATTTGCATCATGGATGTGCAGCTGAAAAATCTGCAGCAACTGCGTGATGCTATCATGTCACTATGGACCAAAATTTCTGAGGAACGTTTCCAACACCTTGTTGAATCTATGCCACGAAGAATGAAGGCAAAAGCGGGTCCAACCAGTGTACCTAATTAAGTGGCCACTGCTGTGAGAGAGCAAGAGCAGGCTCTGGTAAGTAAAATAGAGAAGGGGGGGGGGGGGGGCTGCACTCAGAAGGTAAAAAAAAAAAACAAACACACACCACACCCACTACCTATAAAACCATTTTAAACAAGGAAAAAAAAAAAAAAAAAGTCACGTGCAAATCTACTACGGCACTAACCTGCACCTCCACCATCCAGTCCACCAGGATCCCCCTCATCTCCTTGCTGATATCACGCTGAATATCTATATAATTGGGCAGTATGAATTTTTCCTGTGGAAGACAAAGAAATACATCAGCCCAGTGCTGAGGGTTAAACACAGGGGGAGTGCAATACATAAAAGAACGTTATACATACCTACATACATTATATATATATATATATATATATATATATATATTTCTCCATCCAACGTGTATCCAAAAAGATTTTTCCCATTTTTTTTTTTTTTAATTCATATATATATATATTATTAATTAAAATAAAAATATGGGAAAAATCTTTTTGGACACACTTTTGACAACTGAGTCCAAATGCAATTCTGCTAAGCGCTTCCATTTGGACTTGCCAGTTGTTGAAAATGTATTCAAAGCCAAAAGATTTTTCCTTCTTGTTTTTTTAAAAATAAATAAAAAACCAAGAAGGACAATTTTTTATATATATATATATATTATATATATATATATATATATATATATATATATATATATATATATATATATATATATATATATATATATATATATATATATATATATATATATATATATATATATATATATATATATATATATACACACACACACACACACTGTATATATATATATATATATATATATATATATATATATATATATATATATATATATATATATATATATATATATATATATATAAATAAATCTCTCAATAAATAAAAAGCCTTTATTTATTTTTTTTAAATGTATGTATAAAAAAAAAACAAAAAAAAAAAAAAATCTTCTGGCTTTAAATATTTTTAACAACTGGTGAGTCCAATTGGAAGTGCTTAGCAGTTACATATACATAGATCTCCCCATCTCAATAAATAAAAAAGCCTTTACATTTTTTTTTTTTTATAAACCAAGGACTGGAAATGGATACAAATGATGACCTCACACAATACAGAACAACTCACTTCTCTGGAACGCATGTAGTTGAATATGTCCAAGGCGTACTCCGAGCTTGCAAACGGGTCATCCACCGAATCCTTATCAATGTCTTCAACATCTTTGGGCAAGGTCTGAAAATCATGCAGGCAGTGTTATTAAACATGGGTACTCCCAGAATGACCAAAGGGGCGTGAACAGTGTGATAAATACCTGCTCTGCAGGCTCCTCCTCCTCCTTTTTCGGAGGCGTCACCACTTCACTGGTCACATTGGTATCTTTTTCATCTTTTACATCTACAGGCACCTCTATGGTGGCGACTTTTTTTGGAGCTCTGCAGAGAAAATATGCAGAAATTATTTTAATTAAGTCAAGGTGACCATATAATGACATTATCATGGAATCTCAATGCTGCTCATCTCTCCTACGGCCTTTTTCAGCCACTTCCCATCTGCATTCATCAACAACAAAATAGTTCTTGACTGGACCATGCTTGAACAATGTGGGTCAGTATGGCCACTTGTGGGCCCATGTGACAACACAGGAGCCCAATTGGGAGACGGTTGTCACCAGATTACAGGAAGTGCCTAAACAAGGACCTTCATGATGGCAGGATCCATTGGTGTGCGCAGCCTATTGCATTAGGGCGTGCACCCCAGAGCACAAACACACACGCATGTATATGAGCAGAGCAGTGGATGGTGTCAGTAGAGAAGAGATTGGTGTCAGTAGTTTTTATTTATTTTACAATTTTTAGTTTTTTTAATTATTTTTTATAATAATATTATTATTATAAAAAATATTATTATTAATAATAATTTTTCAGAATAACAAATATTTTTTACAACAACAACTTTTTTAGAATATATATATATACACACACACACACACACACCTTCTTTCTATGTCCCAAAAGTGAGCCATCAGGGGTCAAGCATGGTAAACTGTTTACTATGCTTTAGTTGGTGAATGAACAGGAAGCCGCTCAACACAGAGAACTTCCTATTTGTTTACTGTTTAGTGCAGCTGAGGCTGCAGAGAAAGGGACTGGGGAAGCTCTGTCCTCAATCCATTTCTATGTCTCAAAAGTGAGACATCAGGGGTCTGTTTAGACCCCTGATATTTCACCAAAGCCCCCTAATGAGGCTCCTAAAAAAAAAAAAAAAAAAAAAAAAACATTTTTTTTTATTTTCTCTCTTCAATAACAAAAACACTGCAAAAATAATATAAAATTATATTATATATAGGAAGTAGGAAAAAAGGGAAGAAGGAAAAAAAAAGAAAAAAGGAAGGAAGAAAAAAAAAAGGAAGAAGGAAGAAAAAAAGGATGTGCTGACGAAACGAATGATAAAGTTGCAAAATTGTGTTTGGGCATTAACATTTGTTTGACCCTATGGCGTAAAGTGTTAAAGTTCAGAACAGAGGCGATGGTGAAGTCATGTAAATCTTTCTCCGCCCTCTCGGTTCCCATTGGTTAATACAAGTGGAAAGCGGTCAGACGCGTTTCGCTCACCTTTTGACGTTGGTTTCATTATTTTTCGCAGTGCCTTTTGTCTTTTTTACAACCTTCTGCCCGTTTTTCTTCTTCTGAAGTAGCTGTTGATTTTTATTTGCCTGCAGGAGACATTGGTTTCCATTACAAACCTTCCAACTGAAAATCATCGCCCCCCCGTCCTTGGATCTAGAGAGCTTGGATAACCACAACCAGGGAGTTACGGACAACCCTCATGTATTGAGCCCCGGGTCCATTAAGGGGAACCCCCGGTGCATTATTTTCCTAAACCCGGAGCTCCTCCTCCTCTCAGCTTCTCATCCCTGCCTAGAACTTCCAGAATCCTTTGCACCCGTGGTCAGCGGCACGGCCCAATGGGACTCACTACATGAAAATATCAGAGGATCAGATGTGAGTCGTGTAGAGCAGTGGTCCTCAACTCCGGTCCTCAGGGCCCACTCACAGGCCAGGTTTGCAAGAAAACTAAAATACATCCCAGGTGATATAATTTGCTGCTCGGTGATTGCAGTATTCTAGTCTGCATCTCCCCAAGGTAATACTTAACATCTGGCCTGTTAGTGGGCCCTGAGGACCGGAGTTGAGGAGCACTGGTGTAGAGAGAACCGTAAAAAGGGTCCCAGGGGGCAGCGGGTGCACTCTGTCAAGGAAAAGCTCCACTCTGAATTCTAGAGATGGGAAGAGCCCAAAAATGAGCAGCGGGGGCGCGGTGTGTCTAGGGGGGTGCAGAGTGATGTGTAATTGGGGATGCAGAATAAGGTGGAGTATTGGGTGATATAGGGGTACAGAGTGTGAAAGAATGGAGCTACAAAATGTGGGGTAAGGGGGATGCAGGGGGTACATTGTGAGGTGCAGAGTGTTGGGGTTTGGGGGGGGGGGGGGTGAAGCCATATTAGAGGATGCACTGGTGCACAGTAATATGTAACGGAGGATGCAGGGGGGTGCAGATGTGAAGTAAAGGGGATACAGAAAGTGGGGTAATGGGGGATGCAGGGGGTACATTGTGAGGTGCAGATAGAGTAGAGGGAGATGTAGGTGGTGCAGAGACTTGGGGGGGGGGGGGGAGGGTTTGGTGGAGGCATATTGGAGGATGCAGAATGTGAGGCAATAAGGAATGCAGGGAGTGCAGAGTATTGGGGGATATAGGAGTACAGAGTGTGAAGTAATGGGACTACTGAATGTGGGGTAATGAGGGATGCAGGGGGTACATTGTGGGGTGGAGTGAGGGTAAAGACACAGTAGTGGGAGATGTAGGTGGTGCAGAGTGTTGGGGTTGGGGGGGGGGGGGGTGGTGAAGCCATATTGGAGGATGCATTGATGAGGCAATAAGGAATGCAGGGAGTGCAGAGTATTGGGGGATATAGAATGTGCAGTAATAGAATATACAATGAGATGCAGAGTGTGGGGTAAGGGGGATGCAGAGGGGGAACATTGTGAGGTACAATGAGGGTACAGATAGAGTAGTGGGAGATGTAGGTGGTGAAGAGTGTTGGAGGCGGGCTATCGGAGGATAGATTGCTGCAGAGTAATATGTAAAGGGGGATCCAGGGGTGCAGAATGTGGTTTATTAGGGGATGCAGAGTGTGGGGTATTGAATAATATAGGGGTACAGAGTGAGGTAACGGGGGATGCAGGGGGTACATTGTGGGGTCAAGTGAGGGTACAGATAGAGTAGTGGGTGGTGCAGAGTTTTGGGGTTTGGGGGGGGGGGGGGGGTTATTGGTGCACAGTAATATGCAACGCAGGATGCAGGGGGTGCAGAATGGGAGTCAATGGGGAATGCAGAGTGTGAAGTAATGGGGCTACAGAATGTGGGGTAATAGACTATGCAACTAGATGCAGAGTGCGGGGTAATGGGGGGAACGCAGTGTTGGGGGGTGTCTATCGGAGGATTTAATGCTGCCGAGCATTTGGCTGGGGTCAGTGTCACTACTGATAGGATGAGGCGATACCTGGACCCTATAGAGGTTCATCTCACCAACTCCTAACGTGACCCAAGAGATCTGTAACGTTACCCAATCTTATCTGGCCTTATTTGTATAAAGCAGAAAAAGGAGGTGGGCTGTCTTGGGCAGGTGGTGTTGGACCAGGAGGTGGGCTGTCTTGAGCAGGTGGCGTCATGCCTCGGGGGCAGGTGGTGTCGGACCAGGAGGCGGGCTGCCTCGGGCAGAAGGTGTCGGACCAGGAGGTGGGCTGCCTTGGACCAGGAGGTGGGACGCCTCGGGCAGAAGGTGTCGGACCAGGAGGTGGGCTGCCTTGGACCAGGAGGTGGGCTGCCTCGGGCAGAAGGTGTCGGACCAGGAGGTGGGCTGCCTTGGACCAGGAGGTGGGCTGCCTCGGGCAGAAGGTGTCGGACCAGGAGGTGGGCTGCCTTGGACCAGGAGGTGGGCTGCCTCGGGCAGAAGGTGTCGGACCAGGAGGTGGGCTGCCTTGGACCAGGAGGTGGGATGCCTCGGGCAGAAGGTGGCGGACCAGGAGGTGGGCTGCCTTGGACCAGGAGGTGGGCTGCCTCAGGCAGAAGGTGTCGGACCAGGAGGTGGGCTGCCTTGCGCAGGTGGTGTCGGACCAGGAGGCAGGATGCCTCGGAGGTGGGATGTCTTGGGCAGGAGGTGTTGGGCAAGGAGGTGGGATGTCTTCCCCATTACTTTTGAGCGAGGCTCACAAAATACTCACATTGGTGATGTCTCCAAACGCAGATCTCTTTTTTGCACCTCCCTGTGGGGAGGAAGGGGAGCGCTTTGTCTGGGTGCAATCCTCCTAAAAAGGGAACAAAATATACAGAATGTATGTAAAATGTTGAACTTAAAAATTGTTGAATATTCCTACATTAATACATACAAGGGCAAAATCCAGAAAACACACTCACCAAAAAAAAAAAAAAAAAAATTCAATAAATAATTAGCCACATCCAAAAGCTGAACTCCAGGCGGATGTAAAGGACAAATACTGCACCTCGATATTCCCTACATAATTAAACTTATTTAACAGGTGATGTCCAGCTTTACGTTCACTTCAAAATAGTTTGTGTGGGCCAGCTTGGTCCGAACCATTTAAAGTGCTGTGTGGCGGAGCAGTTTTAATCTGCGAACTGGATTAAAGCAAATGCAAATTCTTTGGTGGGTTCTGTACTCAGCTGTGTGCCTGGAGCTCAGCTTTGAAGTGAAGGGGGAAGAGGCAAAGTCAATAAAATTACCTTCCCGGGGTGAGCGTTTTCTTCAAACACCGCCTTCCCTGGACGAGGCAGCTTGGATAGCGCAGGTCGGGGGTGACGAGCGGTGGGCAACATTTTGAAGTTTCTTAAAAAGGAACATAAAAAAAAAAAAAGTGTACATAAATATACATAGAATTTTTTTTTTTTTTAGGCTTTTAGGTTTTCAAGATATAAACCAGTAGAATGCTCTAGTACATGGCGTTCCTAAAGTATTTGTAGGAAATTTTTAAGCTTTGGATCAGGTAAAGAAAGGTTAGAGGGTTACAAATGTAATATTTTGCACCTTACCGGTAATTTGTTGCATTTGTTTGTTTTTTTTTTGGCCAACGACGTTTTCCCTCACCGTTTGTTCCATTGACCACTCTAAAATTCTGTAGGTTCGATCAGTTTCAAGATTGGTGGGAATATTCATATTATAACGGCAACTCTCCTGAGTTATTGGCTATACATAAAAACGTATACCCTGGCTTAGGACTACAGGCCCCCCAATGGATTGGTCAATGAAATCTGGGTACCCCCCTTCACCAGACTTTCCAAACCATTATCAACCACCATCATCCAGGCTGAAGGGTAGGTAGAAGAGGCGGTTGCCTTGGGCACTTCATAAGGAGAAAGGGGCACAAAGAGCAGAACCCTCAACCTATGCTCACAGTTTGTAGGCCTTTATGTCTTGGTTGCTAAAGAACCTTGTCCCAGCACCATCATAACCAGTCCAATTAGGTACTAAAGAACCTTGTCGCAGCACCATCATAACCAATCCAATTAGGTACTAAAGAACCTTGTCGCAGCACCATCATAACCAGTCCAATTAGGTACTAAAGAACCTTGTCGCAGCACCATCATAACCAGTCCAATTAGGTACTAAAGAACCTTGTCCCAGCACCATCATAACCAGTCCAATTAGGTACTAAAGAACCTTGTCGCAGCACCATCATAACCAATCCAATTAGGTACTAAAGAACCTTGTCCCAGCACCATCATAACCAGTCCAATTAGGTACTAAAGAACCTTGTCGCAGCACCATCATAACCAATCCAATTAGGTACTAAAGAACCTTGTCGCAGCACCATCATAACCAATCCAATTAGGTACTAAAGAACCTTGTCGCAGCACCATCATAAGCAGTCCAATTTAGGTACTAAAGAACCTTGTCCCAGCACCATCATACCCAGTCCAATTAGGTACTAAAGAACCTTGTCCCAGCACCATCATAACCAGTCCAATTAGGTACTAAAGAACCTTGTCCCAGCACCATCATACCCAGTCCAATTAGGTACTAAAGAACCTTGTCCCAGCACCATCATAACCAGTCCAATTAGGTATTAATATAAAATATATTCCATTTCGGTTTTTAGGTTTAGGTACGCTTTAAAACTAGGTTATCCCATGCTTTCCGTTTCCCTTCACTTCATTTTCAAGAAACGCAACAGGAACCAAGAAGAAATTTCTACAACCAAAAAGGAATTCCTGTAGACAACCTTCACCAGAAATAATGGCCACAGTTTGAAGATTTTCCTCACCGCTTGTTCCATTGACAACTCTAAAAATTCTGTAGGTTCTATCACTTTCCAGATTGGTGGGAATAGTCATATAATAGGGCAACTCTCCTGAGTTATTGGCTATACATAAAAACGTATACCCCGGGTTAGGACTACAGGCCCTACAATGGATTGGTCAATGAAATCTGGGTACCCCCCTTCGCCAGACTTTCCAAACCATTATCAACCACCATCACCACCACTATCACCATCATCCAGGCTGAAGGGGTAGTAGGGGCGTGAGGAACACTTTACCCCATCTCAGGTCCAACAGAAGTAGCATCAACCAAGGTTCTCATGGAACATGGGGGTTTCTTTGATAGTTTGAATGTTGGCACCCATTGAGGCTACCTCTGAGGGAAAGCAGGAGATGGAGCTGGCAAGGTTCTCCTGAAACATGAAGAATTCCTTTTATATGATGGCACACCTGGCTACCCATGTGGAACCAAAACTGGGGACGACAAGGTTCTCCTAGAATTTGACCTTTCCTTTTATACGATGACGTTGGCTCACTTTGACAGATGCTACTACCTCCATTAGGACCTGAGATGGTATTGTCAAAGTGAGCCAACATTCAACATATAAGAGGAATGCCTCATAGTCCAGGAGAACCTTGACAGGTCCATCTCATGTCCCACAGAGGTAGCATCTATGTACCGACATTCAACATAAAAAGGAAACAATCATGTTCCAGGAGAACAGGAACAGCCCCATCTCAGGTCCAACAGAAGTAGCTTCAATCAAGGTTCTCTTGGAACGTGGGGGTTTCTTCGATAGTTTGAATGTTGGCACCCATTGAGGCTACCTCTGAGGGATCAGGAGATGGCAAGGTTCTCCTGAAACATGAAGAATTCCTTTTATATGTTGGCACACCTGGCTACCCATGTGGGACCAAAATTGGGGCCGACAAGGTTCTCCTAGAATTTGACCTTTCCTTTTATACGATGAATGTTGGCTCACTTCGACAGATGCTACTATCTCCATTAGGACCTGAGATGGTATTGTCAAAGTGAGCCAACATTCAACATATAAGAGGAATGCCTCATAGTCCAGGAGAACCTTGACAGGTCCATCTCATGTCCCACAGAGGTAGCATCTATGTGCCGACATTCAACATAAAAGGAAACCTTCGTGTTCCAGGAGAACATGAACAGCCCCATCGCAGATCTGGAGGTATCATCCATGCATGCCAACGTTCAAACTATCGAGGAAACCCTCAAGTTCCAGGAGACCTTTGATGGGACTGAGGTGGTACTGTTAAAGTTCTCCTGGAGCATGAGGGTTTCCTTGATGGTTTGAGCGTTGGCATGCGCTGTTAGCACTACTCAACTGAAGGAGTAGTGAGGGTGTGAGGAACACTTTACCCCATCTCAGATCCAACAGAAGTAGCATCAATCAAGGTTCTCGTGGAACATGAGGGTTTCTTTGAGACGTGGCACCCATTGAGGCTACCTCTGGGGAAATCAGGAGATGGAGTTGGCAAGGTTCTCCTGAAACATGAAGAATTCTTTTATATGTTGGCACACCTGGCTACCCATGTGGAACCAGATTGGGGTCGGCAAGGTTCTCCTAGAATTTCCTTTTATACGATGAACGTTGGCTCACTTTGACAGATGCTACTACCTCCATAGGACCGGAGATGGTATTGTTAAAGTGAGCCAACATTCAACATATAAGAGGAATGCCTCATAGTCCAGGAGAACCATGACAGGTCCATCTCATGTCCCACAGAGGTATCATATATGTGCCAATAGTCAACATAAAAGGAAACCTTCACGTTCCAAGAGAACATGAACCGCCCCATCGCAGGTCTGGAGGTATTATCCATGCATGCCAACGTTCAAACTATCGAAGAAACCCTCAAGTTCCAGGAGACCTTTGATGGGACTGAGGTGGTACTGTTGAAGTTCTCCTGGACCACGAGGGTTTCCTTGATGGTTTGAGCGTTGGCATGCGCTGTTAGCAATACTCAACTGAAGGAGTAGTGGGGGCATGAGGAACACTTTACCCCATCTCAGATCCAACAGAAGTAGCTTCAATCAAGGTTCTCGTGGAACATGAGGGTTTCTTTGATACGTGGCAACCATTGAGGCTACCTCTGGGGAAATCAGGAGATGGAGTTGGCAAGGTTCTCCTGAAACACGAAGAATTATTTTATATGTTGGCACATCTGGCTACCCATGTGGAACCAAAATTGGGGCCAACAAGGTTCTCCTAGAATTTCCTTTTATATGATGAACGTTGGCTCACTTCGACAGATGCTACTACCTCCATTAGGACCTGAGATGGTATTGTCAAAGTGAGCCAACATTCAACATATAAGAGGAATGCCTCATAGTCCAGGAGAACCTTGACAGGTCCATTTCATGTCCCACAGAGGTATCATATATGTGCCAATAGTCAACATAAAAGGAAACCTTCACGTTCCAAGAGAACATGAACCGCCCCATCGCAGGTCTGGAGGTATTATCCATGCATGCCAACGTTCAAACTATCGAAGAAACCCTCAAGTTCCAGGAGAACTTTGATGGGACTGAGGTGGTACTGTTGAAGTTCTCCTGGACCAAGAGGGTTTCCTTGATGGTTTGAGCGTTGGCATGCGCTGTTAGAACTACTCAACCGAAGGAGTAGTGGGGGCGTGAGGAACACTTTACCCCATCTCAGGTCCAACAGAAGTAGCATCAATCAAGGTTCTCGTGGAACATGGGGGTTTCTTTGATACGTGGCAACCATTGAGGCTTCCTCCGAGGGATCAGGAGATGGAGTTGGCAAGGTTCCCCCAAAACACGAAGAATTCTTTTATATGTTGGCACATCTGGCTACCCATGTGGAACCAGATTGGGGTCGGCAAGGTTCTGAACGCACTGTAAGCAAGCAGCAGGTACCAACCCAACCGGACTTTTTGAATGGATTAATTCTTAAGAAACTGCTGAGGGACATCAATTATCAAAGCAGCCTGGACGACACAGCCCATAGATGTAGCCGCTTGACCCAGTAGAAGATGCCATGAGATCGTTGGTTCCAGAATGAGACAACCCCCCCCAACCAAGAGAAGATCTCCAGCCGGTGGAGATCACCAAGGCCAACTGGGACCAGATATTGATAACAGATCTCAAAGAGAAATGTATATAGACAGATATTGGCCATCCAGACACCATGCCAGAGACTGCAACACAACTCATCACTGGAAGAATGACATCACAATGAGGTCAGAGATTGTCACCTTCTAAATCGGTCAGAATTATGTGGCAAGTGTCTTGCGGAAAGGTTTTACCGCCCAATTAGATTGTACAACCAGATTGCAGAGGAGTAGAGTGAGGAGTAGATTTCAGAGGAGTGTGTGAGGAGTAGAGTCAGGATGCATCATGTATGGTGGGAGCAAAGGAGATTCTACAACCAGATTGTTACAATGTATAGAGAGTGTACAATCAGATTGTTACAATGTATAGGAAATTGTACAACTGGGATTAATACAATATATCGGAGATTGTACAGCCGGGATTGATACAATTTATAGGGGATTGTACAGCTGGGATTGATACAATGTATGGAGACTGTACAATTAGATTGTTACAATGTATAGGAAATTGTATAACCGGATTGATACAATGTATAGAAGTTTGTACAGCCGGGTTGTTACAGTATATAGGAAATTGTACAACTGAATACAATGTATAGGGGATTGTACAGCCGGGATTGATACAACGTATAGCAGATTGTACAGCCAGATTGTTACAATGTATAGGAGATTGTACAGCCGGATTGTTACAATGTATAGGAGATTGTACAGCCGGATTGTTACAATGTATAGGAGATTGTACAACCGGATTGTTACAATGTATAGGAGATTGTACAGCCGGATTGTTACAATGTATAGGAGATTGTACAGCCGGATTGTTACAATGTATAGGAGATTGTACAGCCGGATTGTTACAATGTATAGGAGATTGTACAGCCGGATTGTTACAATGTATAGGAGATTGTACAGCTGGATTGTTACAATGTATGGAGACTGTACAATTAGATTGTTACAATGTATAGGAAATTGTACAAACAGATTAATACAATGTATAGAAGTTTGTACAGCTGGGATTGATACAATATATTGGAGATTGTACACCCGGGATTGATATAATGTATCGGAGATCTAAATACATTGTACAATCAGATTACATTACGTATGGAGAGAACAAAGGAGAGATTGTACAATCTAATCTCTGCATACCTTGTACAATCAGATTGATACAATGTATGGAGTGTATAGGGGGGATGTGGGGTGTTTGATGAATAGGGGGGGATGGGGGGGGTATGATGAATAGGGGGGTGTATGATGAGTGGGGGGGTTGTATGATGATTAGGGGGGTGTATGATGATTGGGGGGGGGGTGTATGATGAATGGGGGTGTTTGATGAGTGGGGGGGTTGTATGATAAATAGGGGGGTGTTTGATGAGTGGGGGGGGTGTTTGATGAGTGGGGGGGTGTATGATAAATAGGGGGGTGTTTGATTAGTGGGGGGGGGGTGTATGATAAGTGGGGGGGGGGTGTATGATAAGTGGGGGGGGGGGTGTATGATAAGTGGGGGGGGGGGGGGGGGGTGTATGATAAGTGGGGGGGGTGTATGATAAGTGGGGGGGGGGTGTATGATGAGTGGGGGGTGTATGATAAGTGGGGGGGGGGGTGTATGATAAGTGGGGGGGGGGGGTGTGTATGATGAGTCGTGGGGGGTGTATGATGAATGTGGGGGGGTGTATGATAAGTGGGGGGGGTGTATGATAAGTGGGGGGGGTGTATAAGTGGGGGGGGGGTGTATGATGATTGGGGGGGGGGGGTGTATGATGAATGGGGGTGTTTGATGAGTGGGGGGGGTTGTATGATGAATAGGGGGGTGTTTGATGAGTGGGGGGGGTGTTTGATGAGTGGGGGGGTGTATGATAAATAGGGGGGTGTTTGATTAGTGGGGGGGGGGTGTATGATAAGTGGGGGGGGGGTGTATGATAAGTGGGGGGGGGGGGTGTATGATAAGTGGGGGGGGGGGGGTGTATGATAAGTGGGGGGGGTGTATGATAAGTGGGGGGGGGGTGTATGATGAGTGGGGGGTGTATGATAAGTGGGGGGGGGGGGTGTATGATAAGTGGGGGGGGGGGGTGTGTATGATGAGTCGTGGGGGGTGTATGATGAATGTGGGGGGGTGTATGATAAGTGGGGGGGGTGTATGATAAGTGGGGGGGGTGTATAAGTGGGGGGGGGGTGTATGATGATTGGGGGGGGGGGGTGTATGATGAATGGGGGTGTTTGATGAGTGGGGGGGGTTGTATGATGAATAGGGGGGTGTTTGATGAGTGGGGGGGGGGTGTATGATAAATAGGGGGGTGTTTGATTAGTGGGGGGGGGGGTGTATGATAAGTGGGGGGGGGTGTATGATGAGTGGGGGGGTGTATGATGAGTGGGGGGGGGTGTATGATGAGTGGGGGGGTGTATGATGAATGTGGGGGGGTGTATGATGAATGTGGGGGGGTGTATGATAAGTGGGGGGGGGGGTGTATAAGTGGGGGGGGTGTATGATGAGTGGGGGGGGGGTGTATGATGAGTGGGGGGGTGTATGATGAATGTGGGGGGGTGTATGATAAGTGGGGGGGGGGTGTATAAGTGGGGGGGGTGTATGATGAGTGGGGGGGGGGTGTATGATGAGTGGGGGGGTGTATGATGAATAGGGGGGTGTATGATGAGTGGGGGGGGGTGTATGATGAATAGGGGGGTGTATGATGAGTGGAGGGGTGTATGATGAGTGGGGGGGTGTGTGTATGAGGAATGGGGGAGGGGGTGTGGGGTCAGATCTCGCAGTGCTCCTCTTCCTGTACTCAGCACTCACCTTCGAGCCAACGGCAGTGTGTGGGGTCCCAGGAGTCAGGCTGAGCCCTATGGGTCGGATCGATCTCAGACTCTCCCCTCTATGTGGATCGGTCAGACGGGTCCAGGCTCCCCTCTAAGTGGATCGGTCGGGTCCAGGCTCCCCTCTATGTGGATCGGTCAGGTCCCGGCTCCCCGCTCCCCTCAATGTGGATCGGATGAGTCGGATGGATCTCAGCAGCACCCGACCTCCTCTGCATTTACTATAGAAAAGTTTAAAACCCGCGACCCCGCCCACCCTCTACTCCTATTGGTCCGCTGCCGGCCAGTGAGAAGGTAGAGCTCCGTGCGTTGTCATGGAGACCTTAAAGAGGTTCAAATCCACCAATAGGAGAATGCGGCATCCGGTGGCTGAGGACAAGGGGGGCGGGGCGGTCGGTGCGCTGTTGTGAAACTCGAACGCAGAGAGATTGTAAGTAGGCGGGGCGTCTTGGCCTGGGGGCGAGGCCTAAAAATTGCAGTAAATATAGCAGTACATTCTGCACGCTCGGTGCCTTCTGCGCACGCGCAACAAAACAACCAGCGGAATACAGTTAACCGCATAAATGCCGGGCAGCGTGCGAGGGACAGGGGGAGGAGCCAGGCCGCACACACCTCACCACACACAGGGGGAGGAGCCACCAAGCCCCCTTACCATGGAAACCACATAGAGCGCCCCCTGGAGGGTTTACATCTCATTCTACAGTGAGTAATTAGGGGGTTCTAAGTCTAAGGGGGGGGTGTCAGTCTGGGGGGGGGGTCCCTCCATCTAAGGGGGAGGTGTCAGTCTGGGGGGGTCCCTCCATCTAAGGGGGGTGTCAGTCTGGGGGTCCCTCCATCTAAGGGGGGGGGGGTCTGTCAGTCTGGGGGGTCCCTCAGTTTATGGGGAATCTGTCAGTCTGGGGGGTCCCTCCATCTAAGGGGGGGTCTGTCAGTCTGGGGGTCCCTCCATCTAAGGGGGGGTCTGTCAGTCTGGGGGGGGTCCCTCCATCTAAGGGGTCTGTCAGTCTGGGGGGGTCCCTCCATCTAAGGGGGAGTCTGTCAGTCTGGGGGTCCCTCCATCTAAGGGGGGGTCTGTCAGTCTGGGGGTCCCTCCATCTAAGGGGGGGGTCTGTCAGTCTGGGGGTCCCTCCATCTAAGGGGGGGTCTGTCAGTCTGGGGGGGGTCCCTCCATCTAAGGGGGGTGTCAGTCTGGGGGGGTCCCTCCATCTAAGGGGGGTGTCAGTCTGGGGGGGTCCCTCCATCTAAGGGGGGTGTCAGTCTGGGGGGGTCCCTCCATCTAAGGGGGGGTCTGTCAGTCTGGGGGTCCCTCCATCTAAGGGGGGTGTCAGTCTGGGGGTCCCTCCATCTAAGGGGGGTGTCAGTCTGGGGGTCCCTCCATCTAAGGGGGGGGGGGGGTCTGTCAGTCTGGGGGGTCCCTCCATCTAAGGGGGGTGTCAGTCTGGGGGTCCCTCCATCTAAGGGGGGGTGTCAGTCTGGGGGGGGTCCCTCTGTTTATGGGGAGTCTGTCAGTCTGGGGGGTCCCTCCATCTAAGGGGGGGTCTGTCAGTCTGGGGGTCCCTCCATCTAAGGGGGGGTCTGTCAGTCTGGGGGGGGTCCCTCCATCTAAGGGGGGTGTCAGTCTGGGGGGGTCCCTCCATCTAAGGGGGGGTCTGTCAGTCTGGGGGTCCCTCCATCTAAGGGGGGGTCTGTCAGTCTGGGGGGGGTCCCTCCATCTAAGGGGGGGTCTGTCAGTCTGGGGGTCCCTCCATCTAAGGGGGAGTCTGTCAGTCTGGGGGGGTCCCTCCATCTAAGGGGGAGTCTGTCAGTCTGGGGGTCCCTCCATCTAAGGGGGGGTCTGTCAGTCTGGGGGGGGTCCCTCCATCTAAGGGGTCTGTCAGTCTGGGGGTCCCTCCATCTAAGGGGGAGTCTGTCAGTCTGGGGGGGTCCCTCCATCTAAGGGGGAGTCTGTCAGTCTGGGGGTCCCTCCATCTAAGGGGGGGTCTGTCAGTCTGGGGGTCCCTCCATCTAAGGGGGGGGGTCTGTCAGTCTGGGGGTCCCTCCATCTAAGGGGGGGTCTGTCAGTCTGGGGGGGGTCCCTCCATCTAAGGGGGGTGTCAGTCTGGGGGGGTCCCTCCATCTAAGGGGGGTGTCAGTCTGGGGGGGTCCCTCCATCTAAGGGGGGGTCTGTCAGTCTGGGGGTCCCTCCATCTAAGGGGGGGTCTGTCAGTCTGGGGG
This sequence comes from Pelophylax lessonae, assembly GCF_965119305.1. Classification (NCBI taxonomy): domain Eukaryota; kingdom Metazoa; phylum Chordata; class Amphibia; order Anura; family Ranidae; genus Pelophylax; species Pelophylax lessonae. The sequence goes on from NC_138774.1 coordinate 287,448,646, forward strand.
TCCCTCCATCTAAGGGGGGTGTCAGTCTGGGGGTCCCTCCATCTAAGGGGGGGTCTGTCAGTCTGGGGGGGTCCCTCCATCTAAGGGGAGTGTCAGTCTGGGGGTCCCTCCATCTAAGGGGGGGTGTCAGTCTGGGGGGGGGGTCCCTCTGTTTATGGGGAGTCTGTCAGTCTGGGGGGTCCCTCCATCTAAGGGGGGGTGTCAGTCTGGGGGGGGGGTCCCTCTGTTTATGGGGAGTCTGTCAGTCTGGGGGGTCCCTCCATCCAAGGGGGGTCTGTCAGTCTGGGGGGTCCCTCCATCCAAGGGGGGTCTGTCAGTCTGGGGGGGTCCCTCCATCTAAGGGGGGTGTCAGTCTGGGGGGTTTGCAGCCTAAGGGGTAAGTTGGGGGGTCCTAAGCCTAGGAGGGTCTGTCAGTTGGGGGGGGGGGCATCAGTCTAGGGGGGAAGTTGGGGGTCCCTCAGTATAAGCGGGTCTGTCAGTCTAGGGGAGTTCCCTAGTTCTCTTTCTCTCTCTCTCTCTCCCCCCCTCTCCTCCTCCTTCCCTCTTTCTACCTCCCCCCGTCACTCCTCTCTCTCACCCCTTGTATTGTAATTAATGGCTGACAGGCAGGTATGACTGAAGGGACCCTATTGGTCTCTTCATCCATAAATGCATCCTTCCGCCTGTCAGCTGTCATGTTCACTGAGACGCGCATGCGCAGCTCAGCGAACATTTACGGCCCCCAATCCGTGCCACGGTAATGGGACTCCCTGTGCACATGAGAAAATCCCTTTTCTTATCAGTCTTGTGACTTCTATCAGTGTCTGGTTAAAGCTTGTAGGAAGAGGTTTCATTCTCCCCTGAGTGTCCTAAGAGGCTGCATGACCCCTGACCTCCTGTCTGGACACTGCTGATTGGCCCTGTGCTGATCCCATGCACTCTCTGAAAAGAAAAACTCTCTAGCAATACACACCAAACTGAGCACGTGCAGCTTGTCCCTTCCCTCTATAATATTCAGAGATGACTTGGAGACACTGGAAGAAGGGGAGGATCAGAGGAGACAGGATCAAACAGCCTTTTTACACAATGCGGAGGATTAACCCCTTAGGTTGCAATGTGAGCATAACAAGTATGCTTTACTGCATATACAGACTGATTTCACTGTTGTGGGTTTAGTAACACTTTAAGGTGAAACATGTTTGTGCTTTAGAACCAATTTAATTTAAATAAAATGTATTAATAATATTAATTATTTTTTTAGATCTAGCTTTGAGAGAAGAAAGGATAACGGTTTGCTCTCTATCTGTCCTTTTTGAAGACATTTAAGCATTTCTTTTTGGTTGATTAAAATCTTTTCTTTCTTTTTTATTTTTTATTTTTCTTTTTTATTTTTTATTTTTCTTTTTTCTTTTCTTTTCTTTTCTTTTCTTTTCTTTTCTTTTCTTTTCTTTTCTTTTCTTTTTCTTTTTCTTTTTTTTTCTCTTCTTGAATACTGATGTAAACATCCGATAAAATGATTTCTATGCTTTTGTGAATTTTTTTTTTTTTTTATACTCAATAAATAATTTTAAATTTTAATCTGATGTGTTTGTCATTTTTTTTAAATAAATGGGTGTATAAATGTATTTATTAAAGTTTTTTTTTTATATATATTTGAATCAGATTATTCATTAGTATTTTAATAAAATTAATTATAAATGAAATATATAACTTTTAATTTTTATTGTGTGTGTCTATTTATTATTTTATTGTACCTTTTGTGTATAAAACATTATGGTATTTCCTGCTTACAAATAACTTATATCAGCTACCCCATCAGAGTGCCCCCCCCCTTATATCATTGGTCCCTATCAGAGTGCCCCCCCTTATATCATTGGTCCCTATCAGAGTGCCCCCCCTTATATCATTGGTCCCTATCAGAGTGCCCCCCCTTATATCATTGGTCCCTATCAGAGTGCCCCCCCCCCCCTTATATCATTGGTCCCTATCAGAGTGCCCCCCTTATATCATTGGTCCCTATCAGAGTGCCCCCTCCTTATATCATTGGTCCCTATCAGAGTGCCCCCCCCTTATATCATTGGTTCCTATCAGAGTGCCCCCCCCTTATATCATTGGTTCCTATCAGAGTGCCCCCCCCCCTTATATCATTGGTCCCTATCAGAGTGCCCCCCCTTATATCATTGGTTCCTATCAGAGTGCCCCCCCTTATATCATTGGTCCCTATCAGAGTGCCCCCCCTTATATCATTGGTCCCTATCAGAGTGCCCCCCCTTATATCATTGGTCCCTATCAGAGTGCCCCCCCATATCATTGGTCCCTATCAGAGTGCCCCCCCCTTATATCATTGGTTCCTATCAGAGTGCCCCCCCCCTTATATCATTGGTCCCTATCAGAGTGCCCCCCCTTATATCATTGGTCCCTATCAGAGTGCCCCCCCTTATATCATTGGTCCCTATCAGAGTGCCCCCCCCTTATATCATTGGTCCCTATCAGAGTGCCCCCCTATATCATTGGTCCCTATCAGAGTGCCCCCCCCCTTATATCATTGGTCCCTATCAGAGTGCTCCCCTTATATCATTGGTCCCTATCAGAGTGCCCCCCCTTATATCATTGGTCCCTATCAGAGTGCTCCCCCTTATATCATTGGTCCCTATCAGAGTGCCCCCTCCTTATATCATTGGTCCCTATCAGAGTGCCCCCCTTATATCATTGGTCCCTATCAGAGTGCCCCCCCCCTTATATCATTGGTCCCTATCAGAGTCCCCCCCCTTATATCATTGGTTCCTATCAGAGTGCCCCCCCCTTATATCATTGGTTCCTATCAGAGTGCCCCCCCTTATATCATTGGTCCCTATCAGAGTGCCCCCCCCTTATATCATTGGTCCCTATCAGAGTGCCCCCCTTATATCATTGGTCCCTATCAGAGTGCCGGACCAGGGGGTGTGGCAAACATATTGCTACCCATGGCTGCATATGGGGATGTGGGTGGAGTCAGGGAGAAGGTGGAGCAGGGGGTGTGGTTAGGCTGTTCTGCCCTGGAGTGACACCAGTGTGATACAAAAACAATATGGAGTTTCCGGTGATCCCCTCTCCCCAATTCAGAGCTGACCTGGAAAAATAAAAATGGCTGCAGACATCAAACATCCACCAATCAGATGTCATCATCTCGTGTCTTAGTGTTTTAGGAATTTTCCAACTTATCCTTGAAGTATAATCAATAAAGTGTATCTCTGGTCACATTTTTTTTACTCAATAAATAATTTTAAATTTTAATCTGATGTGTTTGTATTTTTTTTTTAAATGAATAAGTGTATAAATGTATTTATTAAAGTTTTTTTTTATATATATTTGAATCAGATTATTCATTAGTGTTTTAATAAAATTAATTATAAATTAAATATATAACTTTTAATTTTCATTGTGTGTGTCTATTTAATATTTTATCCACCAATCAGATGTCATCCTCTCATGTCTTAGTGTTTTAGGAATTTTCCAACTTATCCTTGAAGTATAATCAATAAAGTGTATCTCTGGTAACTATTTTTTTTTCTTTTTTTTTTTTTTTGTGACAGCAAAAATTTGGAACATTTTTTTTTAAATTAAATAAAAAAAATTAAAAAAATTAAATTTAAAGCACCCCTCCCCCTAGCCCCAGAGATCACTCTAAACTGATAACCTGTAAAGACTCCTAAAGCGCCGCCTATGGATAATTTTAGGTACTGTTGTTTTTTTTTCCCCATTTCTCAGCCATGTGAAATGGTGAAAACTTGTCCTTGAAGTATAATCAATAAAGTGTATCTCTTGACACAATCTGTTTTTTTTTTTTTTTTTCTGTGACAGCAAAAATTTGGAACATTTTTTTTTTTTAAATGTGTACATTTTTTAAAATTAAATAAATAAAATAAAAATTTAAAGCACTCCTCCCCTCTAGCCCTAGAGATCACCATAAACTCTAAACTGATAACCTGTAAAGAGTCCTAAAGCGCCACCTATGGATAATTTTAGGTACCGTCGTTTTTTCCCCCCATTTCACAGCCATGTGAAATAGTGAAAACTTGTCCTTGAAGTATAATCAATAAAGTGTATCTCTGGTCACAATCTGTTGTTTTTTTTTTTTTTCTGTGGTAGCAAAAATTGGGAACATTTTTTTTTAATGTGTAATTTTTTTTTAAATTAAATAATAAAAAAAAAAAATTAAATTTAAAGCACCACTCTCCCTAGCCCCAGAGATCACCATAAACTCTAAACTGATAACCTGTAAAGGTACCTAAAGCGCCACCTATGGATAATTTTAGATGTGAAATGGTGAAAACTTGTTCTTGAAGTATAATCAATAAAGTGTATCTCTGGTCACACATCCACCAATCAGATGTCATCCTCTCATGTCTTAATGTTTTAGGAATTTTCCAACTTATCCTTGAAGTATAATCAACAAAGTGTATCTCTGGTCACAATCTGTTTTTTTTTTTTTTTTCTGTGACAGCAAAAATTAGGAATTTTTTTTTTTTTAAATGTGTACATTGTTTTTTAAATTAACTTAAAAAAAATAAAATATAAAATTTAAATCACACCTCCCCTAGCCCCAGAGATTACCATAAACTCTAAACTGATAACCTGTAAAGACTCCTAAAGCGCCACCTATGGATAATTTTAGGTACCGTTGTTTTTTTTCACCATTTCACAGCTATGTGCAATATTAAATCTTCACATATTTTGTATCTATTTACTCGATGCCACACCATCTTTTATATTTTACTAAACAAAACTGGGTACTATATTGTGTTTAGGTGCGCTAAAATTCATTTTGGTGTATTTTTTTCCCTAAAATTTGTGTTTAATAAATGGCTGCACCAATATCGTGTGACATAAAATATGGCAACAACCACCATTTAATTCCCCAGGGTCGCTGCTTTCAGAAAATATATCATGTTTGGGTATTATAAGCCATTTTCTAGGGAAAAAAAAACATGTTTATTTTAATAAGTGTGTTAAATGTCAAAACTGTCCTGGGCAACACAGGGTTAAGAAATGTAAAAATAGAATTTTGTCAGCTAGAAGGTAGCCCAGGTCATGTGACCACATATGGAACTCTGGCGTCATAGCAACGGAAGCCCTATATAAGGAGCTGTCACTGGCAGTTAGGCCGATTCACTGAGCTTCTCTTGTAGGGAAAGGACGTGAATTCTGTTGCTCTGAGACGTTGCCTGTTATTTTATAATAGCGCGTTTTTATAGCGAACCAAAAGCGATAAAGTCTGCGGATCTTCTGAATACCAACAAAGAAGAACCAATTATGCAATCAAAAATGATTGCAGCTTCATCAGGAGAATACCGGCCCCCCGCACAGCCCCAAGCCCCTCGTAGGAGGGTGTGTAAGGCCATCAGGCGGAGGCTCAGGGCAGTTCTAAACACCATCTGCCCCCCCTGTATTCCCCTAAAACCCCGGCGGAGACACGCAGAGGGTATGTAGGATCTCATTCTATTATAATGCAAGGAGCTGGAGGGAATTATATGGATTAACATATATACATATATTGGGCAGCCAATATATATATATATATATGTATATATATATATGTATATATAGCACATATATATATATATATATATATATATATATATATATATATATAGCACATATATACATATTTATACATACTGTATATAGTATATATATAAAATAATAAATAATAGATAATATTATTATATATATATATATATATATATATAAAAAAAAAAAAAATAATATATATTATATATATATATATATATATAAAATATAAATACACATATATATGTATATATATTTATATTTATACATACTGTATTCTGTATATATTTAAATATACAGTGTATATATATATATATATATAAATATATAAGACATTGTATTATTAAAAAAAAAAAAAAAAATATATATATATATATATATATATATATATATATATACTGTATTCTGTACACATTTAAATATACGGTGTATAGATAGATTATTTATATATATATATATAAGACATTGCATTATAAAAAAAATAATACATATATATATATATATATATATATATATATATATATATATACTATGCATGCCTCTAGAGCATGAAAATAAAATCAGACAGTACCCTTGCTGCATAACTACTGAAACAAAACCAAACCCAGAATACGGGGATTATTATTATTATTTAGCAGAATGATGTAAATGTAATAAGAGGAAGTCACATGACCTCACAAACACTACTAAACAGAAAACTGCCATAACCCCGGTATTTATGTAAATGGTGGGCGGTCTTCTTTCACATAAGGGTGGTCCCAGGGGTGGATAAGGGATCACCCTTATGGGCGGTGTGAGAGGTGCCTCCTCCCCCTTCCTCCCTCCACTTCCCGGTCGTTTTCCCCGCTTACCGGACCCGTCGGTAGCGGGGAAAACGATCCGATCCGCTCTCCTCTCAGACAGGAAGTCGAGTGAGGGCAAGATGGCCCCCACTCCACTCTATGGCCTTGGAGGACCGGAGCGACGTCATACGTCACTTCCTAGCAACGGTTTTAAAGAGCCCATTTTTTTTTCATCATGAAAAAAATGACTTTTTATTTTTATTTTTTAGTGTAGATGTGAGGTGTGAGGTCTTTTTGACCCCAGATCTCACATTAAAGAGGTCCTGTCCCCCTTATTTCTATTACAAGGGATGTTTACATTATTTGTAATAGGAATAAAAGTGATCAAAAACAATTTTTTTAAAAGGACAGTGTAAAAAAAAAAAAGTAAAAGATAAAATTGATTGGGAAAAAAAAATTAAAGCGCCCCGTCCCCCGTTAGCTCGCGCGCAGAAGCGAACGCATACGGAAGCCCCGCCCACATATGTAAAGGGTGTTCAAACCACACATGTGAGATATCGCCGCGATCGTTAGAGCGAGAGCAATAATTGTAACCTGCAGAAATTTTTAAACTGCCGCCTACGGGGATTTTTAAGTACCGATGTTTGTCGCCATTCCACGAGCGTGCGCAAATTTTGAAGCATGACATGTTGGGTATCTATTTACTCGGCGTAACATCATCTTTCACATTATAGAAAAAAATTGGGCTAACTTTACTGTTTTTTATTTTTTTAATTCAGAAAAGATTATCTTTTCCCCAAAAATTGTGTTTGTAAGACCGCTGCGAAAATATAGTGTGATGGAAAATATTGCAACAATTTTATTCTCTAGGATCCCTGCTAGAAAAAAAAATAAAAAAATATATATATATACATACATATATATATATATATATATATATATATATATATATATATATAATGTTCAGGTGTTCTAAGTCATTTTCTAGGAAAAAAAGAAATGATTTTAACTTGTAAACAAGTGTCAGAAAAAGGCTCGGTCCAGAAGTGCTTAAAACAGGAAGATGGTGTATACATACATATAATAATGTGCAAATACAAAGCCATGCTTTGCGAAATACAAAGAAATATTTTTTTTGTGCAAAAGTCCCTGGTGCAAAGCTCTGCCGGAAGCTGCACATGCATCAACACAGTCCATGCAGCACTATGTGCAATTCTACAGTGCAACCTTCAATTGCATCAAATGTGCAATTTTTGCTAAAAAAAAAAAAAAAAGATTTCTAATATTTTGCATAGAATTGCTGGCATTTGCACCTTATTATATGTTATAGGAAATGGTCCATGCACAGCTTCCGGCAGAGCTTGGCACCTAGGACTTTTGCACAAAATAAAAAAAAATAAAAATAAAAAATATATATATTTTTTTGTATCCTGCACAAAATTGCTGGCATTTGGATTTTATTATATGTTATAGGAAATGGTGCATGCACAGCTTCCGGCAGAGCTTGGCACCTAGGAATTTTGCACAAAATAAAAAAAATAAAAAATAAATAAAAAATATATTTTTTTTATATCCTGCACAGAATTGCAGGACTTTTGCACAAAAAAAAAAAAAAAAAAAAATATATATATATATATATATATATATATATATATATATATATAAATATATATATATATATATATATATATATATATTTTTTTTTTTTTTTTTCATATCCTGCACAGAATTGCTGGCGTTTGCACTTTATTATATGTTACAGGAAATGGTCCATGCACAGCTTCCAATGGAGCTTGGTACCTAGGAATTTTGCACAAAATAAAAAAAAAATATATTTTTTTTCTTTTTTTTTATATCCTGCACAGAGTTGCTGGCATTTGCACCTTATTATATGTTATAGGAAATGGTGCATGCACAGCTTCCGGCAGAGCATTGCACCTAGGACTAATTTTTATTTTTTTTATATTTTGCACAAATTAAATGTACAGCGGTCCAGCACACATATGTAAATGGCGATTGCATCACACATGTGAGATATCACCATGAATATCAGAGTGAGATAATAATTTTATTACCAGAGATCACCATGAACTCTAAACTGATAACCTGTAAAGACTCTTAAAGCGCCACCTATGGAAAATTTTAGGTTCCCTCGTTTTTTCTTTTTTTTTACCATTTCACAGCCATGTCCATAATTAAATCCTCACATATTTCATATCAATTTATTCAATGCCACACCATGTTTTATATTTTACAAAAAAAATGTGGAACTATATTGTGTTTGTGTGCGCTGAAATTCATTTTGGTGTATTTTTTTCCCCTAAAATTTGTGTTTAATAAATGGCTGCACCAATATCGTGTGACATAAAATATGGCAACAACCACCATTTAATTCCCCAGGGTCGCTGCTTTCAGAAAATATATCATGTTTGGGTATTATAAGCCATTTTCTAGCAAAAAAAAACAAAACATGTTTATTTTAATAAGTGTGTGAGAAATGTCAAAACTGTCCTGGGCAACACAGGGTTGAGAAATGTAAAAATAGAATTTTGTCAGTTAGAAGGCAGCCCAGGTCATGTGACCACATATGGAACTCTATCGTCATAGCAACGGAAGCCCTATATAAGGAGCTGTCACTGGCAGTTAGGCCGATTCACTGAGCTTCTCTTGTAGGGAAAGGACGTGAATTCTGTTGCTCTGAGACGTTGCCTGTTATTTTATAATAGCGCGTTTTTATAGCGAACCAAAAGCGATAAAGTCTGCGGATCTTCTGTATACCAACAAAGAAGAACCAATTATGCAATCAAAAATGATTGCAACTTCATCAGGAGAATACCAGCCCCCCGCACAGCCCAAAGCCCCTCGTAGGAGGGTGTGTAAGGCCATCAGGCGGGGGCTCAGGGCAGTTCTAAACACCATCTGCCCCCCCTGTATTCCCCTAAAACCCCGGCGGAGACACACAGAGGGTATGTAGGATCTCATTCTATTATAATGCAAGGAGCTGGAGGGAATTATATGGATTAACATATATACATATATATATATATATATATATATATATAATTTATTTTTGGAGGGGGGAGGGAGTCATTACTAAATACACATGATTTTATGATTTTAAATGCAAGATCTATGTATCTATGCACTATATATATATATATATATAGTTATATATACAGTGTATAGATAATAGGACCTTGCATTAAAAATATATATATATATGTATATATACACATACTGTATATATTTTACAAAAAATATACATAAATAAAAAACAAATATATATACACTATATTGTATATATACTGTACTCTGTGTACATTTATATATACAGTGGGTAGATAGATAGACATTTCATTAAAAAAAAAAATATATATATATATATATACTAGGTATACCTCTAGGGCATGATGAAGGGTACAGATAGTGCTGCAGAGCTACGGAAACAAAACCAAACAAAGAAATATATACAAAATAATATAATATAATAAATAAATAATAATAAAAAAAACTGTATATATATATATATATATATATATATATATACTGTATTCTGTATACATATATATGTACAGTGTATAGATAGATAGATAGATAGATAGATAGATAGATAGATAGATAGATAGATAGATAGACATGCATTTAAAAATATATATATATATATATATACACATACTGTCTATATTTTACAGAAAATATTAATAAATAAATATGTCTATATATATATATACTGTATTCTGTATACAGTGTATGGATAGATAGATAGACAGATAGACATTGCATTAAAACAAACCAAAAAAATAATGTATATATATATATATATATAGCACATATATACATATATATATATATATACTGTATTCTGTATATATTTAAATATACAGTGTACATATATATATATATAAGTATATAAGACATTGTATTATAAAAAAATATATATATATCTATATCTATATATATATATATATATATATATATATATATACTGTATTCTGTACACATTTAAACATTTAAATATACGGTGTATAGATATATATATATATATGTATACTAAGACATTGCATTATAAAAAAAATAATACATATACATATATATATATATATATATATATATATATATATATATATATATATAACACATATATATATACTATGCATGCCTCTGGAGCATGAAAATAAAATCAGACAGTACCCTTGCTGCATAACTACTGAAACAAAACCAAACCCAGAATACGGGGATTATTATTATTATTTAGCAGAATGATGTAAATGTAATAAGAGGAAGTCACATGACCTCACAAACACTACTAAACAGAAAGCTGCCACAACCCCGGTATTTATTTAGACTGTTGGCGGTCTTCTTTCACATAAGGGTGGTCCCAGGACCGAACCCATCGGTAGCGGGGAAAACGATCCGATCCGCTCTCCTCTCAGACAGGAAGTCGAGTGAGGGCAAGATGGCCCCCACTCCACTCTATGGCCTTGGAGGACCGGAGCGACGTCATACGTCACTTCCTAGCAACGGTTTTAAAGAGCCCATTTTTTTTTCATCATGAAAAAAATTACTTTTTCTTTTTATTTTTTTTTTTTAGCGTAGATGTGAAGTGTGAGGTCTTTTTGGCCCCCAGATCTCACATTAAAGAGGACCTGTCCTGCTTATTCCTATTACAAGGGATGTTTACATTATTTGCAATAGGAATAAAAGTGATCAAATGCATTTTTTTTTAAAAGGACAGTGTAAAAAAAAAAAGTAAAAGATAAAATTAATTGGAAAAAAAAATTAAGGCGCCCCGTCCCCCGTTAGCTCGTGCGCAGAAGCGAACGCATACGGAAGCCCCGCCCACATATGTAAAGGGTGTTCAAACCACACATGTGAGATATCGCCGCGATCGTTAGAGCGAGAGCAATAATTTGAGCCCTAGATCTCCTCTGTAATTCTAATCTGGTAACCTGTAGAAATTTATAAAGCGTCGTCTATGTGGATTTTAAAATTTGTCGCCATTTCACGAACGTGCGCAATTTTGAAGCATGACATGTTGGGTATCTATTTACTCGGCATAACATTATCTTTCACATTATAGAAAAAAAATTGGGCTAACTTTACTGTTTTTTATTTTTTTAATTCAATTTCCAAAAAAATTGTGTTTGTAAGACCGCTGCGAATATATAGTGTGATGGAAAATATTGCAACAATTTTATTCTCTAGGATCCCTGCTAGAAAAAAAAAAAAAAAAAAATATATATATATATATATATATATATATATATATACATATATACACACACACACACACACACACATGTATATATATAATGTTCGGGAGTTCTAAGTCATTTTCTAGCAAAAAAAATAAATTATTTTAATAATAATAATAATAATAATAATAAGAAATTATTTTAATAATAATAAATAAATAAAATATATATATATATACACACACACACACATATCTATATATAATGTTCGGGGGTTCTAAGTAATTTTCTAGCAAAAAAAGAAATGATTTTAACTTGTAAACAACAAGTGTCAGGAAAAGGCCCGGTCCAGAAGTGCTTAAAACAGGAAGATGGTGTATACATACATATAATCATGTGCAAATACAAAGCCATGCTTTGCGAAATACAAAGAAATATTTTTTTTTGTGCAAAAGTCCCTGGTGCAAAGCTCTGCCGGAAGCTGCACATGCATCAACACAGTCCATGCAGCACTATGTGCAATTCTACAGTGCAACCTTCAATCGCATCAAATGTGCAATTTTTGCTCAAAAAAAAAAAAAGATTTCTAATATTTTGCACAGAATTGCTGGCATTTACACCTTATTATATGTTATAGGAAATGGTGCATGCACAGCTTCCAACAGAGCTTGGCACCTAGGACTTTTGCACAAAATAAAAAAAAAAAAAAATAAAAAAAAAAATATATATATTTTTTTATATCCTGCACAGAATTGCTGGCATTTGCACCTTATTATATGTTGTAGGAAATGGTGCATGCACAGTTTTCAACAGAGCGTTGCACCTAGAATTCTTGTACAAAATAAATAAAAAATAAAAAAATCCTAGGAAAAAAAAATGTTTTCATATCCTGCACAGAATTGCTGGCATTTGCACCTTATTATATGTTATAGGAAATGGTGCATGCACAGCTTCCGGCAGAGCTTGGCACCTAGGACTTTTGCACAAAAAATAAATAAATATATATATACATATATATATATATATATATATATATATATATATATATATATATATATATATATTCATATCCTGCACAGAGTTGCTGGCATTTGCACCTTATTATATGTTATAGGAAATGGTGCATGCACAGCTTCCGGCAGGGCATTGCACCTAGGACTAATTTTTATTTTTTTTATATTTTGCACAAATTAAATGCACAGCGGTCCAGCACACATATGTAAATGGCGATTGCATCACACATGTGAGATATCGCCATGAATATCAGAGTGAGATAATAATTTTATTACCAGAGATCACCATGAACTCTAAACTGATAACCTGTAAAGACTCTTAAAGCGCCACCTATGGAAAATTTTAGGTACCGTCGTTTTTTTTTTCTTTACCATTTCACAGCCATGTCCATAATTAAATCCTCACATATTTCATATCAATTTATTCAATACCACACCATGTTTTATATTTTACAAAAAAAATGTGGAACTATATTGTGTTTGTGTGCACTGAAATTCATTTTGGTGTATTTTTTTTCCTAAATTTTTGTGTTTAATAAATGGCTGCACCAATATCGTGTGACATAAAATATGGCAACAACCACCATTTAATTCCCCAGGGTCGCTGCTTTCAGAAAATATATCATGTTTGGGTATTATAAGTCATTTTCTAGCAAAAAAAAACAAAACATGTTTATTTTAACAAGTGTGTGAGAAATGTCAAAACTGTCCTGGGCAACACAGGGTTAAGAAATGTAAAAATAGAATTTTGTCAGCTAGAAGGCAGCCCAGGTCATGTGACCACATATGGAACTCTGACGTCATAGCAACGGAAGCCCTATATAAGGAGCTGTCACTGGCAGTTAGGCCGATTCACTGAGCTTCTCTTGTAGGGAAAGGACGTGAATTCTGTTGCTCTGAGACGTTGCCTGTTATTTTATAATAGCGCGTTTTTATAGCGAACCAAAAGCGATAAAGTCTGCGGATCTTCTGTATACCAACAAAGAAGAACCAATTATGCAATCAAACATGGTTGCAACTTCATCAGGAGAATACCAGCCCCCCGCACAGCCCCAAGCCCCTCGTAGGAGGGTGTGTAAGGCCATCAGGCGGGGGCTCAGGGCAGTTCTAAACACCATCTGCCCCCCCTGTATTCCCCTAAAACCCCGGCGGAGACACGCAGAGGGTATGTAGGATCTCATTCTATTATAATGCAAGGAGCTGGAGGGAATTATATGGATTAACATATATACATATATATATAGATAGATGAGGGGGTCATTACTAAATACACATTGCAGGGTCACTGGATAGAGGGGGGAAGGGTTGGAGCCCCTGGAAGGTTTTAATGCTTTCTGTGTCCCCATTAATGGGTTAGGAAGTGATGGGGAAATCCAAACATTTTTAGCTGCCATTAGAGGAGAAATCTTCCAATGGGGGGTGGGGGGAGGGGGGTGGACCATTCATAAGTGCCCACTCCTTCAGATGGCAGTTGGCCTGCAGGAGACATTTATCAGGTGTGCAGGAGGAATGGGCAGATCTGATTGGCTGCTCAATGTCAAGGAGAAAACTGACAAACCCCCGGGTCCCCATCATCATTTTCAGTTATGATTTTAAATGCAAGATCTATGTATCTATGCACTATATATATATATATATATATATATATATATATATATAGTGTATAGTTATATATACAGTGTATAGATAATAGGACCTTGCATTAAAAAAAAAAAAAAAAATATATATATATATATATATATATATATATACATATATATATATATACACATACTCTATATATTTTACAAAAAATATACATAAATAAAAAAAATATATATACACTATATTGTATATATACTGTACTCTGTGTACATTTATATATACACTGGGTAGATAGATAGACATTTACAAAAAATATGAATAAATAAATATGTGTATATATATATATATATATATATATATATATATATATATACACTGTATTCTGTATACAGTGTATAGATAGATAGATAGATAGACAGATATAAATTGCATTAAAACAAGCCAAAAAAATAATGTATATATATATATATATACATATATATATATATATATATATATATATGTATATATATATATATGTATATATATATATATATATATATACATTATTTTTTTGGCTTGTTTTAATGCAATTTATATCTGTCTATCTATCTATCTATACACTGTATACAGAATACAGTATATATATATATATATATATATATATATATATATAGCACATATATATATATAGCACATATATACATATTTATACATACTGTATATAATATATATATAAAAAATAATATATAATAAATAAATAATAATAAATAATAGATAATATTATTATACATATATATATATATAAATAAAAAAATAATAAATAATATATAATATATATTATATATATACATATATAAAATATAAATACACATATATATGTATATATATTTATATTTATACATACTGTATTCTGTATATATTTAAATATACAGTATATATATATATATATATATATATATAAATATATAAGACATTGTATTATTAAAAAAAAAAATATATATATATATATATATATACTGTATTCTGTACACATTTAAATATACACAGAATACAGTATGTATAAATATATATACATATATATGTGTATTTATATTTTATATATATATATAATATATATTATATATCAGAAAAAGGCTCGATCCAGAAGTGCTTAAAACAGGAAGATGGTGTATACATACATATAATCATGTGCAAATACAAAGCCATGCTTTGCGAAATACAAAGAAATATTTTTTTTGTGCAAAAGTCCCTGGTGCAAAGCTCTGCCGGAAGCTGCACATGCATCAACACAGTCCATGCAGCACTATGTGCAATTCTACAGTGCAACCTTCAATCGCATCAAAGGTGCAATTTTTGCTCAAAAAAAAAAAAAAGATTTCTAATATTTTGCATAGAATTGCTGGCATTTGCACCTTATTATATGTTATAGGAAATGGTGCATGCACAGCTTCCAACAGAGCTTGGCACCTAGGACTTTTGCACAAAATAAAATAAATTAATAAATAAAAAAATATATATATTTTTTTTATATCCTGCACAAAATTGCTGGCATTTGCACCTTATTATATGTTATAGGAAATGGTGCATGCACAGCTTCCGGCAGAGCTTGGCACCTAGGACTTTTGCACAAAATAAAATAAATAAATAAATAAATAAATAAAAAATATATATTTTTTTATATCCTGCACAGAATTGCTGGCATTTGCACCTTATTATATGTTGTAGGAAATGGTGCATGCACAGCTTCCGGCAGAGCTTGGTACCTAGGACTTTTGCACAAAAAAAAAAAAAAAATATATATATATTTTTTTTTTTTTCATATCCTGCACAGAATTGCTGGCATTTGCACTTTATTATATGTTACAGGAAATGGTCCATGCACAGCTTCCAACAGAGCTTGGTACCTAGGAATTTTGCACAAAATAAAAAAAAAATATATATTTTTTTTCTTTTATTTTATATCCTGCACAGAGTTGCTGGCATTTGCACCTTATTATATTTTATAAGAAATGGTGCATGCACAGCTTCCAGAAGAGATAGACACCTAGGACTTTTGCACAAAAAAAAAAATAATAAAAAAAAAAATATATATATATATATTCATATCATGCACAGAGTTGCTGGCATTTGCACCTTATTATATGTTATATGAAATGGTGTATGCACAGCTTCCGGCAGAGCATTGCACCTAGGACTAATTTTTATTTTTTTATATATATACATATATGTAAATGGCGATTGCATCACACATGTGAGATATCGCCATGAATATCAGAGTGAGATAATAATTTTATTACCAGAGATCACCATGAACTCTAAACTGATAACCTGTAAAGACTCTTAAAGTGCCACCTATGGAAAATTTTAGGTACCGTCGTTTTTTTTTTTTTTACCATTTCACAGCCATGTCCATAATTAAATCTTCACATATTTCATATCAATTTATTCAATGCCACACCATCTTTTATATTTTACAAAAAAAATGTGGAACTATATTGTGTTTGTGTGCACTGAAATTCATTTTGGTGTATTTTTTTTCCTACATTTTTGTGTTTAATAAATGGCTGCACCAATATCGTGTGACATAAAATATGGCAACAACCACCATTTAATTCCCCAGGGTCGCTGCTTTCAGAAAATATATCATGTTTGGGTATTATAAGCCATTGTCTAGGGAAAAAAAAACATGTTTATTTTAATAAGTGTGTTAAATGTCAAAACTGTCCTGGGCAACACAGGGTTAAGAAATGTAAAAATAGAATTTTGTCAGTTAGAAGGCAGCCCAGGTCATGTGACCACATATGGAACTCTGTCGTCATAGCAACGGAAGCCCTATATAAGGAGCTGTCACTGGCAGTTAGGTTGATTCACTGAGCTTCTCTTGTAGGGAAAGGACGTGAATTCTGTTGCTCTGAGACGTTGCCTGTTATTTTATAATAGCGCGTTTTTATAGCGAACCAAAAGCGATAAAGTCTGCGGATCTTCTGTATACCAACAAAGAAGAACCAATTATGCAATCAAAAATGGTTGCATCTTTATCAGGAGAATACCAGCCCCCCGCACAGCCCAAAGCCCCTCGTAGGAGGGTGTGTAAGGCCATCAGGCGGGGGCTCAGGGCAGTTCTAAACACCATCTGCCCCCCCTGTATTCCCCTAAAACCCCGGCGGAGACACGCAGAGGGTATGTAGGATCTCATTCTATTATAATGCAAGGAGCTGGAGGGAATTATATGGATTAACATATATACATACACATATATATATATATAATTTCTTTTTGGAGGGGGGAGGGAGTCATTACTAAATACACATGATTTTATGATTTTAAATGCAAGATCTATGTATCTATGCATTATATATATATATAGTATATAGTTATATATACAGTGTATAGATAATAGGACCTTGCATTAAAAATATATATGTATATATACACATACTGTATATATTTTACAAAAAATATACATAAATAAAAAATATATATATATACACTATATTGTATATATACTGTACTCTGTGTACATTTATATATACAGTGGGTAGATAGATAGACATTTACAAAAAATATTAATAAATAAATATGTGTATTTTTTCTGATATATAATATATATTATATATATTATATATATATATATATATATATATATATATATATATATATATATATATATAAATATATAAGACATTGTATTATTAAAAAAAAAAAATATATATATATATTTATATTTTATATATATATATATATATATATATATATATATATATATATATATAATATATATTATATATCAGAAAAAGGCTCGATCCAGAAGTGCTTAAAACAGGAAGATGGTGTATACATACATATAATCATGTGCAAATACAAAGCCATGCTTTGCGAAATACATAGAAATATTTTTTTGTGTGCAAAAGTCCCTGGTGCAAAGCTCTGCCGGAAGCTGCACATGCATCAACACAGTCCATGCAGCACTATGTGCAATTCTACAGTGCAACCTTCAATCGCATCAAATGTGCAATTTTTGTATGAAAAATAAAAAAATATAATAATAAAATATAAAATATAAAATAAAATAATAAAATAATATAATATAATATATTTTTTTTAAATCCTTCACAGAGTTGCTGGCATTTGCACCTTATTATATGTTATAGGGAATGGTGCATGCACAGCTTCCGGCAGAGCTTGGCACCTAGGAATTTTGCACAAAATAAAAAAATAAATAAATAAATAAAAAATATATTTTTTTATATCCTGCACAAAATTGCTGGCATTTGCATTTTATTATATGTTATAGGAAATGGTCCATGCACAGCTTCCGGCAGAGCTTGGCACCTAGGACTTTTGCACAAAATAAAAAAATAAAAAAATAAATAAATAAATAAAAATATATATTTTTTTATATCCTGCACAGAATTGCTGGCATTTGCACCTTATTATATGTTGTAGGAAATGGTGCATGCACCGCTTCCGGCAGAGCTTTGCACCTAGAATTCTTGTACAAAATAAATAAAAAATAAAAAAATCCTAGGAAAAAAAAATGTTTTCATATCCTGCACAGAATTGCTGGCATTTGCACCTTATTATATGTTATATGAAATGGTGTATGCACAGCTTCCGGCAGAGCATGGCACCTAGGACTTTTGCACAAAAAAAAAAAAAAATATATATATATATATATATATATATATATAAATATATATATATATATATATATATATATATATATATTTTTTTTTTTTTTCATATCCTGCACAGAATTGCTGGCATTTGCACTTTATTATATGTTACAGGAAATGGTCCATGCACAGCTTCCAACAGAGCTTGGTACCTAGGAATTTTGCACAAAATAAAAAAAATATATATATTTTTTTTCTTTTTTTTTATATCCTGCACAGGGTTGCTGGCATTTGCACCTTATTATATTTTATAAGAAATGGTGCATGCACAGCTTCCAGAAGAGATAGACACCTAGGACTTTTGCACAAAAAAAAAAAAAAAAAATATATATATATATATATATTCATATCATGCACAGAGTTGCTGGCATTTGCACCTTATTATATGTTATAGGAAATGGTGCATGCACAGCTTCCGGCAGAGCATTGCACCTAGGACTAATTTTTATTTTTTTATATATATATATACACATATGTAAATAGCGATTGCATCACACATGTGAGATATCGCCATGAATATCAGAGTGAGATAATAATTTTATTACCAGAGATCACCATGAACTCTAAACTGATAACCTGTAAAGACTCTTAAAGTGCCACCTATGGAAAATTTTAGGTACCGTCGTTTTTTTTTTTTTACCATTTCACAGCCATGTCCATAATTAAATCTTCACATATTTCATATCAATTTATTCAATACCACACCATGTTTTATATTTTACAAAAAGAATGTGGAACTATATTGTGTTTGTGTGCGCTGAAATTCATTTTGGTGTATTTTTTTTCCTAAATTTTTGTGTTTAATAAATGGCTGCACCAATATCGTGTGACATAAAATATGGCAACAACCACCATTTAATTCCCCAGGGTCGCTGCTTTCAGAAAATATATCATGTTTGGGTATTATAAGCCATTTTCTAGGGAAAAAAAAAACATGTTTATTTTAATAAGTGTGTTAAATGTCAAAACTGTCCTGGGCAACACAGGGTTAAGAAATGTAAAAATAGAATTTTGTCAGCTACAAGGCAGCCCAGGTCATGTGACCACATATGGAACTCTGTCGTCATAGCAACGGAAGCCCTATATAAGGAGCTGTCACTGGCAGTTAGGCCGATTCACTGAGCTTCTCTTGTAGGGAAAGGACGTGAATTCTGTTGCTCTGAGACGTTGCCTGTTATTTTATAATAGCGCGTTTTTATAGCGAACCAAAAGCGATAAAGTCTGCGGATCTTCTGTATACCAACAAAGAAGAACCAATTATGCAATCAAACATGGTTGCAACTTCATCAGGAGAATACCAGCCCCCCGCACAGCCCCAAGCCCCTCGTAGGAGGGTGTGTAAGGCCATCAGGCGGGGGCTCAGGGCAGTTCTAAACACCATCTGCCCCCCCTGTATTCCCCTAAAACCCCGGCGGAGACACGCAGAGGGTATGTAGGATCTCATTCTATTATAATGCAAGGAACTGGAGGGAATTATATGGATTAACATATATACATATATATATAGATAGATGAGGGGGTCATTACTAAATACACATTGCAGGGTCACTGGATAGAGGGGGGAAGGGTTAGAGCCCCTGGAAGGTTTTAATGCTTTCTGTGTCCCCATTAATGGGTTAGGAAGTGATGGGGAAATCCAAACATTTTTAGCTGCCATTAGAGGAGAAATCTTCCAATGGGGGGAGGGGGGTGGACCATTCATAACTGCCCACTCCTTCAGATGGCAGTTGGCCTGCAGGAGACATGTATCAGGTGTGCAGGAGGAATGGCCAGATCTGATTGGCTGCCCAATGTGAGGGAGAAAACTGACAAACCCCCGGGTCCCCATCATCATTTTCAGTTATGATTTTAAATGCAAGATCTATGTATCTATGCACTATATATATATATATATATATATATATATATAGTGTATAGTTTTATATACAGTGTATAGATAATAGGACCTTGCATTAAAAAAAAAAAAAAAAAAATATATATATATATATATATATATATATATATATATATATATATACACATACTCTATATATTTTACAAAAAATATACATAAATAAAAAAAAAATATATACACTATATTGTATATATATACTGTACTCTGTGTACATTTATATATACAGTGGGTAGATAGATAGACATTTACAAAAAATATTAATAAATAAATATGTGTATATATATATATATATATATATATATATACACTGTATTCTGTATACAGTGTATAGATAGATAGATAGACAGATATAAATTGCATTAAAACAAACCAAAAAAATAATGTATATATATATATACATTACATATATATATATATAGCACATATATATAGCACATATATACATATTTATACATACTGTATATAGTATATATATAAAAAATAATATATAATAAATAAATAATAATAAATAATAGATAATATATATATATATATATATATATATATATATATATATATATATATATATATATATATATATATATATATATATATATATATATATATATAAATAAAAAAATAATAAATAATATATAATATATATTATATATATATATACATATATAAAATATAAATACACATATATATGTATATATATTTATATTTATACATACTGTATTCTGTATATATTTAAATATACAGTGTATATATATATATATATATATATATATATATATATATATATATATATATATATATATATATATATATAAATATATAAGACATTGTATTATTAAAAAAAAAAAAATATATATATATATATATACTGTATTCTGTACACATTTAAATATACACAGAATACAGTATGTATAAATATAAATATATATACATATATATGTGTATTTATATTTTATATATATATATATATATATATATAATATATATTATATATCAGAAAAAGGCTCGGTCCAGAAGTGCTTAAAACAGGAAGATGGTGTATACATACATATAATAATGTGCAAATACAAAGCCATGCTTTGCGAAATACAAAGAAATATTTTTTTTGTGCAAAAGTCCCTGGTGCAAAGCTCTGCCGGAAGCTGCACATGCATCAACACAGTCCATGCAGCACTATGTGCAATTCTACAGTGCAACCTTCAATCACATCAAAGGTGCAATTTTTGCTCAAAAAAAAAAAAAAGATTTCTAATATTTTGCATAGAATTGCTGGCATTTGCACCTTATTATATGTTATAGGGAATGGTGCATGCACAGCTTCCGGCAGAGCTTGGAACCTAGGAGTTTTGCACAAAATAAAAAAAAAATAAAAATAAAAAATATATATATATTTTTTTGTATCCTGCACAAAATTGCTGGCATTTGGATTTTATTATATGTTATAGGAAATGGTGCATGCACAGCTTCCGGCAGAGCTTGGCACCTAGGAATTTTGCACAAAATAAAAAAATAAATAAATAAATAAAAAATATATTTTTTTATATCCTGCACAGAATTGCTGGCATTTGCACCTTATTATATGTTGTAGGAAATGGTGCATGCACAGCTTCCGGCAGAGCTTTGCACCTAGAATTCTTGTACAAAATAAATAAAAAATAAAAAAATCCTAGGAAAAAAAAATGTTTTCATATCCTGCACAGAATTGCTGGCATTTGCACCTTATTATATGTTATATGAAATGGTGTATGCACAGCTTCCGGCAGAGCATGGCACCTAGGACTTTTGCACAAAAAAAAAAAAATATATATATATATATATATATATTTTTTTTTTCATATCCTGCACAGAATTGCTGGCATTTGCACTTTATTATATGTTACAGGAAATGGTCCATTCACAGCTTCCAACAGAGCTTGGTACCTAGGAATTTTGCACAAAATAAAAAAATATATATATTTTTTTTCTTTTTTTTTTTTATATCCTGCACAGAGTTGCTGGCATTTGCACCTTATTATATGTTATAGGAAATGGTGCATGCACAGCTTCCGGCAGAGCATTGCACCTAGGACTAATTTTTATTTTTTTTATATTTTGCACAAATTAAATGCACAGCGGTCCAGCACACATATGTAAATGACGATTGCATCACACATGTGAGATATCGCCATGAATATCAGAGTGAGATAATAATTTTATTACCAGAGATCACCATGAACTCTAAACTGATAACCTGTAAAGACTCTTAAAGCGCCACCTATGGAAAATTTTAGGTTCCGTCGTTTTTTGTTTTTTTACCATTTCACAGCCATGTCCATAATTAAATCTTCACATATTTCATATCAATTTATTCAATGCCACACCATGTTTTATATTTTACAAAAAAAATGTGGAACTATATTGTGTTTGTGTGCGCTGAAATTTATTTTGGTGTATTTTTTTCTCTAAATATTTGTGTTTAATAAATGGCTGCACCAATATCGTGTGACATAAAATATGGCAACAACCACCATTTAATTCTCCGGGATCGCTGCTTTCAGAAAACATATCATGTTTGGGTATTATAAGCCAAAAAAAAAAAACATGTTTATTTTAATAAGTGTGTTAAATGTCAAAACTGTCCTGGGCAACACAGGGTTAAGAAATGTAAAAATAGAATTTTGTCAGCTACAAGGCAGACCAGGTCATGTGACCACATATGGAACTCTGTCGTCATAGCAACGGAAGCCCTATATAAGGAGCTGTCACTGGCAGTTAGGCCGATTCACTGAGCTTCTCTTGTAGGGAAAGGACGTGAATTCTGTTGCTCTGAGACGTTGCCTGTTATTTTATAATAGCGCGTTTTTATAGCGAACCAAAAGCGATAAAGTCTGCGGATCTTCTGTATACCAACAAAGAAGAACCAATTATGCAATCAAACATGGTTGCATCTTTATCAGGAGAATACCAGCCCCCCGCACAGCCCAAAGCCCCTCGTAGGAGGGTGTGTAAGGCCATCAGGCGGGGGCTCAGGGCAGTTCTAAACACCATCTGCCCCCCCTGTATTCCCCTAAAACCCCGGCGGAGACACGCAGAGGGTATGTAGGATCTCATTCTATTATAATGCAAGGAGCTGGAGGGAATTATATGGATTAACATATATACATACACACATATATATATATAATTTCTTTTTGGAGGAGGGAGGGAGTCATTACTAAATACACATGATTTTATGATTTTAAATGCAAGATCTATGTATCTATGCACTATATATATAGTATATAGTTATATATACAGTGTATAGATAATAGGACCTTGCATTAAAAATATATATATGTATATATACACATACTGTATATATTTTACAAAAAATATACATAAATAAAAAAAAAATATATATATATATATACACTATATTGTATATATACTGTACTCTGTGTACATTTATATATACAGTGGGTAGATAGATAGACATTTACAAAAAATATTAATAAATAAATATGTGTGTATATATATATATATATATATATATATATATATATATATATATATACTGTATTCTGTATACAGTGTATAGATAGATAGATAGATAGATAGACAGATATAAATTGCATTAAAACAAACCAAAAAAATAATGTATATATATATATATACATATATATATATATATATATATATATATATATATATAGCACATATATATATATATATATAGCACATATATACATATTTATACATACTGTATATAATATATATATAAAAAATAATATATAATAAATAAATAATAATAAATAATAGATAATATTATTATACATATATATATATAAATAAAAAAATAATAAATAATATATAATATATATTATATATATACATATATAAAATATAAATAAACATATATATGTATATATATTTATATTTATACATACTGTATTCTGTATATATTTAAATATACAGTATATATATATATATATATATATATATATATATATATATATATATAAATATATAAGACATTGTATTATTAAAAAAAAAAAAATATATATATATAGATATACTGTATTCTGTACACATTTAAATATACACAGAATACAGTATGTATAAATATAAATATATATACATATATATGTGTTTTAATATTTTATATATATATATAATATATATTATATATCAGAAAAAGGCTCGATCCAGAAGTGCTTAAAACAGGAAGATGGTGTATACATACATATAATAATGTGCAAATACAAAGCCATGCTTTGCGAAATACAAAGAAATATTTTTTTTGTGCAAAAGTCCCTGGTGCAAAGCTCTGCCGGAAGCTGCACATGCATCAACACAGTCCATGCAGCACTATGTGCAATTCTACAGTGCAACCTTCAATCACATCAAAGGTGCAATTTTTGCTCAAAAAAAAAAAAAGATTTCTAATATTTTGCATAGAATTGCTGGCATTTGCACCTTATTATATGTTATAGGGAATGGTGCATGCACAGCTTCCAACAGAGCTTGGCACCTAGGACTTTTGCACAAAATAAAATAAATTAATAAATAAAAAAATATATATATTTTTTTTTTATCCTGCACAAAATTGCTGGCATTTGCACCTTATTATATGTTATAGGAAATGGTGCATGCACAGCTTCCGGCAGAGCATTGCACCTAGGAATTTTGCACAAAATAAAAAAAT
This sequence comes from Pelophylax lessonae, assembly GCF_965119305.1. Lineage (NCBI taxonomy): Eukaryota > Metazoa > Chordata > Amphibia > Anura > Ranidae > Pelophylax > Pelophylax lessonae. The sequence continues at coordinate 287,473,961 of NC_138774.1, forward strand.
AAATAAATAAATAAAAAATATATTTTTTTATATCCTGCACAAAATTGCTGGCATTTGCATTTTATTATATGTTATAGGAAATGGTCCATGCACAGCTTCCGGCAGAGCTTGGCACCTAGGACTTTTGCACAAAATAAAAAAATAAATAAATAAATAAATAAAAAATATATATTTTTTTATATCCTGCACAGAATTGCTGGCATTTGCACCTTATTATATGTTATATGAAATGGTGTATGCACAGCTTCCGGCAGAGCATTGCACCTAGGACTAATTTTTATTTTTTTATATATATACATATATGTAAATGGCGATTGCATCACACATGTGAGATATCGCCATGAATATCAGAGTGAGATAATAATTTTATTACCAGAGATCACCATGAACTCTAAACTGATAACCTGTAAAGACTCTTAAAGCGCCACCTATGGAAAATTTTAGGTACCGTCGTTTTTTTTTTTTTACCATTTCACAGCCATGTCCAGAATTAAATCCTCACATATTTCATATCAATTTATTCAATACCACACCATGTTTTATATTTTACAAACAAATGTGGAACTACATTGTGTTTGTGTGCGCTGAAATTTATTTTGGTGTATTTTTTTCTCTAAATATTTGTGTTTAATAAATGGCTGCACCAATATCGTGTGACATAAAATATGGCAACAACCACCATTTAATTCCCCAGGGTCGCTGCTTTCAGAAAACATATCATGTTTGGGTATTATAAGCCAAAAAAAAAAAAAACATGTTTATTTTAATAAGTGTGTTAAATGACAAAACTGTCCTGGGCAACACAGGGTTAAGAAATGTAAAAATAGAATTCTGTCAGCTACAAGGCAGCCCAGGTCATGTGACCACATATGGAACTCTGTCGTCATAGCAACGGAAGCCCTATATAAGGAGCTGTCACTGGCAGTTAGGCCGATTCACTGAGCTTCTCTTGTAGGGAAAGGACGTGAATTCTGTTGCTCTGAGACGTTGCCTGTTATTTTATAATAGCGCGTTTTTATAGCGAACCAAAAGCGATAAAGTCTGCGGATCTTCTGTATACCAACAAAGAAGAACCAATTATGCAATCAAACATGGTTGCATCTTTATCAGGAGAATACCAGCCCCCCGCACAGCCCCAAGCCCCTCGTAGGAGGGTGTGTAAGGCCATCAGGCGGGGGCTCAGGGCAGTTCTTAACACCATCTGCCCCCCCTGTATTCCCCTAAAACCCCGGCGGAGACACGCAGAGGGTATGTAGGATCTCATTCTATTATAATGCAAGGAGCTGGAGGGAATTATATGGATTAACATATATACATACATACACATATATATATATAATTTCTTTTTGGAGAAGGGAGGGAGTCATTACTAAATACACATGATTTTATGATTTTAAATGCAAGATCTATGTATCTATGCACTATATATATATATATATATATATATATATATATATAGTATATAGTTATATATACAGTGTATAGATAATAGGACCTTGCATTAAAAATATATATATGTATATATACACATACTGTATATATTTTACAAAAAATATACATAAATAAAAAAAAATATATATATATATACACTATATTGTATATATACTGTACTCTGTGTACATTTATATATACAGTGGGTAGATAGATAGACATTTCATTAAAAAAAAAAAAAAAATATATATATATATATAGGGTACAGATAGCGCTGCAGAGCTACGGAAACAAAACCAAACAAAGAAATATATAAAAATAATATAATAAATAAATAATAATAAAAAAACTGTATATATATATATATATATATATATATATATATATATATTGTATTCTGTATACATATATATGTACAGTGTATAGATAGATAGATAGATAGATAGATAGATAGATAGATAGATAGATAGATAGATAGATAGATAGATAGGCAGACATGCATTTAAAAAAAAAAATATATATATATACACATACTGTCTATATTTTACAGAAAATATTAATAAATAAATATGTCTATATATATATATATACTGTATTCTGTATACAGTGTATGGATAGATTGATAGATAGACTGATAGACATTGCATTAAAACAAACCAAAAAAATAATGTATATATATATATATATATATATATATATATATATATATATATATAGCACATATATACATATACATACATATATACATATTTATACATACTGTATATATATAAAATAATATATAATAAATAAATAAATAATAATAAATAATATATAAAAATAAATAAAAAATAATAAATAATATATATATAATATATATTATATATATATATATATAAAATATAAATACACATATATATATATATATATATACTGTATTCTGTATATATTTAAATATACAGTGTATATATATATATATATATATATATATATATATATATATATATATATATATATATATATATATATATATGTATATAAGACATTGTATTATAAAAAAATATATATCTATATATATATATATATATATATATATATACTGTATTCTGTACACATTTAAATATACGGTGTATAGATAGATTATTTATATATATATATATATATATATAAGACATTGCATTATAAAAAAAATAATACATATACATATATATATATATATATATAACACATATATATACTATGCATGCCTCTAGAGCATGAAAATAAAATCAGACA
>NC_138774.1:287481645-287566645 GCF_965119305.1 Pelophylax lessonae
GACAGCGAGCCAACAACACCGGCTATGTCCATGGAGGACCAACATAATGCACTCATCCCATCCACCATTGGGGGTGAGGCTTCTGCACTGGATTCATCCACCAGTGTAAGCGAGCCAACAACACCGGCTATGTCCATGGAGGACCAACATAAAGCACTCATCCCATCCACCATTGGGGGTGAGGCTTCTGCACTGGATCCTTCAACCAGTGACAGCGAGCCAACAACACCGGCTATGTCCATGGAGGATGAACAAAATGCACTCATCCCATCCACCATTGAGGGTGAGACCTCTGCACTGGAACCATCCACCAGTGACAGCGAGCCAACAACACCGGCTATGTCCATGGAGGACCAACATAACGCACTCATCCCATCCACCATTGGGGGTGAGGCTTCTGCACTGGATTCATCCACCAGTGTAAGCGAGCCAACAACACCGGCTATGTCCATGGAGGACCAACATAATGCACTCATCCCATCCACCATTGAGGGTGAGACCTCTGCACTGGATTCATCCACCAGTGTCAGCGAGCCAACAACACCGGCTATGTCCAAGGAGGACCAACATAACGCACTCATCCCATCCACCATTGGGGGTGAGACTTCTGCACTGGATCCATCCACCAGTGACAGCGAGCCAACAACACCGGCTATGTCCGTGAAGGACCAACAAAATGCACTCATCACATCTACCAAGGAGAGGGCAGAAACCTCACTGGTTCAATCCACCAGTGGGGATAAGGTTGAGGTAACTACAGTATCTCTGACTGTGGAAGACCAGCAATGCCCAGTCATCCCATCCAAGAAGGATAATGAGAAGACTCCACTGGCTACTACTACCAGTGAGAGTATAATAACCAAACTGGACAACACCAGCCCCTTAAAGAGCAAAAAACCTCCAAAGTCCAAAAAGAGTAAGCCATCACCTCTAGGAGCCAAAATGCATGGGCTGAATCCACAGAGCAAAATTGACAGTGGAAAGTTGAATGACCAGCAATGCCCAGTCATCCCATCAAAGAAGGATAATAAGAAGACTCCACTGGCTACTACTACCAGTGAGCGTCTAATAACTAAACTGGACAAAGCAATGGAAGACCAGAAAAATCTGGTTGCATCAAACACAGGGAAGGGTAAGAAAACACTGGTTCCATCCAACAGTGAGATTAAATTCACTAAATCAAATGCAGTTATGGAGGACCAACAAAATCTGACCACTTCTTCCACCACTGAAGTCAAAAAAATATGTTTGGCTCCATCCACCAGCCCCTTAAAAAGCAAAAAACCTCCAAAGAGTAAGCCATCACCTCTGGTGTCTTCACCTCTTGGAGCCAAAATGCATGGGCTGAATCCACAGAGCAAAATTGACAGTGGAAAGTTGAATGACCAGCAATTCCCAGTCATCCCATCAAAGAAGGATAATAAGAAGACTCCACTGGCTACTACTACCAGTGAGCGTCTAATACCTAAACTGGACAAAGCAATGGAAGACCAGAAAAATCTGGTTGCATCAAACACAGGGAAGGGTGAGAAAACACTGGTTCCATCCAACAGTGAGATTAAATTCACTAAATCAAATGCAGTTATGGAGGACCAACAAAATCTGACCACTGCTTCCACCACTGAAGTCAAAAAAATATTTTTGGCTCCATCCACCAGCCCCTTAAAAAGCAAAAAACCTCCAAAGAGTAAGCCATCACCTCTGGTGTCTTCACCTCTTGGAGCCAAAATGCATGGGCTGAATCCACAGAGCAAAATTGACAGTGGAAAGTTGAATGACCCATCTCCGGTAAGCAGGGATGTTGAAAGTAAAAAGTATGTTCCAACTCCGTCCATCCCCACCGCCAACAAAAATACATCTGAACTGGCTCCACCCAGCAATATCATGAAGGGCAAGTCACCCAAACTACAATTGAATAGCTTCACCTTCTATAAGGTGGTTGGAGAGGGGAGCTTTGGCAAAGTGGTGTTGGCCACCCATCCCGCCACTGACCAAAAGCTAGCGGTGAAGTTTGTCAGCAAGACACAACTCCTGGCAAATGATCCCGGTGTTGCCCTTACGGAGAGATACATCCTGGAAGCAAGCAGAGAGAACCCATCCATTGTCCATATGTATGCATCATTCCAGACAAAGGTAAGTCTTTTCATCTATCAATTTCTTCATCTCCTCCCTTTACTGTGCTTCCCTACTGATCCAGACCCCCCTACAATTGTTCTGCAAATGGTGACTTTTTTGGAAGTCAAAACCTACACAAGGCTAAGCATCCCCTACCCCATAAGATGATAGTGTTCAGACTTTGCTAGCTGTCTCAAAGCTGAGTCACTGAGCCAGAACAAGTCTATAACTAGCAAGACAGGAGAAGTCAGGACTCCCAATCTAAATGCATCTTCCAGGTTTGGGAACCAAAGTATGGACGTCATTGGATCACCCTAACAGCCAGACAAGAAATTCCAGTGTCTTTGTCACCTGTCTCTCAGTTCCCCCCGGAAGCACTTAGTAAAGATGTCACAATTCACTGTCTGCCAGTGTGCGCGTCTACATATATTCCTTCCCAATCTGAAATCTTCAATCTCATTAACGTAACCTGTTTTTCTTATTTTTATAGACTCATCTGATCTTTGTAATGGAGTATCTAAGCGGAGGGGAGCTCCGTGAACTGATGAAACCTTCAGCTCGACTACCTGTGGACAAGATAAGGTAAGTTCAATATCAGGGTCGGGGGGGGGGGGGGGCTGACCACTGAGTACAGGCAGTGACCTAGCCACGCTCCTCCAGCTGATTACATCCATACCCCTATGTCCTATAGTGAGAAGTCACTTCATCTTTAGCTTTAACTGGTCTTTATTGAACTTCAATGCTAATCCATGTATTTTTTTCTCTCCATCAGAAACCTAACGGCGGAAATGATATGCGGCTTGCAATTCCTGCACGCCAAAGAGATCGTTCACAGAGATCTGAAGCCAGAAAACATTCTCTTAGACAGCGCCGGACACGCAAGAATTGCAGACTTTGGAGTGGCAGTGAGGGGAGTCACCGAGTCTAAGAGAACTAATGGATTTGCGGGGACAGAAATCTACATGGCCCCAGAAGTAAGTATACGCAAAGTGCTTGCATTTATCTGGCCCTTGGGGCACCATTCCTTCTTCTTAATCAGCCAGGCATTTTTCTTCTACTCACACCAATGATGGGGGCACTATTCCTCCCACTGATACCAATGATGGGGCACTATTCCTCCCACTGATACCTATGATGGGACACTATTCCTCCCACTGACACCAACGATGGGGCACCATTCCTCCCACTGATACCTATGATGGGACACTATTCCTCCCACTGACACCAACGATGGGGCACCATTCCTCCCACTGATACCTATCATGGGACACTATTCCTCCCACTGACACAAACGATGGGGCACCATTCCTCCCACTGATACCTATGATGGGACACTATTCCTCCCACTGATACCAATGATGGGGCACTATTCCTCCCACTGATACCTATAATGGGACACTATTCCTTCTACTGACACCAAAGATGGGGCACCATTCCTCCCACTGATACCTATGATGGGGCACTATTCCTCCCACTGATACCAATGATGGGGCACTATTCCTCCCACTGATACCAATGATGGGGCACTATTCCTCCCACTGATACCTATGATGGGACACTATTCCTCCCACTGACACCAACAATGGGGCACCATTCCTCCCACTGATACCAATGATGGGGCACTATTCCTCCCACTGATACCAATGATGGGGCACTATTCCTCCCACTGATACCTATGATGGGACACTATTCCTCCCACTGACACCAACGATGGGGCACCATTCCTCCCACTGATACCTATGATGGGACACTATTCCTCCCACTGACACCAACGATGGGGCACCATTCCTCCCACTGGTACCAATGATGGGGCACTATTCCTCCCACTGACACCAACGATGGGGCACTATTCTTCCCACTGATACCAATGATGGGGCACTATTCCTCCCACTGATACCAATGATGGGGCACTATTCCTCCCACTGACACCAATGATGGGGGCACTATTCCTCCCACTGATACCAATGATGGGGCACTATTCCTCCCACTGACACCAATTATGGGGCACTATTCCTCCCACTGATACCAATGATGGGACACTATTCCTCCCACTGACACCAATGATGGGCACTATTCCTCCCACCGATACCAATGATGGGGCAGTATTCCTCCCACTGATACCAATGATGGGGCACTATTCCTCCCACTGATACCAATGATGGGACACTATTCCTCCCACTGATACCAACGATGGGGCACTATTCCTCCCACTGATACTAATGATGGGGCACTATTCCTCCCACTGATACCAATGATGGGGCACTATTCCACCCACTGACACCAATGATGGGGGCACTATTTCTCCCACTGATACCAATGATGGGACACTATTCCTCCCACTGATACTAATGATGGGGGCACTATTCCTCCCACTGACACCAATGATGGGGGCACTATTCCTCCCACTGACACCAACGATGGGGCACTATTCCTCCCACTGATACTGATGATGGGGTACTATTCCTCCCACTGATACTAATGATGGGGCACTATTTTCCCACTGATACCAATGATGGGGCACTATTCCACCCACTGACACCAATGATGGGGGCACTATTCTTCCCACTGATACAAATGATGGGGCACTATTCTTCCCACTGATACTAATGATGGGGCACTATTCCTCCCACTGACACTAACGCAGTACCAAAGAAGAGGGTTTTTACTCCCACTAACCACATAGTCCTCCTAATGTCTGAAGGACAGTAAAGTTAGTAAGTTTGGAGACCCCTTCTCTAACTCCAATGGTCACAAGCTCCACCTCAGTTTGGTGCCGTCTGAGCAGGATTTTAGTCCTCCATGAGCTTCTTACATCACATATGTCACTATGTTGTCATTTCTTTCCCCTGCCTGCTCTTACAATGTGCTCATCTTTCTTTCTCTTATGTTTCTACAGGTCCTACAAAACATGAATTATTTCACTATGGCTGACTATTTCTCCCTTGGAGTAATAGTATATGAGATGGCGGTTGGCAAACACCCGTTTTACAAACGCAAGGACGCCTTCCAAAATTGTATCGACAGAACTATCAGCGAGGATCCCGATTATCCGAAGAATATGGACCCTGACCTACAGGACCTCCTAAAGAGAGTAAGTATACTTAGAGGCTCAGCTTCTCTATTGCTTTTTGCTCAGACATTGTTATTGCTCAGATATTGTTATTGCTCCTTCAGTGTCTCATTATATTTCATTCTATTTTACAGCTTCTGTGGAAAGACCAAGATGAACGAAAAGACCAAGTCAGTGACATCAAGAATCACCCATTCTTCAAGACCATTGACTGGGCAGAGTTAGAAGGAAGAAAGCTACGCACGCCACCTGAATCAGGACTGGTAAGTATGCGGATAATGAAATCCAACCACATTGGAGGGTGAGGGAAGATTTTCACCGGAAGGCTCTTCACCATCTAAGACAAATGTTTTTACAGTATTTTTAGACTTGTCTATGAACTTGTGATAACTACACAATCACACAGCCTGGTCTTAATTAATTCTAGTTATTACTGGAGATGATTATTGTGTATGGGTCAGGTGCACAGTTTAGACCTGGTTCACTTTAATTAATCTTGTCTGCTCCACATTTCCTGCCCAAGGGTGGCAACGGTCACTCATTGTACTGCATCTATGGAGAAGCAGTGTTGTCACCCTAGCCTGCTCTTCTGATTAGGGTTAAAAACTCCTCCACCCAGAGGCGTAACTAGAACCTTCAGGGCCCCGGTGCAAGAAACCATGAAGGGCCCCCTGGACCCCTGGCGCCCTTTACTCTAGTTGCGGGGCCCTTTATTACGGTGAGGGAAGGGAGAATTCTGAAGGGGGGGCAACACAGAAGGGGGGGGGACCAGGGGAGCACACAGGGGCCCAGAGAGAGCAGAACACAAGTATACTGGATAGGAGAACCAATCTCCTCCATTTTCCTCCTGCAGCTACAGAAGGAAAAAGGAGGACAGTGATTTCTCTACATGCTGCCCCTGCCGCCCCTCCTATTCAGGTGTACAGGGGAGCCACATGGGCCCCCTTGAGCATGGGGCCCGGTTGCGATTGCAACCCCTGCAACCCCTGTAGTTACGCCCCTGCCTCCACCTCTCCTTATCTCCATTGTATAGAGGTGTGTTGGTTCAAGGTCTAAGCTGAAAAATACTACATTTGTTCTTGGGTTTAGATATTTTTCAAGGGTGGAATAATGCAGTCTAATGTTTCATTTGACCACTATAGGGAGCTAGTGTGGAGAAAGCCTATTATGTGAAATCTGCCGCACCTCAGGGGTTGGGGTTCACCATGCTTTGTGACCATTTTCTTTATCAATTAGAAACAGTGCTGAATTCTTTTTTCTCTTTACAGATTCATGAGAAACCATCATTTAGCAGTATAAAACTAGCTGAATTTATTGACTGCGATCGACGAAAGGTTGCAATATCGCCAAAAGATCAGGAGAAGTTCATCAATTTTTCATATGTTGGTGACAGTTTGATCAAGCCACCAAAGATCAAAAATTCTCCAAAGAACCAGGAACTGCGGTTGGACAACCATGGACAACAACCACCACTGAGCAACCATGGCCAACTACCAAAATTGAGAAACCATGGACAACTACCAACACCAAGCAACCATGGACAACTACCAACACCAAGCAACCATGGACAACAACCACCACTGAGCAACCATGGACAACTATCAAAATTGAGAAACCATGGACAACTACCAACACCAAGCAACCAGGGACAACTACAGAAACCAAGCAACCAGAGCGATGCCCCTAGCTGCCAGGGGAAGAACTCCTCCAGTGAGACCGGGAGAAAGGGAAAGGAAAGACAGGTGCTGGTGGTAGGGGACTCAATCATTAGATTTGCAGTCAAGGCAATCTGTCACAAAGACCCTTTGCACCGAACTGTCTGTTGTTTACCGGGCGCTCGGATTCGGCGCATCACGGATCAGGTGGACAGATTACTGGCTGGGGCTGGGGAAGACCCAGTTGTCATGGTACACGTGGGTACCAATGACATAAGCAGAGGGAAATGGAGTATCCTAAATGATTTCAGGGACTTAGGAGCTAAGTTGAGGAGTAGGACCTCCAAGGTAGTATTTTCAGAAATACTACCTGTACTTCGAGTCACACCAGAGAGGCTGCGGGAGATTAGGGAAGTTAACGAATGGCTGAGAAACTGGTGTAGTAAGGAGGGTTTCGGGTTCCTGGAGAATTGGTCCATCTTCTCAGTCAGCCCCCGACTCTTTTGGAGGGACGGATTGCACCTAACTGAGGAGGGTGCAGCCGTACTGGGTCGGAGGATGGCCAAAAAGTTAGAGGAGCTTTTAAACTAGGTGACTGGGGGGGGGGGGGGGTAAAGATGTAGAATTAGCCAGCGGGGAGCAAGATTCAGAGGGCAAAATGGGGACATTAGCAGTAGGGTGTTCAGAGTTCCTAAATCCAAGGTGGGTATGGGGCAAAAGAGCCTGAGAAGAAGCTAAATTTCATTGACTGCAACAAGGAGAGTAAGAGCCAGAAGCTGCATTCAACGGACAACCATGGACAACGACCACCACTGAGCAAACATGGACAACTATCGAAATTGCGAAACTATAGACAACTACCAACACCAAGCAACCATGGATAACTACCAACACCAGGCAACCATGGACAACTATCGAAACCAAGCAACCAGAGCAAAGATAAGGTAAGTTCAATATTATATTAAGGTCACTGTGGAGTCGGGGGTTGCTGACCACTGAGGACAGGCAGTTACCTAGCCACGCTCCTCCAGCTGATTACATCCATATCCCTATGTCCTATAGTGAGAAGTCACTTCATCTTTAGCTTTAACTGGTCTTTGATGAACTTCAATGCTAATCCATGTATTTTTTTCTCTCCATCAGAAACCTAACGGCGGAAATGATATGCGGCTTGCAATTCCTGCACGCCAAAGAGATCGTTCACAAAGATCTGAAGCCAGAAAAAATTCTCTTAGACAGCGCCGGACACGCAAGAATTGCAGATTTTGGAGTGGCAGTGAGGGGAGTCACGGAGTCTAAGAGAACTAATGGATTTGTGGGGACAGAAATCTACATGGCCCCAGAAGTAAGTATACGCAAAGTATTTGCGTTTATCTGGCCCTTGGGGCACCATTCCTTCTTCTTAATCAGCCAGGCATTTTTCTTCCACTCACACCAATGATGGGGGCACTATTCCTCCCACTGATACCAATGATGGGGCACTATTCCTCCCACTGATACCAATGATAGGACACTATTCCTCCCACTGATACCAATGATGGGGCACTATTCCTCCCACTGATACCAATGATTGGACACTATTCCTCCACTGATACCAAGGATGGGGCACTATTCCTCCCACTGATACCAATGATAGGACACTATTCCTCCCACTGATACCAAGAATGGGGCACTATTCCTCCCACTGACACCAATGATGGGGCACTATTCCTCCCACTGATACCAATGATGGGGCACTATTCCTCCCACTGATACCAATGATGGGACACTATTCCACCCACTGACACCAATGATGGGGGCACTATTCCTCCCACTGATACAAATGATAGGACACTATTCCTCCCACTGATACTAATGACAGGGCACTATTCCTCCCACTGACACTAACACAATACCAAAGAGGAGGGTTTTTTACTCCCACTAACCACATAGTCCTCCTAATGTCTGAAGGACAGTAAAGTTAGTAAGTTTGGAGACCCCTTCTCTACTTCCAATGGTCACAAGCTCCACCTCAGTTTGGTGCCGTCTGAGCAGGATTTTAGTCCTCCATGAGCTTCTTACATCACATATGTCACTATGTTGTCATTTCTTTCCCCTGCCTGCTCTTACAATGTGCTCATCTTTCTTTCTCTTATGTTTCTACAGGTCCTGCAAAACATGAATTATTTCACTATGGCTGACTATTTCTCCCTTGGAGTAATAGTATATGAGATGGCGGTTGGCAAACACCCGTTTTACAAACGCAAGGACGCCTTCCAAAATAGTATCGACAGAACTATCTGCCAGGATCCTGATTATCCGAAGAATATGGACCCTGACCTACAGGACCTCCTAAAGAGAGTAAGTATACTTAGAGGCTCGGCTTCTCTATTGCTTTTTGCTCAGATATTGTTATTGCTCAGATATTGTTATTGCTCCTTCAGTGTCTCATTATATTTCATTCTATTTTACAGCTTCTGTGGAAAGACCAAGATGAACGAAAACACCAAGTCAGTGACATCAAGAATCACCCATTCTTCAAGACCATTGACTGGGCAGAGTTAGAAGGAAGAAAGCTACGCACGCCACCTGAATCAGGACTGGTAAGTATGCGGATAATGGAATCCAACCACATTGGAGGGTGAGGGAAGATTTTCACCGGAAGGCTCTTCACCACCTAAGACAAATGTTTTTACAGTATTTTTAGACTTGTCTATGAACTTGTGATAACTACACAATCATACGGCCTGGTCTAAATTAATTCTAGTTATTACTGGAGATGATTATTGTGTATGGGTCAGGTGCACAGTTTAGACCTGGTTCACTTTAATTAATCTTGTCTGCTCCACATTTCCTGCCCAAGGGTGGCAACGGTCACTCATTGTACTGCATCTATGGAGAAGCAGTGTTGTCACCCTAGCCTGCTCTTCTGATTAGGGTTAAAAACTCCTCCACCTCTCCTTATCTCCATTGTATAGAGGTGTGTTGGTTCAAGGTCTAAGCTGAAAAATACTACATTTGTTCTTGGGTTTAGATATTCTTCAAGGGTGGAATAATGCAGTCTAATGTTTCTTTTGACCACTATAGGGAGCTAGTGTGGAGAAAGCCTGTTATGTGAAATCTGCCGCACCTCAGGGGTTGGGGTTCACCATGCTTTGTGACCATTTTCTTTATCAATTAGAAACAGTGCTGAATTCCTTTTTCTCTTTACAGATTCAGGAGAAACCATCATTTAGCAGTATAAAACTAGCTGAATTTATCGACTGCGATCGACGAAAGATTGCAATATCGCCAAAAGATCAGGAGAAGTTCATCAATTTTTCATATGTTGGTGATAGTTTGATCAAGCCACCAAAGATCAAAAATTCTCCAAAGAACCAGGAACTGCGGTTGGACAACCATGGACAACAACCACCACTGAGCAACCATGGACAACTACCAAAATTGAGAAACCATGGACAACTACCAACACCAAGCAACCATGGACAACTACCAACACCAAGCAACCATGGACAACGACCACCACTGAGCAACCATGGACAACTACCAAAGTTGAGAAACCATGGACAACTACCAACACCAAGCAACCATGGACAACTACCAACACCGAGCAACCAAGGACAACTACAGAAACCAAGCAACCAGAGTGACGCCCCTAGCTGCCAGGGGAAGAACTCCTCCAGTGAGACCGGGAGAAAGGGAAAGGAAAGACAGGTGCTGGTGGTAGGGGACTCAATCATTAGATTGACAGTCAAGGCAATCTGTCACAAAGACCCTTTGCGCCAAACTGTTTGTTGTTTACCGGGCGCTCGGATTCGGCACATCACGGATCGGGTGGACAGATTACTGGGTGGGGCTGGGGAAGACCCACTGAGCAAACATGGACAACTATCGAAATCGAGAAACTATAGACAACTACCAACACCAAGCAACAGTGGCGGCCTGTGCATAGGGGGCGCAGGGGCGCTGCCCCCCCAATCCACCTACCTGTCACTACTCCATGATCACCTACTGTGCACGGAGTGCTGGTCCTCTCTGTATTCTATATATTACTAGAATACAGACTACAGGTGTACAGACAAAGTTCACGGCGTCCTCTCCATCACCAGGATAAGGACCTGGGATCTATCATGACCTCATTATATAGACATACTCTACAAGGCACTGATAGCACCGGCATAATCGATTTCCATTTGTAGCTCCATCTGTAACATGAATCCAATATGAGCTGGAGATCCACTGAACCAATCCGTTTATTATATTTCTAATGTATTTCAGTATTCTACACCTATGTAAATGATCACTCTGTACTGAGATCCCTGTATTAACAGTAATGGCCTTATGGAGACCTATAAGAAGAAGCCGCCGCCACGTAAGTGCATTGGTCTCAGGGGGAAGCCCACACTGCATTGAAGGGAGCACGCACGCTGGTCTCTGCATTGATTGGGGGCACGCTGGTCTCTGCATTGATTGGGGGCACGCTGGTCTCTGCATTGATTGGGGGGCATGCTGTGGCGCTCTGCATTGATGGGGGCATGATGTGGCGCTCTGCATTGATGGGGGCATGATGTGGCGCTCTGCATCGATTGGGGCCATGCTGTGGTGCTCTGCATTGATTGGGGGCACGCTGGTCACTCGTTTTTCTGTTTGCGCCCCCCCAAAATTTTGAGCACCAGCCACCACTGCCAGGCAACCATGGATAACTACCAACACCAGGCAACCATGGACAACTATCGAAACCAAGCAACCAGAGCGACGCCCCTAGCTTCCAGGGGAAGAACTCCTCCAGTGAGGCCGGGAGAAAGGGAAAGGAAAGACAAATACCAAAACTAAGAAACAATGGACAACTACCAAAACCAAGCAACCATGGACAGCTACTGACACCGAGCAGTCAGATACTGCAGCCACAGGGCTGCAATGTCAAACCATCGGACAGACAAGAAACCAAAACAACACAATAAAACCAACAAAATGCAAAGAGAACCAAGAAAAAACACAATAAATGAATGGGACTGCCTTACGTGGATGTACGAAATGCCTGTGCATCCCTTGCAGTCAAATGAACAATTATGGACAACTACCAACACCGAGCAACTACTTTTTTAGGCTCCAATATGTGTCAGGGAAGAAGTCCCAGAAGAACTGGCAAATATTCCAATGCCCAATATGGCTGCGCTAATTCGCGCATGCGCATTTGGGAAAGGCACTCAATGGCGAAACGTCATACGCAACAGCTCATTGGCTTATGCAACGTGCTAATTGCCAGTGTTCACTGGCCTATATCAAGACATCAGTGGCTATCCTAAATTGCTGGATTATCTTCAGCTTGTATCCTGTGTTCCTGTGCTTTGTGCTTCTGTTTGATTACCAGTTACCGACCCTGAGCTGCTCTGCTTTCTCTCCTTGCTCTGAACCCGGCTTGCTTCATGGACCTGCTCCTGTCTATTCCAGATTGTCTTCCTGTGTTTAACCCTGACTTGCCCTCGACTACTCTACCTACCTCTGTTCCTGATTAACATCCAGTGTTTGACCCTCGGCTTGGCTTGTGACCTTGGCTCTTGCTTATCCTACTGTCAAAACCCGCCAGCACCTCCAGAGAATCATTGACTGACCACCTTCTCTACCTTGATTGTCCTCGCATCTGGCTTCATCAGGCAGCTTCATCTGCAGGCAACTCGTGCATCTTTGGGTATAGCACCCTCTGTCACATCTGTTAGATTGTAAGCTCTTCTGAGCAGGGCCCTCTTAATACTCCTGTATTTTATTGTATTGTAACTTTATTGTCTCCCTGTAACATTGTAAAGCGCTGCGTAAAGTGCTGGCATATATAATAATATGTAATAAAAGAAATGTTATACCTCCTATTTCATATCTCCTATCACAATCATTTCCATGTGATTAGTACTAGAGAACCATCATTCCTTTTGGTAGGCATGGTGCATTTTATCATCATTATGATCCTTCTTGCATATTTATTGGGGACATTACCAGGCTAAAATAGCTCAGTTGGGAGAGCGTTAGACTTTCAGTGAAGGTCTAAAGGTCCCTGGTTCAATCCCAAGTTTTGGCACTTGCAAGTGATCCTTTGTAGCGATAAGGCCCCTTTCACACAGGCGGACCGTTCAGATCCGCCTAACCGTTTTTTTGGCGGATCTGAACGGTCCCCCCATGCATCTCTATGGGGGATCGGATGTCAGCAGAGACATGTCCGCTGACACCCGATCTGATCCGATCCGTCAAATCTGGACGGATGGAAACCCTATTTTCC
Source organism: Pelophylax lessonae (assembly GCF_965119305.1). NCBI lineage: Eukaryota > Metazoa > Chordata > Amphibia > Anura > Ranidae > Pelophylax > Pelophylax lessonae. The sequence goes on from NC_138774.1 coordinate 287,494,733, forward strand.
ATCCGTCCAGCGGATCGGATGGGATCGGGTGAGAAGGGGTCCCCCCATGCATCTCTATGGGGGATCGGATGTCAGCAGAGACATGTCCGCTGACACCCGATCTGATCCGATCCGTCAAATCTGGACGGATGGAAACCCTATTTTCCATCCGTCCAGCGGATCGGATCGGATGGGATCGGGTGAGAAGGGACAGACGGTCCGTTCTCACCCAATTTCCCCCATAGAGATGCATGGGGAACTGACAGCTGTGTCTCCGCACGGAGACACAGCTGTCCTCCTGCTGCTCAGCGGGGGATCGGCGGCTCGATCCCCCGCTCAGAAAAACGGACTCCGTCCAACGGATGGAGTGTGTGAAAGGAGCCTTAATCAGATCCTCCAGAACCCCAATGGGGCAGGTTTTGATCTTGTTAAATTGCAACATGAGATGAAATAGATATGTCAATTGAAAGCAGAGCCGAAGCGAGAAATCACAAGGTCCCATAGCAAAAAATGTATGCGGCCCCCTCCTACAGTGGATGGGGATGGGAAATGAAGTGTAAACCTTAATTTTAACCTTAAAAGGGTTGTAAAGTCAAAAGGTTTTTTTTTTTTTATCTTAATGCATTCTATGCATTAAGATAAAAAAAAAAACCTTCTTTGTGCAGCAGCCCTCCTCAGCCCCCCTAATACCTACCTGAGCCCATCTTTATCCAGAAATGTTGCAGGAGTGTCTAAGCTGTCTGGAACTCCCCTCCTCATTGGCTGAGACAGCAGCGTGGCGCGATTGGCTCCCGCTGCTGTCAATCAAAAGCATTTAGCCAATCAGGAAAGAGAGGGGGGTCGGCCGCAGCTCCGTGTCTGAATTGAGCGAGGGAGCTGTGACTCAGCTGTGGTGCCCCCATAGCAAGATGCTTGCTGTGGGGGCACTCAACAGGAGGGAGGGGCCAGGAGAGCCGAAGAGGGACTCGAGAAGAGTAGGATCCAGGCTGCTCTGTGCAAAACCAACTGCACAGAGCAGGTAAGTATAAAAAAAAAGTATTTAAAAAAAAAAAAAGAGATAACAATCACTTTAAATATAGTAGAAAACACCTGAATTATTAAACTCATTCATTGTAGAAGATCAAGCTGCCGGCTTTCTTTTACCTATATGCTTCATGTTAGCCTGGTGGGTGATGAAAAGTAAAAAGAAAAGAGAAGGGGAAGCAGCCAGCTCGGGGCAGGAGGTGGTGGTGGCTGGTGATAGAGGTTCCGTCGGAGGTGTGGATTAGTGGCTTTATGGTCCACCCTGCCAAGCAGCTGGGTCCCTACATTAGGGCCTCTGCATAATGGAGCCCTCTTAGGGACTGGGTCTGGATGAGGATGTTGAGCTCTCTGACCATGCTTTGGTACCAAATATACTAGAGAAGGCAAGTGAGGGACAGGCATAACAGAAGATAGGCAGCAGGTCAGCTAGGGGTAGCTCACAGAGAAGTAGAGGAAGCAGCAATTATACTCCTGGATGGCAGAGCTGTGGGGTCCAGGCCCCTGCTATCTCCTTCCTTTTTCAACATATGCAACCCTCACCATGGTCATTTGCAGTCAGAAGGGTCTCAAGTGTATCAGTCATTTGGGTAACACATGTATGAAGTACTCACCATGCAGCTTGGTGAGAGCAGCACCTGAAGAATATTGGTAGGCAGCAAAAGGGCCAAATTTTTCCATCTTCTTCCAGCTTTTCTGCACCCTCAACCACCCCCATGCCAGGCATATCAATGCCAACTTGGCAAAATATCTGACTTTACAGCTGCTGATGTTCCAGCTGGTGGAGTTTGTCCCTTTCTATTAATTTTTCAGCCTCTGCCCTACCGCAGTGACTGGTTCCCACCCGCCATCTGTTTGCCATCTTGTAAAGCCATCCCTGCCCTCCACCATAATGTATAATGTAATGTTTCCATGTCCTGTACAATGTGGTCAGATGTGTTGTCCATATGGCCACAATTATGCATCCGGCAAGTATAGGCAGGGAAGGTATACCTTGTCTATGGCCCACTGAGTCATTTTGCTGCAGCAGGGAAGGATGAAAGATGGGGCAAACTGCTGGAGCTGCTTGTGCCCCTTTCTATTCCGATACCTGAACACCTGACACCATTGAAAGGGGCATGTACGCTGGTCACCACCATTGAAAGGGGCATGTACGCTGGTCACCACCATTGAAAGGGGCATGTACGCTGGTCACCACCATTGAAAGGGGCATGTATGCTGGTCACTACCATTGAAAGGGGGCATGTATGCTGGTCACTGCATTGAAAGGGGCATGTACGCTGGTCACTACATTGAAAGGGGCATGTACGCTGGTCACTACATTGAAAGGGGCATGTACGCTGGTCACTACATTGAAAGGGGCATGTATGCTGGTCACTGCATTGAAAGGGGCATGTACGCTGGTCACTACATTGAAAGGGGGCATGTATGCTGGTCACTGCATTGAAAGGGGCATGTATGCTGGTCACTACATTGAAAGGGGCATGTACGCTGGTCACTACATTGAAAGGGGCATGTACGCTGGTCACTACATTGAAAGGGGCATGTACGCTGGTCACTACATTGAAAGGGGCATGTACGCTGGTCACTACATTGAAAGGGGCATGTATGCTGGTCACTGCATTGAAAGGGGCATGTACGCTGGTCACTACATTGAAAGAGGGGCATGTATGCTGGTCACTGCATTGAAAGGGGCATGTATGCTGGTCACTACATTGAAAGGGGGCATGTATGCTGGTCACTGCATTGAAAGGGGCATGTATGCTGGTCACTACATTGAAAGGGGCATGTACGCTGGTCACTACATTGAAAGGGGCATGTATGCTGGTCACTGCATTGAAAGGGGCATGTACGCTGGTCACTACATTGAAAGGGGGCATGTATGCTGGTCACTGCATTGAAAGGGGCATGTATGCTGGTCACTACATTGAAAGGGGCATGTACGCTGGTCACTACATTGAAAGGGGCATGTATGCTGGTCACTACATTGAAAGGGGCATGTATGCTGGTCACTACATTGAAAGGGGCATGTATGCTGGTCACTACATTGAAAGGGGCATGTACGCTGGTCACTGCTTTGAAAGGGGCATGTACGCTGGTCACTACAGTGAAAGGGGGCATATTTACAGTGTTATATTTGTTTTAAATGTCGCAATGGTTTTGCGGCTCCCAGTTTTTGTTTTCCCTTTGGAAACGGGTCCAAGTGGCTCTTTTTGTCTTAAAGGTTGCAGACCCCTGTGCTAGGTGATAGATAAATCACTTGCACCTCATTTCCCTCTTCTGATGGGCTATTCCTAGAACCACCAATCTCCTCAAGCGTTCAAGAGGCTATCCAACAACTCAGGCAAAATGCTACCACACAGTTTTACAGCTGGTATGGCTAAAGGACAGGAGATTAAACAGGTCTAATACGCCAACACTATTGCAGCAAAGATAGGGGCACAGCAAAATAGAAAAACGATGTGCCACGTCCTAAAAATGTCAAGAATGGAAAAAAAGAGGAGAAAATGGACTTTCTAGGCACGATAGACTTAAAATAAAACACTTTTATTGTTTATTGACATAAAATCAGAAGACAGAACCCCCTGAACGGGGAGATACTGGTGGATCAGAGTACATGTATAGCACGACAAAATACACCTTGCCAATGAGGCATAAGCATACAAAATGGTTTACAATAATTGCATATTGGAAACAAGATGGTAAATGAGGACGCTATACGTTACATCCAACATGACTCAGAAACGATGTCAAGGGCAACGCAGAGCGTCCTTTGATAGAGTGGATACAACTTGCACATAGGGGAAGGTTCATGTAGCCAGATGCCCTACATGTTTCGCTTAAAAGTTCAAGCTTCTTCCGGAGCTACTAGGATACAAGTTCTGTGTGGCAAGATGAACCAAAGTTAGTAAAACAGCAAATATGTGTGCAATAATCGCAAATCTAGGTCAGTACAACAGACTGATCAACAATTATATTACATGTCATACAAATTACAAAGTTAAACAAAGGATTTATAAAAAATGAATAAGCAAAATAGACATTTACATAGTCAACACAACACAAGGTAAAAATGACACAAGTAAGGGGGGAGTGGGAGGTAAACCTCACCATAGGAACCCAGAAGGTGGCTGATGACTAAAAAGGGCGACACCCAGAACAATCGTATGAGCAAAACGGGGCCGATGTGGGGAACGGAAAAACATACAAGCAGTTGGCAAGATATGATAAAAAACCTTAGTGGAGTTATACCTACCCCTATAAAGGCAGATGTGGTAATCACAGTAGCCAGAGTTTAAGCAGAGGCGAGGTAGACAAAATATCGAGCATATACGGGGGATGATCTGCAGAGGTAGGTCTGATAGATATATTGCTGTAAACAAGTTAGACAGAGTATTTGTCTAAATAAGGGGCCAAACAGCGGTAACCTAGAATAGGAGGGAAAGAGAAGTTGGCAGGGAATAAAATATACCGATGATAGTTACACTTAGTAAAAACCAAGAGGGAACCACCTCCTAGATGGTGAAACGCCGGAAGAGCATGCGGGGAAGCCCAAGGGGGAGTGTATACCCAGTAGGGGCATATAGCTAACACAGCATGCACAAGCCCTCCAAGGTGTATAAAGAAAAAATAGGTAAAACCAGTGCACAGTCAGATAGCCACCACCTGAGATAGTAGAATAGCATGACGACGTCCAATCGGACGAAACGTGCGTCGGGTGGCGTGCTGGGTGGCGCGTGCTGCGATCTTTGGAGGAGACAGGACGGCCATCGATCTGGTGGTCCACTGCTGGGACGCCCTAAGGTCATCTGGGAGGTCTCTGTGCCCATGTATTACATGCGAGATGTAGTACTTTGTTTGTGAGTACCATTTATTTATGTAAGAATAAAGCCTTTGAAAGCGGTCTGCGCTATGTGATGTCCCTTTTCTCTTTGCATAATATACCATATCGTGAGCTTACTAGGACTACATTGGAGAAGCCTTCATTATTCCCGGTTATGCGCATTTTTTGATCTCTGTGATGGAGATCAACTACTTTTGGTAAGAAGTACTGGTGTTGGAGTGCTTTCTGGTGGTGGTTTTCTGCTCGAGAATTACTTCCTTATGTGGAGACGGACACACATGGACTGCTTTTTTATTGCTTTTTTCAAATCTTCAAGTGGGACTGTCATTCTTAAAGGGTTTTAGCGCCACAGTTTTGTTTTTATTTAAAACCAGTGCACAGTCAGATAGCCACCACCTGAGATAGTAGAATAGCATAAGGTTAATGCCTTCTGAGTAAATAGAGGGCATAAATGTAAACCAACCAGTGCAGCCAAAGGGTGAGCACTTACCAATGAGGAGCGAAGACACACTTGGATGGTTTGGTCCAAGATAAAACTAGTCCCTCTGATAGAGAAAGACTATCAGTGGGTAATCATATTAGTAGAGGCTCACAACTTAGGCAGGTAGGAATACATATAGTGACAGACAGGACTCGAGACCAGGACACAGATAGTTACCATGCAATATATCTTCAGTGTATGCCTCCCAAAGCCGCAGATCAAATCCCCCGGATGGGGATAAACCACAATAGAGGAGGAATAAAAAGTGAGTCCTTTATAACGCCGCCATTCCCGGGTAGTGAGTCACTGGATGTGACGTCACCCAAACCCTGGCCGTTGTAACGTTAAAAAACCATACCCCGTGAAGAAACCATACCTTCGTCACTTCCTGTGTGAAACAGCTGAGCAGCGCAGCAGTGCGCATGCTCAGAGCGCCGGAGACGTAACTGAACAGCAAAGAAGATCACAAGTGCGCATGCTCAGAGGGTAGGAAAAACTCACGGCACTGTGTGAAATGTCATACTTGCGGCGGTATAAACCCGTATTAAACATCTCCTCTTCTATCGCTGTGACTTCCCTGATCTCTCCTAATAAATATAAAAGCGGCGGCGGGTGTATGAGATGAAAATGACGCCAATCTCGGCTCCGTGATCCGCTTTTATATTTATTAGGCGAGATGAGGGAAGTGACAGGGGAAGGAGCGGAGATGACTGACGTTGCAGAGGAGCTGTTTTAATGTAAAGGCGGCAAGTGTAAGTACCGTGAGAAATCCATACCCTCCGTAGTAGCACCGGAAGTGACGAGGGTATGGTTTTCTCACGGGTATGGTTTTTTCACGGAACACCGTCACTCCCGCGCGTGCCCCGAGCGCCAGCGTACAAGGGGGTAGGAGCCGCCGGGACAACGAGACGTGGAAGGGGAGGAGCCCGAAAGGAGCACCAGAAGGCAGTCGGATGGGCTCGCTACGCCACACACAGCGCCATCCAGAGGTGGAGGCGCCTTGTGTGGTTACCTGGCCGCACATCGGTCCCCATAATTCGCTCAACCGATGGATCAGAGCGCAGCAGCGCCACCATGTGGGGTCAATGTGCACTCAGCCCCTACTAGGTACAATATAAACAAGAAGGTAATAATTAAATGAGCCACGGGTCACACAGGGGTGGCAAAAAGGCCAGACACATGTGCGAACCGCTCCTCCTGATAACAGGATTACATAAGTGTTTAGATATGGATACTTAGCCAATACTGGCTTGAATATAAATAGATTAATACCAGCACAATATATGGGCACTTCAAGAAGGGTGATAGACCTGAATCAGAGTTGGCAGAAAAATAATGGGAGAAAAGAAGACAGACAAGCAATAAAAGAAAAGGGGGAAAAAGGAAGAGGGAAAAGAGAAGACAAAAAGGGGGGAAAAAAGAGGAGACTGGTAAAGAAACACCAGAGAGAAAAGGGCTGCTATAGGAATGATTTAAAAGATTGCGCCTCATTGAGGCCAGGTCGACTGGTGGCGTTGAGGCGTACAATCCAGAGTGACTCCCTCTGTAAAAAATGCCTATTCCAATCACCCAAGGACAAAACGCACATTGGTGACACCTATAGGTACCCCGAAATCTCGGGGGAGAGGATTTGGTGGATTGGTAGAAGCTGCTAGTCAGACGGTCGCGTAGAGACCTCGTCCACCTGAAGGTCACTTGTGGGGCACTGCTAATATGCTTACGGATGATGGAATCCTCGTAAAGCATGTGCCAGTGCCGGTTTAGAATGTTTCTCAACAGACACTGATGGCTAGAGAACTCAGTAATGAGTCTAACTGTCGGTTGAGATGGGACGAGATTCGGTTTATAGAGGAGATCAGCTCTTCTCTTAAAGCGGGCTCGGTTGTATGCCTTGCGTAACGTGCTCTTACTGTAACCTCTCTGGAGGAGGCGGTCTCACAAGAGGCCGGCTTGTTGGACGAAATCAGCACTAGATGTACAATTGCGTCTCAGCCTGATATACTGGGCGTAGGGTATACTACGCAGTAAGGCTGGTGAATGTGCACTAGAGGCATGTAAGATCGTATTGCCTGACGTAGGTTTACGGAAGAGGTTGGTGGTCACCTGGCCCTCCAAGTCCTTCATAATGGTTAAATCTAAAAAATTGACTTCACTGGGATGGAAGGAAAACGTAAATTTCAAATTGAAGCTGTTCACATTGAGATGTTCGATGAACTCAGTCAAAGCCTCCGAAGAGCCAGACCATACAATAAACACGTCATCAATGTATCTTAACCACACATTGACGTGGGTAACATACTGAGTGTAAGTCTCATCTGAAAAAATATACCGTTCCCACCCCCCCAGGTACAGGTTGGCGTAGGCGGGCGCACAACATGTGCCCATAGCCACCCCCTGTACCTGGAGGTATTGGGACCCGTTAAAAGAAAACCATTTATGAGTCAAAACAAACATAAGCAATTTCAGGAGGAAGTTGTTGAAGGGCCAGGTGCGGCGGTCCTGTTCTGAGAGGAAGGTGCCAAACATCCCGACGCCCTGCTCGTGAGGGATGCTCGAGTATAGAGCCTCGACATCTAACGTCACGAGCAGGGCGTCGGGAGGAAGCACCAACCCCTTGAGGGTCTTCAGGAGGTCCAAAGTGTCCTTGACATACGAGGGAAGTCCAACGACATGTGGAAGCAAGAAAAAGTAAATAAATCGACTGGCGTGTTCAGTGAGGTTCCCTATGCCAGAAATAATAGGGGGGGGCACTGTAGGCTCTTGTGCGCTTTAGGGAGTGCGTAAAAGGTTGCCTCCCTAGGAAAACGCACATTGAGATGTGCCCTGTTCAATGAGACCTGCTTGGAAGGCCTCCCCTATAAGGGCTTTGTATTCCTCACTGAACTTAACAGTCTTTGAACAATTGATCTTTTTATACCAAGATGTGTTATTTAAGATGTCTGAACACATCTGTTCGTAATTCTCTTTAGTCATGAGGACCACATTTCCCCCTTTGTTGGAAGCTTTTATAACTAGGTCCGGGTGCTGTTGTAAATTGCGTAAAGCCCTTGTTTGTTTAGGGGAATCATCCGCCACCCGAATCTAATCCTATACCCCAGTCCAATATACGCTCTGGCGCACCATCCAAGAAACCTCCCTCGGGCAATGTAACCACTAGCCACCATAGTGATACTAAAAAAGAATAGCGCACACATGCAAAAGAAATGACTATCAAATATGGAGACAATCCATAAATAAAAATGGGGATTTAGTCCCACCATATGGCCATATCGTGCTCAAGCCCACCACTACGTCAAAGTACCCCATTATCAGTGGGTCCTACACTATCCATAAAAAAGGGGTGAATCCAACCTCTCTAACCCTTGGAGACAACACTCCTTGCTGGGAAAGATGTGCTAATGCACTACATGGGACTCCTCCTATATCTACTTGATAGTGGACACTGATAGAGTACAGGTGTGTGTGGGGGATGGGGTGCTCAACCTCAGAAGTCTGGTCAGACCAAATACATAATGAACAAGCAAAAAATTGGGGGAGCAAGCCCTGAACATGTATATCTAAAGCCGGTGCAGCTATGGACCAAGCAACATGTATATTAAAAAAGAATAGCGCACACATGCAAAAGAAATGACTATCAAATATGGAGACAATCCATAAATAAAAATGGGGATTTAGTCCCACCATATGGCCATATCGTGCTCCGCAAGTGCCCCGCAAGTGACCTTCAGGCGGACGAGGTCTCTACGTGACCATCTGACTAGCAGCTTCTACCAATCCACCAAATCCTCTCCCCCGAGATTTCGGGGTACCTATAAGTGTCACCAATGTGCGTTTTGTCCTTGGGTGGCAGAGGGTAACAGATTCCATCTACCCAATGGTGAGACCCTGTCCCCCACTTTCCGAGCAGACTGTAGCACTCAAGGGGTAATTTATTTGATGTACTGTGACTGTGGGGTTTTCTACGTGGGGAAGACGATACGTCAATTTAGACGTCGAATTAATGACCACGTCTATTATTCCTCTAAGGGTAAAATGATCACTCCAGTCACAAGGCATCTAGACCTATACCATAGGTTTAACAACAAGTGTGCTCATTTTTTCATGTGTGTGGTGTAGCGAGCCCATCGGAATGCCTTCTGGTGCTCCTTTCGGGCTCCTCCCCTTCCACATCTTGTTGTCCCGGCGGCTCCTACCCCCTTGTACGCTGGCGCTCGGCGCATGCGCGGGAGTGACGGCCGGGGTTTGGGTGACGTCACATCCGGTGGCTCACTACCCGGGAACGGCGGCGTTATAAAGGAGGCACTTTTTATGCCTCCTCTATGGTGGTTTATCCCCATCCGGGGGATTTGATCTGCGGCTTTGCGAGGCATGCACTGAAGATATATTGCATGGTAACTATCTGTGTCCTGGTCTCGAGTCCTGTCTGTCACTATATGTATTCCTACCTGCCTAAGTTGTGAGCCTCTACTAATATGATTACCCACTGATAGTCTTTCTCTATCAGAGGGACTAGTTTTATCTTGGACCAAACCATCCAAGTGTGTCTTCGCTCCTCATTGGTAAGTGCTCACCCTTTGGCTGCACTGGTTGGTTTACATTTATGCCCTCTATTTACTCAGAAGGCATTAACCTTATGCTATTCTACTATCTCAGGTGGTGGCTATCTGACTGTGCACTGGTTTTACCTATTTTTTCTTTATACACGTTGGAGGGCTTGTGCATGCTGTGTTAGCTATATGCCCCTACTGGGTATACACTCCCCCTTGGGCTTCCCCGCATGCTCTTCCGGCGTTTCACCATCTAGGAGGTGGTTCCCTCTTGGTTTTTACTAAGTGTAACTATCATCGGTATATTTTATTCCCTGATAACTTCTCTTTCCCTCCTATTCTAGGTTACCGCCGTTTGGCCCCTTATTTAGACAAATACTCTGTCTAACTTGTTTACAGCAATATATCTATCAGACCTACCTCTGCAGATCATCCCCCGTATATGCTCGATATTTTGTCTACCTCGCCTCTGCTTAAACTCTGGCTACTGTGATTACCACATCTGCCTTTATAGGGGTATGTATAACTCCACTAAGGTTTTTTATCATATCTTGCCAACTGCTTGTATGTTTTTCCGTTCCCCACATCGGCCCCGTTTTGCTCATACGATTGTTCTGGGTGTCACCCTTTTTAGTCATCAGCCACCTTCTGGGTTCCTATGGTGAGGTTTACCTCCCACTCCCCCCTTACTTGTGTCATTTTTACCTTGTGTTGTGTTGACTATGTAAATGTCTATTTTGCTTATTAATTTTTTATAAATCCTTTGTTTAACTTTGTAATTTGTATGACATGTAATATAATTGTTGATCAGTCTGTTGTACTGACCTAGATTTGCGATTATTGCACACATATTTGCTGTTTTACTAACTTTGGTTCATCTTGCCACACAGAACTTGTATCCTAGTAGCTCCGGAAGAAGCTTGAACTTTTAAGCGAAACATGTAGGGCATCTGGCTACATGAACCTTCCCCTATGTGCAAGTTGTATCCACTCTATCAAAGGACGCTCTGCGTTGCCCTTGACATCGTTTCTGAGTCATGTTGGATGTAACGTATAGCGTCCTCATTTACCATCTTGTTTCCAATATGCAATTATTGTAAACCATTTTGTATTTTGTAGGAGAGATAGCTGAGGACAGCGCTGTCCGAGGACTCAGGTTCCTCTGCCTTTGGTAACCTCTGGTGATTTGTGGTGGATTGGCTTCTTTATGCTCCAGTGCCTGCTAAAGCACCCCAGAATTTGTGGCATCAGAGGGGCCTTTACTTGTTTAGCTCCCTCCTGGACATTATAAAGGAAAAGTCGAAGAGCTCATCCTGCCCATACAGAAGTGGGCAACAGATGAAACACCTGCTGCCGTGGAACCTATAAACCTCCTTTCCTGAGGCTGACGGTGTTCCCTTTCTTGGTCATGATGGCTTTGATCCTTCTTTTTTGAATCCTGGCTGATTACATGGGGCCAAGGGCAGACGGATGGACCACTTTCCAGAGCTCACCAAATATGCAAATCAAGCCTTTTATATTTTATAATAATATTTAATGTACCCAAAAAAGACAAAGAGAAAAATGCAAATTTCAACATTCATTGTATACAGAAGGATCAGTAAGTAAGTATATCCATGGTTCAACCCATTTCACCCCCAAAAAGGGGCTTCCTCAGGATCTACTTTATTGTAAACTCTATAAATTACAGTGCCAAAACAAACATTATATATTATATTAATATGTATCATCTATACATGGCTGTTTTTAATAATATACAGTACATTTTGTTCTTTATCAGCTGAATTGAGTGAAAGAGTTTACAATCAAGTGGATCCTGAGGAAGCCCTGTTTTTGGGCGAAACGCATTGATCCATGGATATACTTACATACTGATCCCACTGTATACATTGAATGTTGAAATTTTCAGCTGTGGATAATTGCTTATATGAACTGAAAAATATGTTTTTAATGTAAATCTAAACATGTGTTTTTATATACAGGTATATGTTTCTTTTTGTCTAATTTTAGGCACAATAAATATCCCTATTTCCTCATGACACTTTTTAGGGTTAAAGTGGGAGTGTCTCACTTTTTTACAATAACATTTAGTTGGGCTATAGCAGGGTTTCTCAACCAGGCTTCCATGGAACTCTAGAATTCCTCCAGAGGTTGCCATGGGCTTCATGGAACCCTATGGATCCTCCAGAGGTTGCTATGAGTTCCATTGAACCGTAGGGTTCCTCCAGAGGTTGTTTGAGGTTCCTTGAGCAATGAGCAATTTCTGCCTCTGATAATTTCACACAGACACCATTCATTTCTTTTTCCTCCAGAGGTTGCTATGAGTTCCATTGAACCCTAGGGTTCCTCCAGAGGTTGCTAGAGGTTCCTTGAGCAATTAGCAATTTCTGCCTCTGATAAGTTCACACTGACACCATTATTTTTTTTTTTTTTTAGCCATCTGTAAGGGGATAATTCTTTCCCATCTCCTCATAACCCTTTTTAGGGTTAAAGTTGGAGTGTCTTTCTTTTTTACAATAACATTGTGTTGTTATATCAGGATTTCTCAGCCAGGCTTCCATGGAACTCTAGGATTCCTCCAGAGGTTGCTATGGGCTCCATTGAACCCTATGAATCCTCCAGAGGTTGCTATGGGCTCCATGGAACCCTAGGGTTCCTCCAGAGGTTTCTATAGGTTCCTTGAGCATTAAGCAATTTCTGCCTCTGATAAGTTCCCACTGATAATTCTTTCCCATCTCCTCATAACCCTTTTTAGGGTTAAAGCGTGAGTGCCTCTTTTTTTACAATAACATGTAGTTGGGTTACATCAGGGTTTCTCAACCAGGGTTCTATGGAAATCTAGGATTCCTCCAGAGGTTGCTATGAGCTCCATGGAACTCTATGGATCTGTTAGTATTGAGTTCACCTGCTGGTGGCACTGTGTTGCCCTGGACTGAATGCTGCACTTCCAGTGTCCACCAGCAGGTGTCTCCCAGAAGCCAGGTGGCTATTTAAGGCTGCTCCTCCCTTTCCTAGTCGCGTCACTATTTTGATTGCCTCCTTGCTGCCTAAGCGAGTGTCTGTGATCCTGATCCATCCTGAACCCCCTTTGCCTTGTTCCTGCTCTCTGCCTAGTATCCAGTCTTGCTTGCCCTCTTCCTTGCTTCCCTTCTACTCTTGTCTCTTATATTGTATATACTTGTAGATAGTTGGTTCTTAGTAGGGATGATCGAACTTTTGAAAAGTTCGGTTCGACCAGAACACCCGAATTTCCCGAAAGTTCGGTTCGGATTCCAGAACCCCATTGAAATCAATGGGACCCGAACTTCTGGAATAAAAAAACACAATTTTGAAGCCCTAAAACCCAATAAATGCCCCTAAAAAGTGCCTAGGGTTCTGGGTCATGCCCCAGGGACTATTAATCACACAAAAAAAAGTTCTCAAAAATTGTCATTTTTGATAGAGAGCCAATTATTGAAAAAATTATTGGAAACAAAAATGAGATTTCTTTGGATTTAGTGTCTGGTGGGTCTAAAAAGTGTACCTGTGAAGTCTCAGCTCTGTAGCATGTCCAGAACCAGAATTATAGCATGCCAAACCTTCAAAAATGACTTTTTTGCTTAACCGCGCCTTACTTTTGCTCCTAATCAACTGCACAGCCAATGTGTATGATGGGGACATAATGCAGTGCACTAGGAACAAGATTAGAGTTTTTTTTGGGAAAAGGTGCTGTCTCTTTAAATGTGCATATAATTAACGGGTGTATTTCCACAATGGGGCTATTATTACCAAATGTTTTCAAGAAGTCAAAAGATGTATGTAGATGCACTTTATTTCATGTAAAATGGTGTTTGGTGCACTTTAACTTGAATTCTCACAAGAAACAGACATATATGCACGGATACATTGAGGGTTAGGGGTAGGGGTAGGGGCCACAATGTAGTGCAGAGTGAACAAGATTAGAGATGTTTTGGATGAATACTGTTGTCTCTTGACTTTGAATAGAAGTAAAGGATGCTTAAAAATTGGGCCTTTGGTGGTGCCGACGATGCCTTGACACCATATCCCTATAAAAGTGCTGGTCATGAAGGCAATAATTGCCTTTGTAAGGAAAAAAATTGCAATGATATGCATCTGTGAGACAGGTGCGCAAAAATTGTTGTTTGGGTGTTGGCGGAGCCATATCACTGTAAGCCCAAATAGCTGGTGTTGAAGAAGGCGTAAAAATTATGAAGGTGTGCACTTGTGGAACAGGTGCGCAAACATGGTATTTTTGGTGTTGGCGGAGCCTCCCAACCGTAAGCCCAAAGAGCTGGTGTTGAAGGAGGCCAAAAAATTATAAAGGTGTGCACCTGTGGAACAGGTTCGCAAACATGGTATTTTTTATTTAGCGTAGCCTCCCCACCGTAAGCCCAAAGAGCTGGTGTTGAAGGAGGGCAAAAAAGTTATAAAGGTGTGCACCTGTGGAACAGGTGCGCAAACATGGTATTTTTTGTTTAGCGTAGCCTCCCCACCGTAAGCCCAAAGAGCTGGTGTTGAAGGAGGGCAAAAAAGTTATAAAGGTGTGCACCTGTGGAACAGGTGCGCAAACATGGTATTTTTTTTTAGCGTAGCCTCCCCACCGTAAGCCCAAAGAGCTGGTGTTGAAGGAGGCCAAAAAATTATAAAGGTGTGCACCTGTGGAACAGGTGCGCAAACATGGTATTTTTTGTTTAGCGTAGCCTCCCCACCGTAAGCCCAAAGAGCTGGTGTTGAAGGAGGCCATAAAATTATAAATGTGTGCACCTGTGGAACAGGTGCGCAAACACGGTATTTTTTGTTTAGCGTAGCCTCCCCACCGTAAGCCCAAAGAGCTGGTGTTACAGAAGGCCAAAAAATTATAAATGTGTGCACCTGTGGAACAGGTGCGCAAACATGGTATTTTTGGTATAACTAAAATGAGGTTCTGTGAACCTAAACAGAATGAGAGGAGGGTTGGAGGGTGGCACCATGGTCCTGGCTTAAACTGAGGCTCAGCAGCCACATCGCAACGATAGCCTAGTCTAAAAGGTCTGCTTCAGGTGCATCAAAGCTTGATATCCACGACTGATTCATTTTAATGAATGTCAAACAGTCGACTGAGTCGGTGGAGAGTCTCGTTCGATGGTCTGTGACGAATCCTCCTATGCCCGTTCCGATAGGACACTGGAAGCAGGGCAGGCCAACAACTCCATGGCATACTGTGCCAGTTCTGGCCAGTGGTCTAATCTTAAGACCCAGTAGGCCAGTGGATGGGATTCGTCACATGAAAAGCCCTCTGTGTCACTTTGTGCCCTGACGTAATCATCCACCATGTGATGCAGACGCTGACGATGCGATGTGGCAGCTGAGAAGCCTGGGCGGTGAGGACTAAAAAAAGACCGAAAGGCATCCGTCAACCGCACGCCTTCTCCAACGCTACTCTCCTGACCCGCAGTAGAGTCCATGGTAGGTTGTCCCCGCCCCTGCACCCTACGGGAGTCGGGGAACGTGTTCACCAGAATCCTCTTGAGACTGTCCTCAATGGATTTGATCCTGTGGACTCTCTGGGTGGATGGGAAAAGCTCAGAGACTTTTGACTTGTGCCGGTGGTCAAGTAGGGTGGCCAACCAATAGTGGTCAGTCTCTTTAATGGCCTTGATTCTGTGGTCCTTTTGCAGGCTCTGAAGCATGATGTTTGCCATGCGTCGCAAATTAGCAAAGGCCTCAGAAGCTGACTCCTCGGGGTCCCTCAAAACGACATTATCTTGAACGGGCTCCTCCTCCTCCCAGCCACGTACTACTCCAAAGTGTCCCGAGGGAGTCAAACTAGGCCTTGCAGATTGCCGCATGTCTTCCTCCTCCTCCTCAAAGCCTGCAAAAGTTCCCGAAGAATCGTCCTCCTCTTCCACCCCTGGATCCTGCTCGGGCCTCTGGGAGCTAGGCATAATGGGGTCAGGATTCTCAGGATAAAGGGTGCCTTGAGAGGCAAGGAAGTCCTCCTCTTCCTCCTGCTGCTCTGCCTCCAGTGCCCTGTCCATAATGCCACGCAGAGTGTGCTCCAACAAAAACTGTCACTGATGCATGTGCTATCCCGGCTGACCATCCTTGTGGCCTCCTCAAATGGCGAGAGGACAGCGCATGCATCCTTAATCAAAAGCCACTGCTGTGGAGAAAAGAAGCCCAGGCGCGCTGAGCCAGTGCTGGTGCCGTACTCGCAGAGATATTCATTGAGGGCCCTCTGCTGCATGTACAGGCGCTGCAGCATAGCCAAGGTGAAGTTCCAGTGGGTGGGCATGTCACAGACGAGGCGGTGTACCGGCAGGTGAAACTCGCGCTGCACTTCGGCCAAACGTGCAGTGGCACTGTACAACCGCCTGAAGTGACTGCACACCCTTCTTGCCATCCTTCGCACATCCTGCATTCCCGGGTACGAGTTCAAAAACCGCTGTACCACGAGATTCAGGACATGCGCCAGGCATGGCACATGGGTCAACTTTCCCTGCCGAAGGGCGGCCATGAGGTTTGACCCATTATCGGTAACCACCATTCCTGGCTGAAGCTGGCGTGGTGTCAACCACCTCTGGGCCTGTGCCTGCAGAGCCCCAAGAATCTCAGGGGCAGTGTGCTGCCTGTCCCCTAGACACACAAGTTGCAGCACTGCGTGACACCTTTTGGCCTGAGACATAGAATAGCCCTTTGAACGCTTACGTGGTACCTCATCATATTCAAAGGACCATGCTGCAGAGGAGGACATGGAGGAGGATGAGGAGGGGGTAGAAGTGATCGATCTACCCGGATCAGCGACACCACCAGCTGTTTGCAGACGTGGGGGCAATACTGGCTGCAGCACCGAGCTCTGGCTACAATCCCTTCCGTTGGCAAGCAGTGTCACCCAATGAGTAGTGACAGAAATGTACCGTCCCTGCCCATGTTTGCTTGACCAAGTGTCAGTCGTCAGGTGTATCTGACGGCTGACTGACTTGGCCAGGGACGACACTACATTGCCTTCCACATGTTGGTATAGGGATGGCAGGGCCTTACGGGCAAAGTAATGCCGACTTGGCACCTGCCACTGTGGAACTGCACATTTTGAAAAGTCACGGAAGGGAGCAGACTCTACCAGGTTAAATGGTAACAGTTGCAGAGCCAGTAGTTTTGCCAAACTACTGTTTAGCCGCTGAGCATGTGGGTGGTGGGGAGTATACATTTTTTTTCGTTCCAGCATGGAATCGAAATTTGCCATCTAGATGTTACAGCTGGTGGTGTGCTGGAGGTAGATGCGACACTGCGTGCTATATCATCATCCCTGTCAGTGGAGGCTGCCAACAGGTGACGAGTGGCAATAGCAGGGACAGACTGATGTGCAGGTGGAGCACGAGGAGGAGCGCGAGGAGGACTAGGAGGCCGACTGACCGATCTTTGGCCCTTTTGTGGGTTCTTCAAATGCTCCTGCCAACGGGCCAAGTAGTGGGTTGTCAAATGCCTGTTTAGGCAGCTTGTACCCAGGTGGTTGACATTTTTGCCACGTTTTATACCCTTATGACAAATCTTGCAGATCGCAACTGTTCGGTCTGCATGAGATGTCTCAAAGGCCCAGCAAGAAGAGGTTTGTATAGTGGCCCGGGAGACAACAGGTGCGGCCTTAGATGGAGCGGGCCGTCTGCTCTCCCCTCTTGCTTGCTCTGCCTCCTCCTCAACCTCAGACCCAACATCAGACTCCATAAAGGACTGAGCATCAGGCAGGAGTAGATGGCTGACGCTGTGGTCAAACAGCTCAGCTGACTCCTCTGCCATGTCTGAAGTTGGGTCTAAGGGAGGACGTGAGGTGGACATGGACTCATCTCTATTTGTTCTGCCAACTGCAGAAGACTGACCACTTTTCTGTGCCTGGGTCACTGTAGTTGCAGATGATGCCGATGATGAGGGTTTGGTAATATAGTCCACCACCTCTTGTACGTACTGTGGACGTATAGCTTGGCCACTGCGGGAGAACAATCGGAATGGTGGCTTGGCTGAGGACTGACCACCACGTCCACCCCTGCTTCTAGACAGCAGATGCGTGTCACGCACAGTAGCAAAGCCTTTTGCACAGTGGACCTAACGCTTTCAAGAACAGGCGTTAAGTTGTCACTGAGGCAATGTATTTTGCTGACTAGCAAGCATGTTACCTGCTGTAGATATATCAGCAGTGCAACGTGCTCACTACACGGAACCCTGACACTTTTACTTTCCCTACAGAAACTAGATTGTTGAATCTAACTACTGTGGTATCTAGTACCCTAACTACACTAGATATCCCTTTCCTCACACTAAAAGAACAGCTCCATACAGCAGAAGACTGACACTGTCCCTTTTTTTTTTTTTTTTTCTAACTCAAAAAACCAGCACAATCGCTGTATTTCTAACTACACTGACTGGCTGTAAGCTGAATGCAATTCTGCTTATATGGAGCTTTAGAATCACTCGTCTATGCAGCAAACGTAGTGTAACAAAGCAGGAGTAAGAGAAATGCTTCCACTCTCTTCAACAGACTCTGTATCACTGTGCTAGGGGTTAGGCGGGGCTATGTTATATACTGTGGGGCATATTCACTTCTGATTGGCCTCTGGTCCCCGTAGTCACTCCAATCACGTTCCTAGCAGACTCCTGCCCCCTCATTGGCTTTTGCTGACGTTTCTGGGCCAATCACAGGCTTTTAAAGCCCAGTTCCTGTCCCATTGCATTTTTGGCGGTTCTGGTGGCCGAATACCGAACTTTTACCGCAAAAAGTTTGGAATTCTGCCACATTTCGAACACCCAAAGTTCGGGTCGAACCGATGGTCGACCCGAACCATTCGATCACCCCTAGTCCTTAGGTTCTTTATTTATTTTGTCTTTGGGGTGGGGTTTTGTTTGCTGGCATTTCCTTAGTTCACTATTGCTGTGTATGCTTGTTTGTGTGGTTCACTGTAATAAATCTCACTTTAAGGTTATCTATATTGTTAGTGTAGCTACATGTGTCTGGTCTCCCTAGCTGCTGCTGAACCCTGACATAATAGTGACGCCCTCTACGACCAGATCAGCTACACTTTGGAGCTGGAAGCCAGTTGCTTTTGATTTTATTTTTCCTTTTGTCAAAATGCTTAGATCGCAGGTTATTTGTCGTGTGCATGCAGCAGAAGATAAAGATTTTTGTCATTCAGAGCCCATTCACACTAGCGCGACTTGTGAGGCGACTTGTGTGCCCTCAAGTCGCCCCACGTCGCTTGACATAACAAAAGCAATGTTAATCAATCAGTGCCGTCTTAATTGGCACTACTGAAGTCGCTTCTACCTCAGAAAAGGGTCCTGTACTACTTTGAGGCGACTTGTGATCCGACTTGTCCCATAGACTTCAATGGGAGTCGCCTCCTTATCTTAATTGAAGCGACTTGTTATCAGACTTTCCAAGTATATATATATATATATATATATATATATATATATATATAATCTAATGGTATATATATTCCATTATCTCTGCTTGGTCTGTGTGAGTGGCACTGGTGGACACAGATAAGTGGCATTGGTGGACACTGATTCGTGGCACTGATACGTGGCACTGGTGGACACTGATTCATGGCACTGATATGTGGCACTGGTGGACACTGATTCGTGGCACTGATACGTGGCACTGGTGGACACTGATTCATGGCACTGATACGTGGCACTGGTGGACACTGATTCGTGGCACTGATACGTGGCACTGATACGTGGCACTGATATGTGGCACTGGTGGAAACTGATTCGTGGCACTGATAGACACTGATTTGTGGCACTGATATGTGGCACTGGTGGACACTGATTCGTGGCACTGATATGTGGCACTGGTGGACACTGATTCGTGGCACTGATACGTGGCACTGGTGGACACTGATTCGTGGCACTGATACGTGGCACTGATACGTGGCACTGGTGGACACTGATTCGTGGCACTGATATGTGGCACTGGTGGACACTGATTTGTAGCACTGATACGTGGCACTGGTGGACACTGATTCGTGGCACTGGTGGACACTGATTCGATGGCACTGGTGGGCAGTGGAACTGGTGGACACATACGTGGCACTGGTGGGCAGTGGCACTGGTGGACACTCATACGTGGCACTGGTGGGCAGTGGCACTGGTGGACACAGATACGTGGCACTGGTGGGCAATGAAGAAATTAGAAAAAAAAAAACAGAAAAGGGGAATTAGGTCACAACACATCATATTCTGATTGGCCAAATACAAAGTCGTCTGTCATATAAGTCGCGCAAAATAATTCACAAGTCGCGCTGAAGTCGCAGTAAAATCGCGGTAAAAAGTCGCTCCGACATGGGGCGACTTATGGTCGCGGCAGTGTGAACCGGCTCTTATTGTTGCAGGCGCTGAGTCTCACTGAGGAGGAAGTGCTGGAAAACATTCTGACAGCGCATGCTTTAGCTGTTGAGGGCAGATTCTCCCTTAGACAAGTTCAGCCTTTAATTCAGGTCTGTTCTGAGCTAGTATTTCAGTCGATCTCTCAGGGTCATGATGTTTTCACTCCTCCATTAAGACCCCGTTCAGACTGCGGCGAAACGACTTGGTGGGGCGACCTGTGAGGTCGCAGCTTGCACGGACTTCATATAATTGAAGTCAATGCAAGTCGCCTCCAGGTCGCCCCAAAGTAGTACAGGACCCTTTTTCTAAGTCGGAGCGACTTGTGTCGCTCCTATTAGAACGGGTCCTGTACTATTCAATGGCGAGCGACCCACCGCGACTTGTCAGGCGACCAAGTCGCCTGACAAGTCGCGCTAGTGTAAATGGACCCTTACTATGTTCCAGGCTGGATTTTTGGGATGGTTGTTGAAATATTGTGCAGGTTCTTTCTTCCAGCAGTATTCAGCCTATTCACAGCAGGTGTTGTTAGATTGCATTGCTGCTGTGCAGTCTTTAATTGAGCAAAGTGAGCTGGGGAAAGACAAACTAACTTTGGTTCACCCTCTGCTACAAGCTTGGTCAGAGATCCTATCCCCAGTGCTACAACTCTGCCACTATCCATGCTGCCGCCTGCTGATGAGATCCAGTCCTCCTCCATACTGCTGATGAGATCCAGTCCTCCTCCATGCTGCTGACTGCTGATGAGATCCAGTCCTACTCCATGCTGCCGCCTGCTGATGAGATCCAGTCCTCCTCCATGCTGCTGACTGCCGATGAGATCTAGCCCTCCCCCATGCTGCTGACTGCTGATGAGATCCAGTCCTCCTCCATGCTGCCGCCTGCTGATGAGATCCAGTCCTCCTCCATGCTGCTAACTGCTGATGAGATCCAGTCCTCCTCCATGCTGCTGACTGCCGATGAGATCTAGCCCTCCCCCATGCTGCTGACTGCTGATGAGATCCAGTCCTCCTCCATGCTGCCGCCTGCTGATGAGATCCAGTCCTCCTCCATGCTGCTAACTGCTGATGAGATCCAGTCCTCCTCCATGCTGCCGCCTGCTGATGAGATCCAGTCCTCCTCCATGCTGCTTACTGCTGATGAGATCCAGTCCTCCTCCATGCTGCCGCCTGCTGATGAGATCCAGTCCTCCTCCATGCTGCTTACTGCTGATGAGATCCAGTCCTCCTCCATGCTGCCGCCTGCTGATGAGATCCAGTCCTCCTCCATGCTGCTGACTGCCGATGAGATCCAGCCCTCCCCCATGCTGCTGACTGCTGATGAGATCCAGACCTCCTCCATGCTGCCGCCTGCCGATAGTGACCTGCCATTTGTTGCCAAACCTGCCACGGGTGACTTGCCGGCCGCTGTCCCGCCGGACTATGCAGATACCGGGGCCGCTGTCCCGCCGGACTATGCAGATACCGGGGCCTCTGTCCCGCCGAACTATGCAGATACCAGGGCCGCTGTCCCGCCGGACTATGCAGATACCGGGGCCGCTGTCCCGCCGGACTATGCAGATACCGGGGCTGCTGTCCCGCCGGACTATGCAGATACCGGGGCCGCTGTCCCGCCGGACTATGCAGATACCGGGGCCGATGTCCCGCCGGCCTATGCAGATACCGGGGCCGCTGTCCCGCCGGCCTATGCAGATACCGGGGCCGCTGTCCCGCCGGCCTATGCAGATACCGGGGCCGATGTCCCACCGGACTATGCAGATACCGGGGCCGATGTCCCGCCGGACTATGCAGATACCGGGGCCGCTGTCCCGCCGGCCTATGCAGATACCGGGGCCGCTGTCCCGCCGGCCTATGCAGATACCGGGGCCGATGTCCCACCGGACTATGCAGATACCGGGGCCGATGTCCCGCCGGACTATGCAAATACCGGGGCCGATGTCCCGTCGGACTATGCAGATACCGGGGCCGCTGTCCCGCCGGACTATGCAGATACCGGGGCCGCTGTCCCGCCGGACTATGTCAATTTACCACTTGCTGTTAAGCTGGACTCTGACTGGGTTAAACTCCCACTTGCTAATGTGTCTTAGGATTCTGAAGTTCCAGTGTTATGTGGTCCAATTGGGTTGTCTGTGTGGGTTAAAGCGGAGTTCCAGCCATTCACTCACCTGTCCAACGGTCCAGCGATGCGGCCGCCCGAAGCCTCGATCCTCTCCCTCGGCGCTGGCATCACTGCTGTGGGCACCCGGCTGTGATAGTTTACGGCTTCACAGCCGGGTACCCACTGCGAATGCGCGAGTCGCGCTGCGCGTCGTGATTGGCCGTCAATCTTCTGGGACCTCTGACGTGTCCCAGAAGATTGCAGGGAGGGAGGGGGAGAGGAGAACTTCCGTTCAGGGCGCCGTGGCGCTCCGAGCGGAAGTGGGTACCTGTCAAAACTAGGTACCCGCTCCCCCCCAACAAAAATGACATGCCAAATGTGGCATGTCAGGGGGTCAGGACTCCCTAAAGCGGAAGTTCCACTTTTGGGTGGAACTCCGCTTTAAGATCCCTACTGTTGCTCGTTCTACGTTCTTTTTGCAGCCAGCTGATCCTGTTATGCCAAGGCCAGGAGGTCCAGATATCCACTCTGAATATGAGAACTGCATCTGTCGTTACAGCCCCAGTAGTAGAGGGCCTATGGGAAAGGGCAGTGTTCCATGTGAACTTTGTCTTGACCCAGGGGTCATCTCTGCGATCCCTGATGCATTTGGGGACCCGAGCAGGGTAACCTTGGGTAGACCTGAGTGGCAGGTAAAATGCAGATCAGTCTCTTACAGTGTGAGAGGAGGTCCAGATGTGATGGGACACCCTTGTGTCAGGGTACCTGCATGGACCAGGGACTTTGGCCATAAGCATTCAGGTATCTTTCAGTGTCTCAACATTGGGACATGGGCTGCTTTTAAGAATAAGCCTTCGGTGTTGCCACTCCTTAAGGATCTGACCAGCAGGAAACCCAGCCAGTTTTGGGACACCGGCGGTGTGGTTCTCAGCCAGCCTTCAGACCTTGGCAGTAGGGTACCCAGTCAGCTTGCAGACCCCAGTGGTGGAGCCTTATGGAGCGTCCGGAGGCCGCTCCTTAGGGGGGGGAATCTGTTAGGATTGAGTTCACCTGCTGGTGGCACTGTGTTGCCCTGGACTGAATGCTGCACTTCCAGTGTCCACCAGCAGGTGTCTCCCAGAAGCCAGCAGGCTTCTATGATCACTTAAACTGTGTTCAGCTGCCAGATGGCTATTTAAGGCTGCTCCTCCCTTTCCCAGGCGCGTCACTATTTTGATTGCCTCCTTGCTGCCTAACCGAGTGTCTGTGATCCTGATCCATCCTGAACACCCTTTGCCTTGTTCCTGCTCTCTGCCTAGTATCCAGTCTTGCTTGCCCTCTTCCTTGCTTCCCTGTTACCCTTGTCTCTTATATTGTAGATATTTGTAGATTGTTGGTTCTTAGGTTCTTTATTTATTTTGTCTTTGGGGTGGGGTTTTGTTTGCTGGCATTTCCTTAGTTCACTATTGCTGTGTATGCTTGTTTGTGTGGTTCACTGTAATAAATCTCACTTTAAGGTTATCTATATTGTTTGGTCTCCATTTAGATGTGTAGCTACATGTGTCTGGTCTCCCTAGCTGCCGCTGAACCCTGACAGGATCCTCCAGAGGTTGCTATGAGTTTTATGGAACCCTAGAGTTCCTCCAGAGGTTTCTTGAGGTTACAATAACATTTAGGTGAGTTATATCAGGGTTTCTCAACCAGAGTTCTATGGAAATCCAGGATTTCTCCAGAGGTTGCTATAGGCTTCATGGAACCCTAGGGTTCCTCCAGAGGTTGCTTGAGGTTACCTTTAGTTGGGTTATATCAGGGTTTCTCAACCAGGGTTCTATGGAAATCTAGGATTCACCCATAAGGTTCCTATGGGCTTCATGGAACCCTATGGATCCTTCAGAGGTTGCCATGAGTTCCATGGAACCATAGGGTCCCTCCAGATGTTGCTAGATGTTCCTTAAGCAATGAGCAATTTCTGCCTCTGATAAGTTCCCACTGACACCATTCATTTTTTTCCTCTAGTGGTCGCTATAGGCTCCACTGAACCCTATGGATCCTCCAGAGGTTGCTATGAGTTCCATGGAACCCTAGGGTTCCTACAGAGGTTTCTATAGGTTCCTTGAGCAATTTCTGCCTCTGATAAGTTCCCACTGACACCATTATTTTTTTTCTTTTTAGCCATCTGTAAGGGGATAATTCTTTCCCATCTCCCCATAACCCTTTTTAGGGTTAAAGTGTGAGTGTCTCTTTTTTTACAATAACATTTAGTTGGGGTATATCAGGGTTTCTCAACCAGAGTTCTATGGAAATCCAGGATTTCTCCAGAGGTTTATATGGGCTTCATGGAACCCTATGGATCCTTCAGAGGTTGCTATGAGTTCCATGGAACCCCATGGTTCCTCCAGAGGTTGCTTGAGGTTACAATAACATTTAGTTGGGTTATATCAGGATTTCTCAATCAGGGTTCTATGGAAATCTAGGATTCCTCCAGAGGTGGCTATGGGCTTCATGGAACCCCATGGATCATTTAGAGGTTGCTATGAGTTCCATGGAACCCTAAGATTCCTCCAGAGGTTGTTTGAGGTTACAATAACATTTAGTTTGGTTATATCAGGGTTTCTCAACCAGAGTTCTATGAAAATCCAGGATTTCTCCAGAGGTTGCTATGAGCTCCATGGAACCCTATGGTTCCTCCAGAGGTTGCTTGAGGTTACCTTTAGTTGGGTTATATCAGGGTTTCTCAACCAGGGTTCTATGGAAATCTAGGATTCATCCATAAGGTTCCTATGGGCTTCAAGGAACCCAATGGATCCTTCGGAGGTTGCTATGAGTTCCATGGAACTATAGGGTTCCTCCAGAGGTTGCTTGAGGTTACCTTTAGCTGGGTTATATCAGGGTTTCTCAACCAGGGTTCTTTGGAAATCTAGAATTCCTCCATAAGGTTCCTATCGGCTTCATGGAACCCTGTGGATCCTTCAGAGGTTGCTATGAGTTCCATGGAACCTAGGGTTCCTCCAGAGGTTTCTTGAGGTTACCTTTTAGCTGGGTTATATCAGGGTTTCTCAACCAGGGTTCTATGAAAATCCAGGATTTCTCCAGAGGTTGCTATGAGCTCCATGGAACCCTATGGTTCCTCCAGAGGTTGCTTGAGGTTACCTTTAGTTGGGTTATATCAGGGTTTCTCAACCAGGGTTCTATGGAAATCTAGGATTCATCCATAAGGTTCCTATGGGCTTCAAGGAACCCAATGGATCCTTCGGAGGTTGCTATGAGTTCCATGGAACTATAGGGTTCCTCCAGAGGTTGCTTGAGGTTACCTTTAGCTGGGTTATATCAGGGTTTCTCAACCAGGGTTCTTTGGAAATCTAGAATTCCTCCATAAGGTTCCTATCGGCTTCATGGAACCCTGTGGATCCTTCAGAGGTTGCTATGAGTTCCATGGAACCTAGGGTTCCTCCAGAGGTTTCTTGAGGTTACCTTTTAGCTGGGTTATATCAGGGTTTCTCAACCAGGGTTCTATGGAAATCTAGGATTCCTCCATAAGGTTCCTATCGGCTTCATGGAACCCTGTGGATCCTTCAGAGGTTGCTATGAGTTCCATGGAACCTAGGGTTCCTCCACAGGGTTTCTTGAGGTTTTTGAGCAATGATCAATTTCTGCCTCTGATAATTTCCCACTGACACCATTAATTTGTATTTAGCCATCTGTAAGGGGATCGCTCTTTCCAATACCTACAGGTGAAAGGAACATCATTGCCACTGAATATAACACTAATATATCATGACTTGTAGATATAGTTACATTTAGTAGGGGTTTCCTGAGACCGGAAAGTTATTTTAAGGGTTCCTCTGTGTTCAAAAGGTTGAAAAAGTCTGGGTTATGCATTTTGTCCTCTAAACATATACAGTAATACTCATTTCCAAATACAATGTCAAGCACAATGGATGTGTTGCAGAGCAATAAAAGAGTCAGAATACCACAAAAGTAATTTATACAGAGAACCTTGTCTGATTTATTTAGGGCACAAATAGGGTAAAACCAGTTGCACAAACAGAAAACTATGTCAAGGGTAAGTATTAGATTGAGGGACTACCAATAAAATGGCCACAGGCCGAAACACAATACACATATAACAATCTCCAAACAAAAACCTCTCATCCACTTTTATCCTATTATAATGTAAATAGAGTTAATGCTTTTATGCACATAAGCTATATGGCCAAACAATTGTAGACACCTGACCTTCACATCTATATGATCTTGTTGGAAATCTCACTCCAAACCCATGGGCACTAATATGGAGTTGGAGCCCATGTGTTCACATTTATCTGAAGACTTTGCTTCAAATTTTGGAGTGTTTGTGGGAATTTGTGCCCATTTGTGAAGTTGGGTACTGGTGTTGAATGAAAAGACTGAAAAGTTCAAATCTGATTCCTCAGGAAAGTCATATGCCCCCCAGAGAGTTCCCCGAACTTTTCTGCCTCCTTTTTCTTTCCTTCCCTTCATTTCCTTACTTCCTTTTATTTTGTTGGGTCTACATATATCATAGGTAATTAAGATAGGACCACCTAATCATCTTTGATCCCCTTGAAACCTACCTTTGTTCATGATCAGATAGAATATAGTCAGTCTGAACCTTGTGTGAACCTTCATGATCAAACCTAGGAGGGCACCATTTTGAGTGTTAGCCACAGTGGTTGTCTCAGTAGCTCTATTTTTATAGACCGGCCCTCGGCAATCATTGTCCTCACTTGCTGCTCTACCTATCAAACTTATGAGGCTTGGAGCCCCTATATCTCAATACACGTTTGTTATTGCTTGAATTATATAAATTCTGTTTATCAACACCCCTTAAGGAGAACTCAATGTTACATTGGCACTCATATTTTGTTGTTAATGCCATTCATGGGCAGTTTATAAGAATATTTGTTAATGGGACAGATGGTATGGTCCATTAATGTCCTTTCCCTTTCTTTTTCTGTAAACCATGCAATGTGCTTTCCTCAAAACAATTTTAATAAAGGTATTGCGAAAGAAAAGACCTGGCATCACCATGGGCATTCTAATTCTTCCCAAAGGTGTTCAGTAGGGTTGAGGTCAGACATCACCATGGGCATTCCAATTCTTCCAAAAGGTGTTCAGTAGGGTTGAGGTCAGACATCACCATGGGCATTCCAATTCTTCCCAAAGGTGTTCAGTAGGGTTGAGGTCAGACATCACCATGGGCATTCCAATTCTTCCCAAAGGTGTTCAGTAGGGTTGAGGTCAGACATTACCATGGGCATTCCAATTCTTCCCAAAGGTGTTCAGTAGGGTTGAGGTCAGACATCACCATGGGCATTCCAATTCTTCCCAAAGGTGTTCAGTAGGGTTGAGGTCAGACATCACCATGGGCATTCCAATTCTTCCCAAAGGTGTTCAGTAGGGTTGAGGTCAGACATCACCATGGGCATTCCAATTCTTCCCACAGGTGTTCAGTAGGGTTGTGGGCAGAGATCACCATGGGCATTACAATTCTTCCCAAAGGTGTTCAGTAGGGTTGAGGTCAGACATCACCATGGGCATTACAATTCTTCCCAAAGGTGTTCAGTAGGGTTGAGGTCAGGCATCACCATGGGCATTCCAATTCTCCCCAAAGGTGTTCAGTAGGGTTGAGGTCAGACATCACCATGGGCATTACAATTCTTCCCAAAGGTGTTCAGTAGGGTTGAGGTCAGACATCACCATGGGCATTACAATTCTTCCCAAAGGTGTTCAGTAGGGTTGAGGTCAGAGCTCTGTGAAGGCCACTCAAGTTCCTTCATACCCAACTCATCAACCCATGTCTTTATGAATTTGGCTTTGTACGCAAGGACTTAGTCATGTTGGATCAAAAAAAGGCCTTGCCCAAACTGGTTGGAGGGTTACAGTCGTCCAAAATGTCTATAATATTACCAGTACCCTGGTATGTCCACATATTTGGCCTTTCATTGTAGGTCTAATGGTCAGGGGTCGGCGACTTTTGGCCATATAGAGTACATCTATATAGGAACAGGTTAAACTAACACATATACCAAGCAAAGGTCAATTTTCACTCTAGCTTATAACTAGACTTGAGTCCATATCCAAAAAAATAAACAATTTTGAATCCTGGGTAAAAAAATGTTGCTCTGCACTGTACAATCCAAGAACCCGATTATTGGCTGAGATAACTGGGAGGCTCTCGTGGATGACTTTGTTACATGATTATTAGGCAGGCAGCTCAGGCAGTGACTGGATTGGCTAATTTCCTTTCTCGGCATTCTCAAACTCTTCAACCTCACTGGATTCACCAACAATTTTCCCGTCCACCAGCGTCTGCGTGACAATCTTTACAATCTTCTTGGTTCGAATGTCAGGTTCTGCGAAAAAAAAAATTTTATATATTTTTTCATTTAATAGGGACCTCATGTAAAAGCCATATACTGTAGGTATCTAAATAGAAACATTTCAGCTACAGTGTTTATTATGTAATATATATAAAAAAAAGAACACAAGGGGCCGTAAACTAAGTGCAGTATTGATAATAACTTTAACCACTTCAGCTCTGGAAGGTTTTACCCCCTTCATGACCAGGCCATTTTTTTTGCTATTCGGCACTGCGCTACTTTAACTGGTATCTGCTCAGTCTTGCAATGCTGTACCAAATTAAAATTATATAATTTTTTTTCACATAAATAGAGCTTTCTTTTGGTGGTATTTGACTACCACTGGATTTTTAATTTTTCTATTATATAAACAAAAAAAAGATCGACATTTTTGAATTAAAAAAATGTATATATTTTTTTACTTCTGCCATAAAACAAATTATTTCTGACCGTTAGTATTATTTGTATTTGCATTTTTATTTTCATATATATTTATTTTTATTTTTAACTTTTATTATTTTTATTTTTTATAATTAATTTTTTTAATAATTATTTTTTTTCATCATTACCGATTTGTATGTGGTGTATTATTTGTGTTATATGGATGGCTGGTTTTGAGGTCCTGGCCCCTTTTTTTTCCCGCAGATTTTGGGTTGTGTTTCTACAACTATTCAGTTGAGATCAGCCCATGAAATCCTATTTTAAAAAAAGTAATTCGCTTTTAAAATATTATATCTGTTTCAGCAGGTCTGATCAGTTATGTATATGCAATTAGCCATAATTTTTATATGTTTATATGTGCTTATAGAAGGCGATCACCGCCAGTTGATTCCCGTAGCTTTCATTTAGAGTTCTGGCATCTTTATTGTTGTTTATTTGGCTGTCTCCGGGGCAACGGAGTATCACTTCCTGTGTGAGGTTTTAACTTCCTGTGTGAGGTGTTCACTTCCTGTGTGAGGTGTTCACTTCCTATGTGAGGTGTTCACTTCCTATGTGAGGATCTTCACTTCCTGTGTGAGGTGCTCACTTCCTGTGTGAGGTGCTCACTTCCTGTGTGAGGTGCTCACTTCCTGTGTGAGGTGCTCACTTCCTGTGTGAGGTGTTTATGTCCTGTGTGAGGTGTTTATGTCCTGTGTGAGGTGTTTATGTCCTGTGTGAGGTGTTTATGTCCTGTGTGAGGTGTTCTCTTGGTTGCACTTCCGGGTCTGATGGCTAGGAGTGACTATATGTTGCCCTGTCCTTCTCCTTTACCAATAGCTGACGAAGTCCTGCACCGTGGGACGTAACGCGTGCGAAGGAGGAGGGGCCGGTGACGTCATCCGCCATCCATTGCGGTCGAGACCGCTGTGTGTAATACGATCTGCTCATCACATGCACTTGTATAGTGCTTTACAAGGTAATTTTATGCTATGTTCAATAAAGTAATTTATTGCGGTAATGCACTATGTCCGGACCTTTGTTTTCCTATGGACATGTGACCCGCTTTATGGACCTGTGATACGCTTATTGGGATTTTTTTTTTTTTTTTACCAAAAATATGTAGCAGAATACAAATTGGCCTAAAAGGATGAAAAATTTAGATTTTTAAATTTTTTTTTTTTGGAATGTTATATAGCAGAAAGTTAAAAATATTGTTTTTTTTTTCAGAACTGACTCTTTTTTTTTTTTTTGTTTTTAACGCAAAAAAATAAAAATCGCAGAGGTGATTAAATACCACCAAAAGAAAGCTCTATTTGCGGGAAAAAAAGGACATCAATTTTATTTAAGTACAGCGCAGCACAACCGCGCGATTTTCTGTTAAAGTAATGCAGTGCCGAATCGCAAAAAATTGCAGCAACCACATCTAAGGTGCGGTAATCTGCAAAATATTACATTTATGTTGTTTGATACACCTTATGATTTGATGTTCGCTACAAATGGGGTAAATTTATAAATATAATAATAATAATATAAGACATAATAAAATAAATAAAAAAACATATTATAAAAAAATATAATATAAAATATAATAATATAATATAAGACATAATAAAATAAAAACATATTATAAAAAAATATAATAATAATATGATATAATATAATATAATAATATAATATAAGACATAATAAAATAAAAACATATTATAAAAAAATATTATATAAAATATAATAATATGATATAATATAATATAATATAATATATTATAATAATAAAAAATTCGTAGAGCTATTCATCCCATGACATAGCATGTACATTCGTTCTATGTGGGACCTCTGGAGAGGGTCTTGTAGTTTCTTTACACAGATATGTTAAAAAATTTAAAGAGATGTATTTATAAAAAAAAAAAAGGACAGGAAATAGCTCTACGAATTTTTGATTATTATATTATATTATTATATTTTATATTATATTTTTATAATATTTTTTTATTTATTTTATTATGTCTTATATTATTATTATATTTATAAATGTACCCCATTTGTAGCGAACATCAAATCATAAAGTGTATCAAACAACAAAAATTTAATATAATGCAGATTACAGGCCCTTAGATGTGGTTGCTGCAGTTTATTTTTTTCTTCTCTTCTTCTTTATTTTCACCTGTAATCCTGCAAATAACATATTTGTTGTTTGATACACTTTATGATTTGATGTTCGCTACAAATGGGGTAACTTTATAAATATAATAATAATATAAGACATAATAAAATAAATAAAAACATATTATAAAAAATTAAATATAAAATATAATAATATAATATAATATAATTATAAAAAATTCGTAGAGCTATTCATCCCATGACACTGCATGTACATTCGTTCTATGCGGGACCTCTGGAGAGGGTCTTGTAGTTAAAAATTTCTTTATGTTAAAAAATTTAAAAAGATGTATTTATAAAAAAAAAAAAAAAAGACAGGAAATATGTTATTTGCAGGATTACAGGTG
Organism: Pelophylax lessonae; assembly: GCF_965119305.1. Taxonomy (NCBI): domain Eukaryota; kingdom Metazoa; phylum Chordata; class Amphibia; order Anura; family Ranidae; genus Pelophylax; species Pelophylax lessonae. The sequence continues at coordinate 287,526,343 of NC_138774.1, forward strand.
AAAATAAAGAAGAAAAGAAGAAAAAAATAAACTGCAGCAACTACATCTAAGGGCCTGTAACCTGCATTATATTAAATTTTTGTTGTTTGATATGACTTTATGATGTGATATTTTGGGGTATATTTATAAAAATAATAATAATAATAATAATATAATATAAGACATAATAAAATAAAAACATATTATAAAAAATATAATATAAAATATAATAATATGATATAATATAATAATCAAAAATTCGTAGAGCTATTCATCCCATGACACAGCATGTACATTCGTATAATAATATAATACATAATAAAATACATAAAGAAATATAATATAATAATAATAATTTGTAGAGCTATTTATCCCACGGAACTGCATGAACATTTGTTCTATGCGGGGTCTTTGGAAAGGGTCTGGTATTTAGAATTTTCTTCACACAGCCACGTTAAAAAAATGAAAGCGATGTATTTATAAAAAGAAAAAAAAGGGGACAGGAGGTGTTATTTGCAGGATTACAGGTGAAAAAAAAGAGAAAAATAATTTAAAAAAAATCTAAGGGCCTGTAATCTGCAATATATTACATTGTTTGTTGTTTGATACACTTTATGATGGGATGCTAGCTACACTTTGGTGTATATTTATAAAAATAATATAATACATAATAAAATACGTAAAAAAATATAATATGATATAATATAATAAAAAAAATTTGTAGAGCTATTTATCTCACGGAACTGCATGAACATTTGTTCTATGTGGGGATCTTTGGAAAGGGTCTGGTATTTAGAATTTTCTTCACACAGCCACGTTAAAAAAATTAAAGCGATATATTTATAAAAAGAAAAAAAAAAGGGGGACAGGAGGTGTTATTTGCAGGATTACAGGTGAAAAAAAAAAGAGAAAAATCATTTTTAAAAAATCTAAGGGCCTGTAATCTGCAATATATTACATTGTTTGGGTGTGGTCTATTATGCGCTAATACCAAAGTGAAGAGCTGCTAGCACTAAATAACTGATAAACAAGTCATACAAATAAAAGGAAAAAATGAGTGCAGCGCTAATTAATTAGCGCTGCACTCATTTTTTCCTTATATTACATTGTTTGTTGTTTGATACACTTTATGATGTGATGTTAGCTACACTTTGGGGTATATTTATAAAAATAATATAATACATAATAAAATACATAAAAAAATATAATATAATATAATATGATATAATAATAATAATTTGTAGAGCTATTTATCCCACGGAACTGCATGAACATTTGTTCTATGTGGGGTCTTTGGAAAGGGTCTTGTATTTAGAATTTTCTTCACACAGCCACGTTAAAAAAAATTAAAGCGATGTATTTATAAAAAGAAAAAAAAGGGGACAGGAGGTGTTATTTGCAGGATTACAGGTGAAAAAAAAGAGAAAAATAATTAAAAAAAAATCTATGGGCCTGTAATCTGCAATATATTACATTGTTTGTTGTTTGATACACTTTATGATGTGATGTTAGCTACACTTTGAGGTATATTTATAAAAATAATATAATACATAATAAAATACGTAAAAAAATATAATATAATACAGGTGAACAACAAAAAGAGAAAACAAAAAAAAATAAATAAAAAAAAAAAGAGAAAAATAATTAAAAAAAAAATCTAAGGGCCTGTAATCTGCAATATATTACATTGTTTGTTGTTTGATACACTTTATGATGTGATGTTAGCTACACTTTGGGGTATATTTATAAAAGTAATATAATACGTAATAAAATACGTAAAAAAATATAATATAATACAGGTGAACAAAAAAAAAGAGAAAACAAAAAAAATAAAAAATAAAAAAAATAGAAAAATAATTAAAACAAAATCGAAGGGCCTGTAATCTGCAATATATTACATTGTTTGTTGTTTGATACACTTTATGATGTGATGTTAGCTACACTTTGGGGTATATTTATAAAAATAATATAATACATAATAAAATACGTAAAAAAATATAATATAATATAATATGATATAATATAATAAAATATAATAATAAAAATTTGTTGAGCTATTCATCCACTGACACTGCATGTACATTATTCTATGTGGGGTCTTTGGAAAGCGTTTTGTGTTTAGAACATTCTTCACACAGCCATGTTAAAAAAATTAGAGGGATGTATTTAAAAAAAAAAAAAAAAAGAAGAAAAATTTGCAGAGCTCTTTGTATTGGAAAACTGCATGTACTTCTTTGCAAATCATATGTTATTAGACTACTTACTCATTTATACATAAATTGTTTGGGAAAGTACCGTATTACGGCCACTAGATGGAGCTGGCGATCATAGTAAATTAGCCTTTTAACATTCAAATTTTTCGTTTTGCAGAAAAAATGGCTCTGCAGAATTTTCCATAAATTCACCCCTTTTTATATGCCATACCATGGCTGTGAGAAGGAATTTAGAATTTAGGATGGATTTTTTTTTTTTTTTTTAGGACGGATTTTTTTTTTTTTTTTTTTTACACCCTTCTAATATAGCCTTGTATGCTCACATGTATTTTTACAAATCATTTTAGAATACAATACTGGTTAGCAGAGTGTTTATCAAATTATTATTATTTTTTTTTTCAGACTTGTGAATTTTAATTAAATCCCTTTTTTTTTTTTTTTTTTTTTTTAATGTCAAAGTAAAAGAACAAAGCTAACTTACGTTTTGGTTCAGGGATTATGATCTTCTCTCTGAAAACGAAACATATAAAAACTATTAATTAAATTAAAGAAGCACAAATTAGAGTGTTTTCACCAAGATTATTTTATTTTTTCTGCATCATTTATTTTAAATTGCAAGCTCTTTAGCTCTTGTACCTGTACACCCCTTACAGATCAGAGCAATTTTTAATTTTAAAAGTGATGGCAGAAAAAGGCAGAGGAGTCCACCAAGTCTGCTTATTTTTATTTTATTTTATTTTTTATTTCTTCATTAACTTCGCACATCCTGTGTGACATAAAAAAATTGTTGAGTTATTTTGAGGGGACAGCAAATTTACACTGTTATACAAGCTGTACACTCACTACTTTACATTGTAGCAAAGTGTCATTTCTTCAGTGTTGTCACATAAAAAGATAGAATAAAATATTTACAAAAATGTGAGGGGTGTACTTACTTTTGTGAGATACTGTATATATATATATATATATATATATATATATATATATATTTTTTTTTTTTTTTCTTTAAGCAACTTCACAGACAGGTTTCCTCTGTTAAAGCTAAATATGCAAATAAATGCATATAAGGGGGTCGTTTTAGCTGCTGAGGGATTTGCATTTCTGCCCATCCAGTTCTGAAATTTACACAGCTCTGCCACACAACCCAGCCCTGTCAGGCAAGCAGCTACATATGCAAATTAAACACATATAAGGGAGTTGTTTTACCTGCCAAGGGATTTATATTTCTGCCCATCCACTCCTAAGATTTACATAGCTCTGCCATGCAGCACAGCCCTGCCTGGCACAGGAGGAGACCTCATTTCTTGCAGTTCAATAACTTTTAAAGGTCTCCTTCCTCCTTCTAGCCTGTGATTGGACAGAGAAAAGCTGCATCTCTCTGTCACTCTGCTCTCTCCTCCTATCAGCATGGCCCCACCTGCTGCTTCTCCCTAGCTCACTCTGAGCTCTGCTGTACTGGGACTGTGATAGCTGGTTAGATTTAGATACTTACACCAGTTGCTCTTAAAAACTACATTTAATGACATATTAACCACTTGCCGACCGCCGCAAGTACATATACTGCGGCAGTCAGCCCCTCACAGGCAAAGTGACGTACCGGTACGTCACTAGCCTGTGAAGCTCTGGGGTGCGCGCGCGCGCCGCCGGAGGCACGCTCCCGCGCGGTCACGGATCCCCCCCCCCACGCGTGTGAGCGGCGGACCCAATGTCCGCCGCTCACTCACGATCGTCCGTGACAGCGGGAGAAAGGCAGGCGGCTGATGTAAACAAGCCGCCTGTCAGTCTCCCCTGTGTAGGAATAGTGATCATACGATTCTACTATGTAGGACCATTGATCATTATTCCTACACCTCAAGCCACAGCCAATCACAGTTAGAAGCACGCCCCTAGGGACACACACAGCCCCTCCCTCTCAAATAAAGTTAACCCCTTCACTACCAGTGTCATTTTACAGTAACAGTGCATATGTATAGCACTGATTACTGTAGAAATGTCACTGGTAACCCCAAAAATGTCAGTCAAGGGTCCGATCTGTCCACCCAATGTCGCAGTCCCGCAAAAAAAATCGCAGATCGCTGCCATTATGCGTTAAAAAAAAAACAACAAAAATGACAAAAATCTTTCCCTTAGTTAGTAAACGCAATAACTTTTGCGCAAACCAATCAAAATACGCTTTTTGCAATTTTTTTTACCAAAAATATGTAGCAAATTGGCCGAAAATGTTAAAAAATTTTGATTTTTACATTTTTCTTTTTGGGAATTTCATATAAAAAAATGTGAAAAATATTGTTATTTTTGCAAAATTGACGCTCTTTTTTTTGTTTATAGCGCGTGATCAAAAATTGGCACAGGTGATCAAATACCACCAAAAGAAAGCTCTGTTTGTGGGAAAAAAAGGACGTCAAATTGGTTTAGGTACAGCGTCGCACGACCGCGCAATTGTCCGTTAAAGTTACGCAGTGCCGAATCGCAAAATAGGCCCTGGTCAGGAAGGGGGTAAAATCTTCCGGGGCTTAAGTGGGAAATGATTACATAGCTGTAATATATATATATATTTTTTTTAATCTGCCTTGAGTTCAGCTTTAGTTGGACAGTGGCAGTAAAAGAGGAGCTGTGAAATGTACTTACAACCTGAGATGAGTATGAAGGGCTTTGCAGAACATCTCACACACACACACTCATGAATATCAGCCTAAATCTCCCACACCCTGAGGAATGTTTATAGAGAGGATCACACAAGGCTGCCACATTCCTGAGGTGTCACAATCAATCACTTCTCCCCATTCAGCTGTGAAATAACTGCATTCCATCCGGTGCCACCACACTGGACCATACTCACGGTGGTTCTCCTTCCAGCAGACGCCGATACTCGGCAATTTCGGCTTCCAGGGTCTCTTTAATCCTCCACAGGGCTTCATATTCCAGCTTGTTGTTCTGCACGGCACGTAGGACCTCCGACAGGTCTTGTTCTACGACGCCGATGTTACCCTGAAGCCGTTCCAGTTCCTTCTTGTAGCGGAGCTCGGTCTCCTGAAGGTCTCGTCTCAAAGCATTGATCTGAAAAATATAGGTTTATCTTTAGACCCTGGTATCGTATAGAACCCTGGTGCCCAACCTACGGCCTGAGGGCCACATGCAGCCTTTTAGCGGTTTTAGTGAGGCCCTCAGGTCACCGTGGTTAGAGAAGCTCACAGTGTGCAGGAAAATCAGAACAAGTATGTTGAGTAAAGGAGAGGAACCTGTACAACCCTACAAGATTGAAGGGAAGGCTGAAGTTCTCCTTTAACATTTTTACCAAAACCCCCGTATGCGATACACCGGTGGCTGGTGTGTGTAAATCTGGTTGACTGTTGGCTATCACAGGAAGCAATCGGGTGGCAGTCAGATGGAACCAATCGCTTCCGCTGCCACACACCCCTATAAATGCTGCCCATCCCCCCTCATGTGAGTCCCCACTATGGTTACCATCAGCGGACCCAGGACCGGCATCAGGTAGAGGGGAGGGAGATCAGCAAATGTCCCCACTATGGTTCCCATCAGTGGACCCAGGACCGGCATCAGGTAGAGGGGAGGGAGATCAGCAAATGTCCCCACTATGGTTCCCATCAGCGGACCCAGGACCAGCATCAGGTAGAGGGGAGGGAGATCAGCAAATGTCCCCACTATGGTTCCCATCAGCGGACCCAGGACCAGCATCAGGTAGAGGGGAGGGAGATCAGCAAATGTCCCCACTATGGTTCCCATCAGCGGACCCAGGACCAGCATCAGGTAGAGGGGAGGGAGATCAGCAAATGTCCCCACTATGGTTCACATCAGTGGACCCAGGACCAGCATCAGGTAGAGGGGAGGGAGATCAGCAAATGTCCCCACTATGGTTCTCATCAGTGGACCCAGGACCGGCATCAGGTAGAGGAGAGGGAGATCAGCAAATGTCCCCACTATGGTTCTCATCAGTGGACCCAGGACCGGCATCAGGTAGGGGGGAGGGAGATCAGCAAATGTCCCCACTATGGTTCCCATCAGCGGACCCAGGACCAACATCAGGTAGAGGGGAGGAAGATCAGCAAATGTCCATTCGCTGATCTCCCCTTCCCACTAATGACCTGGAGGAAGCAACGTGTAAAACGTCACCTCAAGGTCACGGTGCCACAGTATGGCTGAGGAAGAAGCCAGATCTGCATTCCATTAGCTTTACTGGAGGGCAGGTAAGATGTATTAGGGGCCTTTTAGACCCCTGATGTCTCATAAAAGACAACCTGTCACCAAAAGAATTATCACATAGGACATGGGTGCTCAACCTGTGGCCCTCCAGTTGTTGCAGAACTACTATTCCCATGAGGCATTGCAAGGTTGATAGTTACAAGCATAACTCCAAAAGGCAGAGGCATGAGGAGGCATGATGGGACTTGTAGTTCCGCAACAACTGATGTCTACGGGTTTAGCACCCATGACATTATAGATTTTTGTCCCCTATGTGATGAAAAATATATCACCTCAGATCTCTCAATATACTCGTTTGACCATCTAATACAGAGATCCTCACACTGGCGGCCTGTCCATTGGGGGCGCAGGGACGCCGCCCCCCCCCCCCCTATAGATGCATCCGGCCCCCTAATCTACATGCAGGCACCGGACACATGGGTTTTTTTTTTCTGAAGCATGTGATTAGAGCCAGAGGCTCTAATAGGCTTCAAAAAAGGGTGGGCTCGGGGCGCAGAGCACTGTGCCCTGAGCCTACCCAGTTGTGTGACAATAGCGAATGAAGATTCGCTATTGTCACACGGATCCTGCTCCTGGCCAATCAGGAAGCGGGTCTTGAGACCCATTTCCCGATTGGCCGAAAGGAGAAGCCATGCCATTGGTCAAGGAGGAGGAGGAGGAGGGAGGAAATGCAGGAGACTGAGGGAAAGCTGCCGTCGCCGCCGCTGCTGCCTGCCTGAGTGAGTAGGCAACACGGGGGAGGGGGTATGGTGTGTTGGCTGGTGTGGTCCCGGGGGGGGGGGTTTATGGTGTGGTCCGTCTGCCGCCCCCCCCCCCCCTGGCCCATGGAGCGTCAGCTGCCACTGGATCCTCAAACTACGGCCCTCCAGCTGTTGCAGGACTACACATCCCATGAGGCATTGCAAAACTCTGACATTCACAGACATGATTGGCATGATGGGAATTGTACTTCCTGAAAAACAGGAGGGCCAAAGTTTGAAGACCCCTGATCTAATGTCTCAGTATAATGTCCCATCCTCACATCTCTTTAGATATCTAATGTTGTCCCATGCTTTCAGAGGCCAGCTCCCTCCTGGCAAGACACAACTAGTACAACTAGACCTAGAAAGGATTCTGTGCTATGAATGTTAAGAGAAGCCCACTTCTGTCGTTTATGCACATCTCCTCCAAGTCTCCTCTCTTGAACTATCCACGCTTCGTCAGCGCTTGGTCTGCTATATTCCAGAACTAGACCCTGAGGACTAGGAGGACATATGGGATTTCCAAATAAAATTCTTGTCTCCTTGAGAGACCACCTCATACAGTATAAGATCACCCACAAGGCATACCTTACTCCTTATCGTTTGCATAAAATAAGGACCTCCATTTCCTCGGATTGCTGGTGCTGTGACCATGCCACGGGGGACATTATCCACATATATTGGTCCTGCCCGGTGATTGGTGTCTACTGGTCACAAATACTCTCTGTGTTAAATGAAATACCTTATGTCTCCATTGTTCCATCCCTAAAAATTTGTCTGCTACGGTTGGTAGAGGAGCTGGTACCCAAGGTGGCCGAGAGGACCTTTCTGGGCCTCCTGCTATTTTATGCTAGGAAAGCAATCACCGTGTGTGGGAAGCGATGGCCTCCCCCATCCTTTTCTCTTTGGAAAAAACATATAAACTATGTGCTGCCTCTTTACAAGGACACATATTTACACAGAGGCTGCCCCAAAAAATACAATAGAGTATGGGCTAAATGGTTGGCAAAATCAATCAATCATTTAAAGCAGGGGTCACCAAACTTTTTATGTAAAGGGCCAGTTTATGGTCCTTCAGGGGGGCCAGACTGTGGCCTGTTGGAGTAGAAAATGCCCCCAGCATTAGTGTTCCATCATTGGTTTTATTAGTAGGACTAGTGCCCCATTGTTGGTATCAATTGGAAGAATAATGCCCCATCATTGGTATCAGTAGGGGGAATGGTGCCCCATCATTGGTATCAGTGGGGCGAATAGTGCCCCATCATTGGTATCAGTAGGGGTAATGGTGCCCCACCATTGGTATCAGTGGGATGAATAGTGCCCCATCATTGGTATCAGTAGGGGTAATGGTGTCCCATCATTGGTATCAGTGGGAGGAAAAGTGCCCCATCATTGGCATCAGTAGGGGGAATGGTGCCTCATCATTGGTATTAGTGGGAGGAATAGTGCCCCATCATTGGTATCAGTAGGGGGAATGGTGCCCCATCATTGGTATCAGTGGGAGGAATAGTGTCCCATCATTGGTATCAGAATGGGGAATGGGGCCCCATCATTGGTATCAGTGAGAGGAATAGTGACCCATCATTGGTATCAGCAGGGGTAATGGTGCCCCATCATTGGTATCATTGGGAGGAGTAGTGCACTATCATTAGCATCAGTAGGGGGAATGGTGCCCCATCATTGGTATCTGTAGGGGGAATGGTGCCCCCATCATTGGTATCAGTAGGGGGAATAGTGTCCCATCATTGGTATCAGTGGGAGGAATAGTGCCCCATTATTGGTATCAGTGGGAGGAATGGTGCCCCATCATTGGTATCAGTGGGAGGAATAGTGTCCCATCATTGGCATCAGTAGGGGGAATGGTGCCCCATCATTGGTGTCAGTTGGTAAAATAGTGCCCCCAAGGGCCAGATAAAGGCAAGCAAAGGCCACATTTGGCCCCTAAGCCGCAGTTCGGATACCACTGATTTTAAGGATAAATTACATTTTTTTTATTTTCTTGATCATGACTTTATCGCTCTTTTCTTTATACCTCCATACAGTAATTCACCTAAATGTCAGTTATTTTACAGCAAGCTGATAAGAAATCATTGTTCCCACCTGGTTTCCTGCTGTCTCCAGCTCCAGCTGTAGCGTTTGCAGCACAGTTCTCCTCTCCCGCAATTCGTCTTGTGCCCTTCTGGTATCTTCATCTTCTTTGGCCAGCTGTAAGGTCATAGCTTCATACTGGAAAACAAGTGATACCATAAAATATCCTTACTATAAAAGTGGCAAAAACACATTCAGATGGGTCATAACATTTGAATTATTTTCTACATTTGGTTTAAGGTTGAACAGCAACATACAAAAAACACTTGAGTTCAGCAATCTGTATCAAAGGTCCTAAAACTGGTCATTACATTGAGGTATTGTACAATATAAATATAGCTTAATCATTGGTTAAACCAGTCTTTTATCCTGGAGGAACCTCTGAAATTATCTTTAGCTCTCAGGGAAACACTACTTAAAATGAATGTCGGTAGCCCAACCAAACACAGGGGACAGAGATGTCCCCTAAATTGGTGGTCATTGGAGAGATGTCTACTTAGATTGGTGATCAGTGGAGCAATCTCCTCTCACATTGCTGGTCAATAGAAGAACACCTTGCATTGGTGGTTAGTGGAGATGTTCTCTCTTTGGTGGTGGTCCTTTGGTAGTCATCGAAAAAATGACCCCTTGCATTAGACTTTAGTGGAAATCTCTGCCTCTAACATAGGGAAACCCTACTGAAAATAGTTACGTTGGCAGCTCAACCAAACACAGACAATATTTTGTGGAAAAAGCTCCCATTACATTGGAGTAGAGAACGCCTCCATTGGTGGACAGTGGAGAAACGTCCCCTTACATTGCTGATCAATGGAGAGATGTCCCCTTAGACTGGTGGCCTTCTCATTTTGGTGGTGCGTAGAAGAACAACACCTTGCATTGGTGGTTAGTGGAGATGTTTTCCTTTTCGTAGTGGTGCTTTGTTGGTGATTGTAACCCCTTGCATTAGATGTTTGTGGAAAACTCTGCTCCTGACATTGATGGTGGTGTAGATGGTAGGCCAATTTGCCACTTCCAAAGAAACCTCTAGCAACCTGTGTAAAAACCCTAGTTGAGAACGATGGACTTAGCCTGTCCAGCCTTGATTTAAATTATTTCTTTTTTTGTCTAGCTAGAGCTTTTATCAACTAGGTTTCCTACAGAGGTCCCTTAAGCAGATAGCAGTGTCAGAATGATCTCTTACCCGATGGTTCGGAAAAGGGACTGACATCATTCAGTAGAGTCATCAAAGTGGTGCCAGTGGAGGCTTTTTTCTTATCGATCAGATAGGTAACTAATGACACCAGTGATCTAGCTACAGCAGCCTTTCTCAACTTAGGTTCATCCAGAGCAGACTACAGTTTCAGAATTACTTTCTTCCTGATGTTTTCTGCAATGGTTTCTGCATAGGGCTGGCATCATTCACGCTAGCCATCAAAGTGGCACCAGTGGAACCCCTCTCTCATCTTTCAGATAAGAACTCAATGATCTTTTTAGCTGTCTGTAAGGGTGAGGGTGGGGGGCATTCTTGTGAGTAACTTCCAGTGTAACTCAATTTTCCCACTGACCACCAATATAAGGGGACCCCTTTCCTGCTGGCCAATAGAGAAAGGAGGCCCCTATTCGTTAATCATCAATGAACAAGGGTCTTATCCACCGTCACCGACCAACAATGTAGAGGGACCCTCCTCCACTGACCAGCAATGTAAGGTGACCCTTTTCCACTGACCACAAATGTACGAGGGGCACTAAACTGACCAAAAAGGTAGTAGGCACTTCTCCACCGACCACTAATGTAAGGGAGCACTGCATTGACAACCATGTAACAGGAACTTCTCCACTGTTGACCAATGGCAGAGGTCACTACTCCCTTTTTTTTCTGGCCATAGTTTTTATTTGGTTTATTTTAATTTTAATAATTTATAATCATTCTCTCTTTCAATCCTTGTGCCCCACTGCAGCCTATTATATCTTGGTCTGAGGTTGTACATGGGGAAATGTGTCCTGTTTGCTCTTAGGTGGGGCTTTTGGTTTTAACCGCTTGCCGACCGCCGCAAGTACATATACTGCGGCGGTCAGCCCCGTGCAGGCAAAGTGACGTATGGGTACGTCACTCGCCTGCGAGCCAATAGGGGGCGAGCGCGCGCCGCCAGGGGCGTGATCCAGCCCCCGCTCGCTCACTGTGATCCCCGCGTGTGTGACCGGAGGACCCGATGTCCGCCGGTCACTCGCGATCGTCCGTTACAGAGGGAGAAAGGCAGGCGGCTAATGTAAACAAAGCCGCCTGTCATTTTCCCCTGTGTAAGTGCAGAGATCATACGGTCCTGCTATGCAGGATCGTATATCTCTGTAGTTACACAAACAGCCGCATCCCATAACAGTTAGAAGCACGCCCCTAGGGACACACTTAACCCCTCCTTCTCCAATAAAGTTAACCCCTTCCCTGCCAGTGTCATTTTTACAGTAACAGTGCATATGTATAGCACTGATTACTGTAGTAATGTCACTGGTACCCCCAAAAGTGTCAAAAATGTCAGTCAAGGGTCCGATCTGTCCGCCTCAATGTCGCAGTCCCGCAAAAAAAAATCGCAGATCGCCCGCCATTACTTGTTAAAAAAAACAATAAAAATGACAATCTTTCCCTTAGTTAGTAAACGCAATAACTTTTGCGCAAACCAATCAAAATACGCTTATTGCGATTTTTTTTACTAAACATATGTAGCAGAAAACAAATTGGCCTAAAATGTTAAAAATTTTGATTTTTAATTTTTTTTTGGGGGGGGGGGGGAATTAAAAAAAAAAAATGTGAAAAATATTGATATTTTTGCAAAATTGTCGCTCTTTTTCTTTGTATATAGCGCATGATCAAAAAATCGCACAGGTGATCAAATACCACCAAAAGAAAGCTCTGTTTGTGGGGAAAACAGGACGTCAATTTCATTTGGGTACAGCGTCGTACGACCGCGCAATTGTCCATTAAAGTCACGCAGTGCCGAATCGCAAAATACCCCCTGGTCAGGAAAGGTAAAAAATCTTCCGGGGCTTAAGTGGTTATAGGTTGAAAATGGTTCACAGGTTCACTTCAAAGAAAATTCACCATCATCATTACTGCATGTCTAATATTATTTAGTGTTATTGTCTCAGCCTATAGTACAGTGTCGGTAGAATAGCGTGGTAGACATATTTACTTTAAAGAAGATCCATCACTATTAAATCCAACATCATTATCCAGTGTTATTGCCTCGGGCTTTAGTACTGTATGGGTTGTACCTGTGTCTGGAATAGGGCATCTGCATCCTCCTTGTTTTTCCTCATGATGTCTTCGTATTGTGCACGAATTTCTGACAATATGGTCTGTAAGTCAGGTCCCTGAGCAGCATCCACGGCCACGTCTACCTTCGCATGAGCCATTGTCTGTTTGACAGCTGCAAGTTCCTGTATGAAAGATTGAATAGATTATTACACTAATATCCTAAATAAATTTGAATTATCATTTGGCTCTGTGAATGTTGCATTGTAATGAGTGCGGCTAAGACAAATATGAGGCATCTGAGGACATTGAGCTTTGGCGAGAGGAACATCAAAGGTGGCTTCAGCAGTTTTAATGGGGGCTCTAGGGTGGCTTCATTTATGAGCATTAGTTTGTAAAGAGATTGTAATGATAGTTAAAGCGGAGTTCCGGCCTCAAATACCTTTTTGAACTAAAAATACCCCTATATTACGAATCCATTGCCCTTTTCAGAACCGCTATTCTCATACTTACAAGGTGTACAGTATTGGATTTTAGTCAAAATCTTACTTTTAAAAATGCTGTCTGGGCGGGGCCATCTTGGATGTGGGCATCTGAAGCCGCAGTGTAATCTGCTGTGTCCTTCTTCCTGATTCCAGGGAGTGTTCTGGGAGTTCTTCCTGATTCCAGCCTCCTGGGAGTGATGGCAAACAGCTCCCAGGATGCAATGCAAAGGGGGAAGTGATGTCGGTGGCCGTGGCCACAGAGGGGGGAGAAGGAGGAAGTACAATCAAAAATACCCTGAAAATAAGGTAGGGGCCCCCGAAAAAAATTGAAAATTGCTGACTAGCATAGCGAGCACTCCAGGAATCACTAAAGTTGAAAAATAGGCCGGAACTCCACTTTAACTATAACAGTGACATTAACCATTCCCCCAGTCCCTGTTTCCTGTAGAATCAACAAAAAGAGCCCCAAGGGATTCCCCTAACTTGCAGGGATATCCTCTCACTTCCTGTTTTGGCTATAGGACAGGGAGTGAGGGTATATCTCCCCAATAGGACACAGATGGCAAATAAGACTGACAAGGGTTTTAACCCCTCCTTACACTTTCTAAAATAAAAAAAATAAAAAATAAGTTTTGCCCAAAGTTCTACTTTAAGAGTTCATAATAATTTATTGCTGATAGAACTGAGACAAATGGAAGATAAAAAGGTAGCCAACATGCTTCGGGGAACAACCAATTCCCCTTCATGAGGGTTTGGATGAACAATGAAAAATCCTCCTAAAGAACTCTATACTAAAAAAAAAAAAACCTGCATGTGTGTTTTAAGTCCCTCCTTGACATAGAACACTTTCCAGGAGTTTTGTTAGAGAGAGCCCTATATTAAGTTTTTAAAGGGGGATTGTCGGACCTCCAAAACCCGATGGAATGGATAAGTTTTATATTCTGTTTTCCTGAGTTCAGATTATGGACTCTTAAGATGTTTTTCTGGTTGATTCCACCTGGATCTCCAGGGGAGGCCATCACTTTTTTTGAAGGCCCCTGGTAGAGCTGCTGAGGTTCAGTCATTGACAAGGTCTTACTTTGCCCTCCTGTTGGCAGCCATCTTGGTCATGTGCAGACTGCTGCCTCTTCTAAACTCTGATTGCATCATCGCTTGCCTGCTGCCTGGGTGTCGCACAGTGATGATGTTGCACACCTGACTATATCAATCACCTGATGGGTTGCAGTCCTCGCCCTAGCGTTTGTGCTCCAAGGTGCATCTCAGCTAGCAGTCTTCTGTTCCCCGTGCATGACCAGGCTTGATTGACGACTCTCCTGGCTCTCGACCCCACATCGACAGACGACCCGGCATCGGCAGACTACCCAATTCTGGACTCGACCCCTTTTGCTCCCAGTTGGGTATTCGGCTCTCCTTCTCTTCGGCCTACCATCCTCAGTCCAATGGCACCGCTGAGCATTCCAACCAAGCTCTGGAGCAATTTCCCTGCTGCTATATCTCTGACTATTAGGACAATTGGGTTGATCTGCTACCCTGAGCTGAGTTTGCCAGGAACTCTGCCATCAACTCGTCTTCCAGAATGTCTCCATTCATGGCCAATTATGGCTTCCAACCTGCTGTGTTGCCCATGTCGTTCTCGCCACAGGACATCCCAGCTGTGGAGGTTCATCTTCATGCCTTCCATTCCTCTTGGGTGCAGATTCAAGAGTCTTTACGGGTCTTGGCACAACGTCAGAAGCTCCAGGCAGACGAGAGATGTTTATCTACTCCTTCGTACCAGGTCGGGGAGAGGGTGTGGTTGTCGACCCGTAATCTCCACCTCAGGGTGCCCACTCCAAAACTGGCACCCCGTTTTGTTGGGCCTTTTTGCATCCTCAGTAAGGTGAACCCGGTGGCCTTTTGCCTATGTTTGGGTTAGCTTTCTTTGCTTCTTTCAATCTTCTTTGACAGTTCAAAACCTAATAGTGCCTTCCACTCAGGTTTGCTCTAGTGCATGTGTATGTGACTGCATGAATATATTAGGGACATTAGGCCACAGGCTTCACAGGATGTGTGCTGTGTATCTTGACCTCCCAGGCCTGCTGCCTGGGGAGGACTTCTGCTAAAAGAATTGTCTGGGTCCATAAGTTTATACTGCCACTCTGGAAGGTGACTCCAGGTGGTGAGGAGAGGAGTAGAAAGATGGCTGCTAGTTATGAGCATCTGCAGAGGAAATTCCACTGTGGTGATAGTCCCAAGGAGCTGGGTATAAGATGGCACCTGTAGACCCTACAGGAAACCTAAATTGCTTGCTTTGCAATCAAGTATTGCACAATTAAATGTTGCCAGTCTTGGTTTAAAGGACAACCATACTAGTCTGTGGGAAAGACTGAAGTAATTTTACCTCCAATTGTGCTTGCACATGGAAGGAACCTTTTTCAATGGGTATCCTGGATATCCTGTATTGCCTAACCCTGGCTCCCCAAAAATAATTATCCAAATAAGATTTCTCATCGAGCAAATATGGACACAGTCAGGGGAGGACTGGGCCAGGGGGCAGGGGGGAAATTGCCCCCTGGGCTGCTCTGATGTCTTGTAAAATGACTGCACCGCTTCTGCCACAGACATTCCTAAAGGATTCCTGGTGAAGAGAAGTAAATAGTCTCTGCCACTGACCTACTGAGTGCAGGAGGAAGACAAGGACAGAGCGCAGGCCTCCCCCCCAGCATGGATGGTGTAAACTGTATCTGAGCAGAGGCTGGTTCCATGCCCTACTTTAGACTCTTCTCCCTTGGCCAGCCCCAACCGAGCTGTCCCAGCTCCCCCCAACAGCCCCCTGCTGGCAAGGTTGGGAACCCGGATTCATCCTGGGGGTGAGTAGAGTGTACCAGGAGAAGGTCTTCAGCCTGGAATGGGAGTTAGAAGGAGGGCGGGAAGAGGGGGGGTACGGGAGGGGTGCCGAGTCACTGCACCATGGGCCTCTAGTTTGTACTTGCCCCCTTGGCTGAAAGTTGCCAGTCTGCCTCTGGACACAGTGGAGGTCCATTTATTGGTCGCTACTGATTGGTAGGTCAACACTTCGGGGCAAGTGTGTAACTGTTACCTCTAGACAGGAGGGCCCAGTATTCACATTAGCACCTTCAGGGATTTTACTACATGTTAATATGTTCAGCAACAAATTCAGCAACTGAAACCAATTGAAAATCGAACTGATCAGTGTTGTTCCCTTTAGACAAGCGCAAAAATGTTTTATTGTTATTGAGCCCGAAATTCAACATCACTCAACCCAAGTGAAAAAAGTCTTCAGATTATTTTATAATTTTGTTGGGTATAGGCCCTCTTGACTTGCAAGGCCTAAAAACATTTCATAGAGCCAAGACAAGCAAGGCAGGTAAATGAGGTTCTTCACTTGTCATCATATGGCCACTCCCACTGTCCACTGATGGCCATGTCTGGGGTGGACAGATTTGGCTTATCTGGTTCAGAATAAGCATAAACCCAGTTCTGAGTTTGACTGACTCAACCTGCATATAGCCTTTAAGCTTCCCGGACTCAACCTAAGTGAAAAAATCAGCAGATTATTTAATAATTTTGTTGGGTATAGGCTCCCCTGACTTTTAAGGTCTATAGATATAGCATAAAACCAAGATGGTCAATGCAGTTGAATGAGGTTCTTCATAGGTCATCATATGGGCACTGTGTCCAGTAATAGCATGTCTGGGATGACCAGTTTTGGCCCAATTTGTTACCAAATAGGCTTACACCAAGCTCTGAGTCTGGCTACCTCAACCTACATGTAGCCTTTAAGCTTATTGGACCAAGACCTTTAAAAAACAATACTGTCTGGCTCTTGTGTAAACAGAAAGAAAATGTTGGCCGACAATTGGCCCGCTACTAATATCTTTTCTAAATTACCAGGAAAAAAAAATGTCTTTTGAACCATGAATAGGAACTATTACTATAATTGAATTCTTTATCAACAAATGCACCATTTTAGCTTTCAAGTCTTTCTTGATTCATGACTCAAAAATATGTCATTTGGAGGTTCTATAGCAAGGTTAATCATTGAAGAAGGTAACGTATTATATTAAAAGGTTACTTATTAATAGTACCTGCTCATGGTCAGCCTTTAAGGTCGACAGCTCATTCTGTAGGCTGTCGAGATCAGCTCTCAGGCTTTCGTTGAGGACTTCATTTGTTTCCTTAGCTTTCTGTAAAGCATTGGCGTCTCTTTCCACAGACTGGCGCAGTGCAGATTCCGTGCCCAACCTTATCAGATAAAAAATATTTTCATTCACTGGGCAGGTAACAATGCATAACAGTACAGATTATGCTTACTTCAAGGCATACCTCTTGGGATTAAGTGGAATTTACCTTAATAAAGCAAGTCTACTTACTTTATTGCTTGTTTGGCTTGATGTGGCTAAACACGACACTTCTATTAAAAGAAGCTTAAAAGCTTGAGCTTTTATCGAAGAAAAGCATTTATTTTATTTATCCAGTTGTAGAGGTTTTAGTGTATTTTGTAAAGGCAATGTTAAAAACCTGCTCCTTTACTATTAAAGGAAATCTGTATGAGAAATAATAATAGAGCTGCCAATGTTGACCATGGGTATTCTCATTCTGGCCATTGCTTAACCACTTAGACTAGGGGTCTCCGAATTTCAAAACAAAGGGCCAGTTTACTGTCCTTTAGATTTTTTGGGAGTAAAAAATGTCCTGGCGTCAGTGGGAGAAGAAATAGTGCCCCATTATTGTTTCAGTGGGAGTGATAGTGCCCAATCATTGGTATCAGTGAGAGTAATAGTGTCCCATCATTGGTATCAGTGGGAGGAATAGTGCCCCATCATTAGTGTCAGTGGAAGGAGCAGTTCCTCATCATTGGTATTATCAGGAGGAATAGTGTCCCATCATTGGTATCAGTGGGAGAAATATTGCCCCATCATTGGTATCAGTGGGAGGAATAGTGCCCCATCATTGGTATCAGTGGGAGGAATAGTGCCCCATTATTGTTGTCAGTGGGAGTGATAGTGCCCAATCATTGGTATCAGTGGGAGGAATAGTGTCCCATCATTGGTGTCAGTGAGAGGAATAGTTCCCCATCATTGGTATCAGTGGGAGGAATAGTGTCCCATCATTGGTATCAGTGGGAGGAATAGTGCCCCATCATTGGTGTCAGTTGGAGGAATAGTGTCCCATCATTGGTATCAGTGGGAGGAATAGTGCCCCATCATTGGTATCAGTGGGAGGAATAGTGTCCCATCATTGGTATCAGTGGGAGGAATAGTGTCCCATCATTGGTATCAGTGGGAGGAATAGTGCCCCATCATTGGTATCAGTGGGAGGAATAGTGCCCCATCATTGGTGTTAGTGGGAGGAATAGTGCCCCATCATTGGTATCAGTAGGAGGAATGGTGCCCCATCATTGGTGTCAGTGAGAGGAATGGTTCCCCATCATTGGTATCAGTGGGAGGAATAGTATCCCATCATTGGCATCAGTGGGAGGACTAGTGCCTCATCATTGGTAGATATAGTGTCCCATCACTGGTATCAGTGGGAGGAATAGTGCCCCATCATTGGGGTCAGTGAGGGGAATAGTTTTCCATCATTGATATCAGTGGGAGGAATAGTGCCCCATCATTGGTGTCAGTGGGAGGAATAGTGTCCCATCATTGGTGTCAGTGGGAGGAATAGTGCCCCATCATTGGTGTCAGTGGGAAGAATAGTTCCCCATAACTGGTGTCAGTGGGAAGAATAGTGCCCCATAATTGGTGTCAGTGGAAAGAATAGTGTCCTGTTGTTGGTGTTAGTAGAAGGAATAGTACCCATCATTAGTTTCAGTGAGAGGAATAGTGCCCCATAATCGGTGTCAGTGGGAGGAATAATGCCCTGTTGTTGGTGTCAGTAAGAGGAATAGTGCCCCAAGGGCTGGATAAAGGCAAGCAAAGGGCCACATCGGTCCAGGAGTCCTTTTCCTGTCTTTATCTGGCCCCTTGAGGCACTATTCCTGTCTCTAAAACAAGGCACTATTCCCCTACCGACATCAACAATGAGCCACTATTTCTCTCACTGACACCAACAATGAGGCACTATTCCTCCCACGGATGCCAATTATAGAGCACTATTATTTACCCTAATGCAAACTATGGGGCATTGTTTACTCCCCGGGCATTGTAACTCATAGTTGACACAGTCTGGCCCCCTGAAAGTCTGAAGGACAATAAACTGGCCGTTTGTTTGGAAAGTTTGGAGACCCCTTGTCTAGGACAATAACTCAATGAGTAGTGAAGATAGGGCTAGGGCCTGTACCTTTAGAAGTTGTCAGTTATGTCTTGACAGGAAACTGTGATCATCAGAATATGGACAAGCAGTGAATGAGCAAAATGATTTGGACCAGTGTACAAAGCAAGGTCTATAAAGACATAGATGAGAAATTTTGGGGTGGAGGAACTTGACTGGCCTTCACAGAGTCCTGACCTCAACCCGATAGAACACCTTTGGGATGAATTATGCGCTTCTGGAAGAATGGTCAAACATTCCCATAGTGTAACGCTCCTGCGTTTTTAGTATAGGCTGGATTTGCAGCTGCAAAATCTCCACTCAGTAGTCATGTAGAGATGTGTTGAATACCAGATCCAACTCTCCAGGACTCATCACCGTGGGCCTGTCAGCTTCAACATACAGATATATACACACTCAATGAGATGTTCCTGGAGTGATAGGATGTATATGATAGTATGAAGGTGATGTGCTGAAGGGACAGGTGTGAACAGTGACAAGGATGGTAATCACTTGATAGGTTTGTATAGGAGAGTTCAAGATGGTTTTTAGGAATGCAGATAGGTTAGTATCGAGTATGCTAACAGGTGGTGAGGACAGCAGATGACAAATACAGGATAGACTAACCCAGTGCAAGGATAGATAGTAGTAGACAGGAGAGCTAGCAATCTATGCAGCAGTGCAGATGATAGATGGTAGTAGGCTCAAGAGCTAGCAATCTATGTAACAGTGCAGATGATAGGATAGTATAGATAGGTAGTAACAGTCCTTAATGTGCATAGGTAGATAGTGCAATAAGGTTATGGAGGGTTCCCCTGCGGGGTACTTATCACTTGTAATGTTAGTAGTTTAGAGAGGTCCAGTAGATAAGGAATGATCCGGTAGCGAGATACAGGGATCAGTAGCGAGGTTCCGGTCTGCTCCAGGTAAAGGGAATAGCTGGAGGTTCCGATCGAGAGACAGGCTTGAAAGCATGTGGATAACAAGGCAGGTTGAACGAACAATGTGAGTGAGACCGCCGGCGGTTGAAATAGCCGCTCTGCGGCGCTCAGCAGTGACATCATCGTTCTTAAAGGTATATGCGTACCACCTGAAGAGAAAGGTGGGACGCATTACAGAGAAAGTGGTGATTAAGGGTACCGGAGGTACCAGAATCTTACACATAGACACACTCATAAACTTTGCAGACAGCCTTCACAGAAGAGTTGAAGATGTTATAGCTGCAAAGGGTGGGCCAACTCAATATTGAACCCTATGAACTAAGACTGGGATGCCAAATAAAGTTATAAGCGTGTAAAGGCAGGCGTCCCAATACTTTTGGTGATATAGTGTATATAGCTTCCTGGAACCTGTTTTTTTGGGGGCTTTTGGATAAAATAAAAATGTACTGGGCAAACTGTTAAATTGTGAGGGACTTATGACAACAAGATGTCTTCATAACTACAGTTCATTCAATATACGGATTGATTGAACCCCCCTCCCCTCTGATACTCACTTTTCCTGGAAGTCATCTATGGCTAGTTTGGTGTTGTCAATAGCCAACAGTAGCCGCGTGTTTTCAAGTATCGAATCTGCAATCTAGAACATCAATGGAGATATGTCATGACAAACCCAACAAGTAATACAGAAACATTTTGTAGTTTTCAGCTTTCTCTGTGGCATTTTAGTAAAAACAATCTGGATAGGACTTTACAGATAAAGTTCTTTTAAACATACAAGTCTATTTGAGCAACTAGACCAGCCTTTCTCAACCAGAATTCCATGGATCCCTAAGGTTCCTCTAGAGCAGAGTTTCTGAACTAGGGTTCAGTGGATCCCTATAGTTCCTCTAGAGCATGGGTGTCCAAACTTTTGGCTTCTCTGGGCCATATTGAGTGTAGAGAAATTTTCTTGGGCCGCATATAAAATATATACTATAGTTAAGGTATATAAGTAATAAAACGCAGCTGCGCCCTTCCCGTGCTGCTGCCCCCCCAGCACTAATTTAACACATTTAGTGGATGATCCCCTCCGAGGCAGCCTCTGCCTACAGTTAGTATGAAGCCACTGTGGCCGTGCCCCCGACTCAAATTCCTTCCTCCCCAGCAAAAAAAGAAAATTGTCAGGGGGCAGTGGGCCGCATTGCCTGCGGTTCCGGGCTGCATGCGGCCCCCGGGCTGCATGCGGCCCCCGGGCCGCAGGTTGGACATGCCTGCTCTAGAGCATGGTTTCTCAACCAGGGTTCCATGGATCCATAGGTTTATAGGTTTACTCTAGACCAGGGTTTCTCAACCAGGGTTCCATGGATCCCTAGGTTTCCTCTAGAGCAGGGTTTCTCAACCAGGGTCCCATGGACCCCTAGGGTTCCTCCAGAGCAGGCTTTCTAAACCAGGGTTGCATAGATCCCTAGGGTTTCTCTAGAGCAGGGTTTCTAAACCAGGGTTTCATAGATCCCTAGGTTTCCTTTGAAGCAGGGTTTCTCAACCAGGGTTGCATAGATCCCTAGGGTTCCTCTAGAGCAGGGTTTCATAACCAGGGTTCCATGGATCCCTAGGGTTCCTCTAGAGCAGGGTTTCTCAACCAGGGTTGCATAGATCCCCAGGTTTCCCTAGAGCAGGGTTTCTCAACCAGGGCTCAATGGACCCCTAATGTTCCTCTACAGCAGGGTTTCCCAACCAGGGTTTCATAGATCTGTAGGGTTCCTCAAGAGCAGGGTTTCTCAACCAGGGTTTCATAGATCCCTAGGTTTCCTTTGAAGCAGGGTATCTCAACCAGGGTTCCATGGATCCCTAGGGTTCCTCTAGAGCAGGGTTTCTCAACCAGGGTTGCATAGATCCCTAGGGTTTCTCTAGAGCAGGGTTTCTCAACCAGGGTTTCATAGATCCCTAGGTTTTCTTTGAAGCAGGGTTTCTCAACCAGGTTTGCATAGATCCCTAGGGTTCCTCTAGAGCAAGGTTTCTAAACCACGGTTCCTTCGATCCCTAGGGTTCCTCTAGAGCAGGGTTTCTCAACCAGGGTTGCATAGATTCCTAGGTCTCCCTAGAGCAGGGTTTCTCAACCAGGGCTCAATGGATCCCTAAGGTTCCTCTACAGCAGGGTTTCTCAACCAGGGTTTCATAGATCCTTAGTACATCCCGGGCACCGTGGTGAGAGCAGGACCTCTCCAAGGCTGTTATAACAAACACGACCTTTTCCAACCTGTGGGGAGTGCCTTTCCGTATTGGACCTCTCTCCTTTCCCCACATACCACAACTGTGATCCCCACAAGCCTTTTTTTTTTATAAGGCCTTTTTTCCGTGGACGCCGTGCGAATCGGGGGAACTCCATGGGGAATTGTCTGGATCGATATTTCTGGTTGGAAGTTGTTGATTTCAAAAACCCCTGAAGAAGACCATGACTGTAATAGTTCGAAATGTGTCAGCGTATTCTATTGTCTGGTAGCTCCATTGTGGCTACCATGCATTTATTTTCTTAACTGTTGGATGATTCTTTATTTCTGTAACCAGAATCGAATTTTTATATGGCATTAAGCCATATAAAAAAATATGTTTTATATCAATACCAGTCTGATTTAATACAACGCTGCTAACAAAAAACCCTGGGGGAATCCCTCTTGTCTTTTGATAGATCCCTAGTGTTCCTCTAGAGCAGGGTTTCTCAACCAGGGTTGCATAGATCCCTAGGGTTTCTCTAGAACAACGTTTCTCAACCAGGGTTCCATGGGTCCCTAAGGTTCCTCTACAGTAGGGTTTCTCAACCAGGGTTTCATAGATCCCTAGGGTTCCTCTAGAGCAGGGTTTCTCAACCAGGGTTTCATAGATCCCTAGGGTTCCTCTGAAGCAGGATTTTTCAACCAGGGTTGCATAGATCCCTAGGGTTCCTCTAGAGCAGGGTTTCTCAACCAGGGTTCCATAGATCCTCAGGGTTCCTCTAGAGCAGGGTTTCTCAACCAGGATTTCATAGATCCCTAGGGTTTCTCTAGAGCAGAGTTTCTCAACCAGGGTTCCATGGGTCCTTAAGGTTCCTCTACAGCTCTACAGCAGGGTTTCTCAACCAGGGTTGCATAGATCCCTAGGGTTTCTCTAGAGCTGGGTTTCTCAACCAGGGTTGCATAGATCCCTAGGGTTTCTCTAGAGCTGGGTTTCTCAACCAGGGTTCCATGGGTCCCTAAGTTTCCTCTAGAGCAGGGTTTCTCAACCAGGGTTGCATAGATCCCTAGATTTCTCTAGAGCAACGTTTCTCAACCAGGGTTCCATGGGTCCCTAAGGTTCCTCTACAGTAGGGTTTCTCAACCAGGGTTTCATAGATCCCTGGGTTCCTCTGAAGCAGGATTTCTCAACTAGGGTTGCATAGATCCCGAGGGTTCCTCTAGAGCAGGGTTTCTCAAACAGAGTTCCATAGATCCCTAATGTTCCTCTTCAGCAGGGTTTCTCAACCAGGGATGCATAGATCCCTAGGGTTTCTCTAGAGCAGGGTTTCTCAACCAGGGTTCCATGGGTCCCTAGGGTTCCTCTAGAGCAGGGTTTCTCAACCAGGGTTCCCTGGATCCCTATGTTCCTCCAGATCAGGGTTTCTCAACCAGGGTTGCATGGATCCCTAGGGTTCCTCTAGAGCAGGGTTACTATTTTAGAAAATATATCATGTTTGGGGGGGGGGGTTACTAATCTTCAGGCCTACAATGTGTGCAAAAAAAATAAATAATGCAAAAACAGCCCTAGTAGCGAAAAGGTTAAGCCTTCATTAGTCCTTTCAAGATGGATAAGATTGTTTGTTCATTCCTGTCTGCCATCTGATTCATTTAGTTGAATTGAAGTAACCATGATACAGCAAATTACAGTCTACTGTGGTTATTCATGAGTCCTAACCTCTTTCTTTTATTACTATTATACTATTATTATGGGTGGCTTTGTTCCTTTTGTAAAGAAAAAAATAAAGCCTTGGGTTTACCTGAAGCATGCCGATCGGTATTATGTAATACTTTAGTCTAGTTGATTTAATGTCTGTCATTTACTTTCTAGGAATTCTCCTCTATTATAGTAAGTGACTGTCTTCTCACCTTAGTCAATGACTGCTGGGTCATTCCATTTGTAAAAAAAAACCCAACAAAATAATTATTTTTTTTTATAAAAGTTAAAGAGATTTAAAGGATTACCTATGGACAATTTTGGGTAGGAATACTCATAATGCTCGGTACACATGGTTAAAGTCCTGTTTTATAGCAAGACACTGTTTATTTTCTCGGCTTAGTCAAGTAATGCTAGTTCATTCTATTATAAAATTGTAAAATATTTATAAAAAATAAAATAAGTACATTTAAAATAATTATATATATATACATATTTAAATATATTCATATATATATATATATATATATATATATATATATATATATAGAGTAGCAAATAAAAAAAAAGGTGAAGCCATTTTAAAGCATTGCCTATGGGTGGGAATACGCGTATTGTCCTGTACACATGGTTAAAATATTTATAAAAAAAAAAATACATTAAAAAAATATATATATTGATATATATATAATTTTTTAAAATGTATTTATTTTTTATAAATATTTTAGATTGTGTATATATATATATATATATATATATATATATATATATATATATATATATATATATATATATATATATATATATGTAGCAAATAAAAAAAAAGGTGAAGCCTTTTAAAGTATTACACATGGTTAAAATATTTATAAAAAAAAAATACATTAAAATATATATATATATATATATATATATATATATAATTTTTTAAAATGTATTTATTTTTTATAAATATTTTATAATGTGTATATATATATATATATATATATATATATATATATATATATATATATATATATAAAGTATATATATATATATATATATAGAGTAGCAAATAAAAAAAAAGGTGAAGCCATTTTAAAGCATTGCCTATGGGTGGGAATACGCGTATTGTCCTGGTTAAAATATTTATAAAAAAAAAAATACATTAAAAAAATATATATATTGATATATATATAATTTTTAAAATGTATTTATTTTTTATAAATATTTTAGATTGTGTATATATATATATATATATATATATATATATATATATATATATATATATATATAATATATATATATATATATATATATATATATATGTAGCAAATAAAAAAAAAGGTGAAGCCTTTTAAAGTATTACACATGGTTAAAATATTTATAAAAAAAAAATACATAAAAAAAAAAAAAAAATATATATATATATATATATATATATAATTTTTTAAAATGTATTTATTTTTTATAAATATTTTATAATGTGTATATATATATATATATATATATAAAGTAGCAAATAAAAAAAAAGGTGAAGCCTTTTAAAGTATTGCCTATGGGTGGGAATACGCATATTATTATTATTTTGGATTTCTATAGCGCCAGCAATTTACGCAGCGCTTTACAATATTAGATTGTCCCGTACACATGGTTAAAATCTTTTGTAGCAAGTGTCTGCTTGCCTTTTCCCCCTGATCAATGAGTAATAGTATTAGTCTTTCCATAAGTAAAATAAATAAATAAAATGTTCCTTTAAGTGTAAAATATTTATAAAAAATAAAATAAATACATTAAAAAAATTATATATATATATATATATATATATATATATATATATATATATATATATATATATATATATATATATATATATATATATATATATATATTAATATATATATCTATTGAGCAGCAAATAAAAAAAAAAGGTGAAGCCATCTAAAGCTTTGCCTATGGGTGGGAATATGCATATTGTCCTGTTCACATGGTTAAAATATTTATAAAAGATAAAATAAATACATTTAAAAAAAAAAAAAAAAAAAAATATATTATATATATATATATATATATATATATATATATATATATATATATATATATATATATATATATATATATATATATATATATATATATAATTTTTTAAGATGTATTTATTTTATTTTTATAAATATTTTATAATGTGTGTGTATGTATATATATATATATATATATATTATATATATATATATATATATATATATATATATATATATATATATTTTTTTTTTTTTAAATGTATTTATTTTATTTTTATAAATACTTTATAATGTGTGTGTATATGTATATATATATATATATATATATATATATATATATATATATTAAGTAGCAAATAAAATAGAAAGGTGAAGCCTTTTATAGCATTGCCTATGGGTGAGAATACGCATATTGTCCTGTACACATGGTTAAAATCTTTTGTAGCAAGTGACCGCTTGCCTTTTCCCCCTGATCAATGAGTACTAGTAATTGTCTTTCCATAAGTAAAATAAATAAAATGTTCCTATAAGTGTAAGTCACACTTGCACCTCCCAACTGTTCTTATCAGTGTAAACCACACTTGCCCCACGTCATAAAGCTTTATACCTCTGTGTACAAATATACAAAAAAAAAAAAAATTGTAAAGAAAAAAATGAATTGTTAAGAAAAATAAATATTGGATTGCAAGTATTAAAAAAATAAATACATTAAATAAATTACTAACAAATACAAAATAAAAAACACCAAAAAAACACTTTGAAAGTGTTGCCTATGGACAATTTGTAGCAAGCAACTTTTTGTCTTTTCCCCCGATCAATGAGTAAAAGGGCTTTCTGTTCATAAAATAAATAAGTTAATTCAAAATAATAATAAAGAAAAAGGTAAAGGCTTTGAAAGAGCTGCTTGTGGATCATTTTGGGTAGGAATACTGTGGAAGTGCTCAGTACACATGATTAAAGTAATCTTTTATAACAAGAGACTGCGGATTTTCTGACCTTAGTCAAGGATTGCTAGGTCTTTCTATTTGTATAAACAAAGATAACGAATAAAAGAATAAAAAAAAAAAAAAAAAAAAAAAAAAAGATAAAGCCTGTTTATTTTTTCACCTTAGTAAACGATTGCTAGATCTTTCTATTTCCAAAAAAGCGACTGTTTGTTTTTTTCCCCTTATCAATAAGTAATAGGTGTTTATGTTCGTTAAATTATTAATTAATTAACAAGTAAAAAAAAAAAAAAAAAAAGATTAAATAATCTCCTATGGACAATTTTAAGTAGGCAGACTTATAAAGCTCTGTTTTCACAGTTGTTTTTTTATAGCGAGTGACTGTTTGTTTTCACACCTTAGTCAAGGACTGATAGGGGTTTCCATTATTTAAAAAAAAAAAAAAAAAAAAAGGTTTCTGTTAAATATTTGCTTCCAGGTCTCAAATATTGTTGGTCTCAAGGGAGATTTCACGTGTTTAATGACGTCACCTGAGCTGGGATTCAGTTTTCACAGGAGATGTGGTTCCGTCAAAACTGGAAGGACAAATATTGGCCATCTTTGTAGCGATATGGAAATACGGAAGAACAAACTTAGAATAAAGTTGGCCACACACATTTAAAAAAAATAAAATAAAAAATCGAACAGGTTCCTCCTTCCGAGCCAAACAGCATGGATGGATGAATCTGCCACCACTGTCTTCTACTTGCATCTGATTGGACGCTGTTTGGCCAATGATTCCCTTCCCCCTGCAGGTTTTAATTGAAGAATTTCAGGAGGGCGACCAATGGGGCCCCTTTTGGAGTGGATTTAGGCTCTTCAGTCAACCCCAATTAACACCAGCACTTGACCTCAGCACACAGCTCCGCCCCACGCGTTTATGTCTTTAGTCAACCCAGAAGAGGAGCTGATCTAGTGGTGAGCAGGTGAGATTGCGGGGGACATCACAGGAGAGGAGGTCAGCATTGCAGCAAAAATGATGGCCAACTTATTGGCTTGGACACATGTAGGGGAGACCCTCAGCTACCTAGGATAAAAATTTGGGACCCCTGGGACCTACGGTCGTTAGGCACCGGCCCCCCAAAGTTGGTCATCACCAGTGATGATGACTCGGAGCTCCAGACACCCCCCCCCCCACATGGTTTTGGGACAATAACTCCCCAGCAAAAGATGCTAGCGACTCCAAATTTTTACCCCTTCCCCATAATCACCCAAAGCACCCCTGGTAAAAATGTGGAGTCTCAGGGACCTAATGCGCCAGTTTTCGGGGTACCCTTTTTTGCGGGGCCGGTGCTCCGCGGCCACGGGTCACATGGCCACCTGGATCCTGAACCCTTCCAAAATTTGATTAGTCATTTCACACCAGAGCTTAAACGGGGAGGGCTAATATCATAAAGCCCCCCCCCCCCTCCACCAGCACATGACAGAGCTCAGGCCTGGCGATTGGCTGTTCAGGCCCAAGCACTTTCACATAGAGGAAGTCCCATACCTAGGTGCCCACCCCTATAAGCAAGGGCCCCTGGCAGTTTGGGAATGTGGCTGGGTAAGTATACAGATCTAGGGTGGAGGACAATGTAAAGATACTATGGGGTCTATTTATCTAATGAGCTATTTGTCTAATGAAACCACGTGTGTGCATGGGGGCCAAATCGAATGTTATTAAGCTATTTTCTCTCCAGGTCAAATGTGTGAATCAGGAAAATACCGCATTATGGCCACTAGGTGGAGCTGGAGATAGGAAATAAACTATGATCACCATCTCCATCTAGTGGTCATAATGCAGTATTCTCCCAAACCACTCTATGAATTAATAACATTTGACCAGGAGAGAACATAGCCTAGTAATAATTGATTTTGTCCCTGTTTGCACAGAACGAATGTACATGCAGGACATATAGCAGGGTGTAAACACATCCTGTTCACTGTGCTCTGTTTGGGTCCTATTTAGTCATCTATAATTAGTAAGAGTTCTGGATGCCTCTTAATAATTTGTGGCCCCGGTAAATTCGGAGTTGTAACGTGTCAGGACAGTTTGCTTTTCCCACCCCGAGTGCGTTCCGCCAGATCAGCAATGGTTTGCAGCTCCCAGGGCAGGTTTCTAGGGCTGAATATTATTTTTGCTCCAGCGATTGTAGGAAATGTTCCATACAATGCACAAGCAGCCTGTGTCAATAAATGGCCATCTAGGGGGGGGGGGTTCCGGAGTTACGTCCTCGCCGTGTTTGCCTAGTGTGTTGGAGACACCTGCTTCTTCTGTTCACAGGAATGTTTGCTTTGTTTGCTAACAGATCTCTTCCACCACCTCCTCGGCAAATTTGGCCAATGGAGGTTCAATAAGGCAGAACAATGACTTACAATGGAAATGAGTGAAAAATAAAGCCAGGAACGTGTCTAGGTGAATTACCGCCTAGGGTGGCCAGGTTTGCCGCTCCCAAAGACCATTCCAAAGCCTGTCCTGTTCCTGTGGCAACCCACCCACAATGCACCAGACAATACGCTTGTAACAAGGAGGCCCATTGGAGATTGCATCTGCTTTTCAATATTTCTGGGGGGGCAAAAAATGAGACTTTGGATGGGTGGCAATTATCCTGGGCACACATTTTTGAAGCCACCCAATGTGACCATTCTCCAATCAACTTTAGTTGCTAGGAAGTTGGAACCAATGACGCTGTCACAGGGCCACCACTGCCCTAGCGAAAGAACTCTATATGGCTGTACCTTATTGGTTGCTAGGATGTTGGCAGCTGAAGCACACAGCACCATGGGCTTCGAGGATGGTGGCGGCTGAATACATTGTCATCGGTTACTAGGAAGCTGGCAAGTGGGCTGCACAGTGCCACTGGTTGTTAGGATGCAGATGGCTGGGCTGCAAAGCACCATTAGCTGACAGGACACAGGCAGCTGGGCTGCACAGCATCATTGGTTGATAGTACACAGGTGGCTGGACCACACAGTGCCATTGGTTTCTAGGACGCAGGCAGCTGGGCCACACAGCATCATTGGTTGCTAGGACGTAGAAGGCTGGGCTGCATAACATCATTGGTTGCTAGGATGCAGGTGTCTGGGCTGCACAGCATCATTGGTTTCTAGGACGCAGGAGTCTGGGGTGCACAGCATCATTGGTTGCTAGAACACAGGCGGCTGGGCCACACAGCACCACTGGATGCTAGGATGCAGGTGTATGGGCTGCACAGCATTATTGGTTTCTAGGACGCTGGTGACTGGGCCACACAGCATCATTGGATGCTAGGACACAGGCGGCTGGGCCACACAGCATCATTGGATGCTAGGACGCAGGTGTATGGGGTGCACAGCATCATTGGTTGCAAGGACGCAGGGGGCTGGACTGTACAGCATTATTGGTTGCTAGGATGCAGGCGGCTGGGCCACACAGCATCATTGGTTGTTAGGACACAGGTGGCTGGGCCACACAGCATCATTGGATGCTAGGACGCAGGTGTATGGGGTGCACAGCATCATTGGTTGCAAGGACGCAGGGGGCTGGACTGTACAGCATTATTGGTTGCTAGGATGCAGGCGGCTGGGCCACACAGCATCATTGGTTGTTAGGACACAGGTGGCTGGGCCACACAGCATCATTGGATGCTAGGACGCAGGTGTATGTGGTGCACAGCATCATTGGTTGCAAGGACGCAGGGGGCTGGACTGTACAGCATTATTGGTTGCTAGGACGCAGGCGGCTGGGCCACACAGCATCATTGGTTGTTAGGACACAGGTGGCTGGGCCACACAGCATCATTGGATGCTAGGACGCAGGTGTCTGGGATGCACAGCATCATTGCTTTGTAGAAAGCAGTTAAATTGCCTCACACATCTGTGTTTAATAGGATACAGGCAGCTGGGCTGCAAAGCATCCTGAACTGCTAGGGTGCTGGCGGCTGAGCGACCACACTGTATTATTGTTCGCTAGGATGCATGTGGAGTGCAGTGCAGTGTCATTGGTCGCTAGGATGCAGACAGCTGAGCCGCAGTGTCATTGGTTGGTTGGTTGGATGCTGGCAGCAGGGACACGTAGCATCACTGTTTGCTAGGACGCCAGTGGCTGGGCCACACGGCACCACTGGTTGCTAAGATGCAGACGGCTGGGCCACATAGTGTCATTGATTGGTATAGTGCAGGCAGCTTCAGCGTCCCAACAACTAGTTTATTAATGCTGCTGCCCCGTGCTGCAGTGAGGATGAAATGTTCGGTATGACCTTCAGCCTCTAGTGCTGCCCTCCCACCGAGGTGATCACCTCACTTTTCGTTATTGGTGACACACCCCCATATAGAGTAACAGGTTTCACCCCACTGTTAAAAAACCATAAACACTTTTGGGTCAATCAAGATGTTACTGCATATGACATCCCTCCGTGTGAATGGTCCCCTAAACTTGTGCTCCACCCCTGAGGAACCGTCATCTGGTATTTGGAATAATATCTTGCTGGAATATCCCCCAGTTCTTACCTGTTTCCTGAGGAGATTGATCAGGTTGTATTGGTCTGTGTAATCTCTTTTCACCGAATCATTTGTTGATAATTTCTCTCTTATCTGAATTTCAAGTTGCTGGTTGGACTTTTCCAAAGACGCCACCTTCTCCAGATAACTGGCCAGACGATTGTTAAGATTCTGCATTACATCCTTTTCATTGGACCCATTGGACAGCGCAGAGTTGAGCACCGGTGTCGAAGAGACAGCCCAGGGTTTTCCATCGTAGGATACGCTGGCCGAGGAGAATCTGTGCTTGGAGGAAGCTCTGCGAGGGGAGACCAGGGAAGCCATGGGAGACTGAAGAAACAAAAGAACATATCTTTAGATGATCCAGAATAAAGTGGAAGAACTTTCTAAATATTAATAAGCAGAGACAAATAATGTGCTCTTTCAACCGCTTTACGCACTCTACATTCACATCATTGCCCGCCCTCACGGAGCTTACAATCTAAGGTCCCTATCCCACATGCATACATGCACACATCAGGACCCATTTAACAGGAGCCACCTTATCTACCAACTTGTCTTTGGGGTGTGGGGGGAAAACCCATGCAAGGACAAGGAGAACATACAGACTCCATGCAGATAGTGTCCTGACCACAATAGCAATGAGTGTCAGCTTGCTAGATAAAGGAGACCTCAACTGTGGCCCCTAACATCCCCAGGGGCCCCTAATATTTACAATATGTAATGCTATAGACAACATTGCCAGAGACCAAAGACTTTCTCAAAGAGATAGTCAAAAACTTGGGACATACTACACGTGTGGTTGGAGGAGACAGTAGGAGACTGAGGACGTGTTATATGGAACTGTGACGGATCACTGATATCACAGCCTCTTTACAAAGCAGTGCTCCTGCTATTGGCTGTACAATAAGCAGAACAGGGCTACATGTGGCCCTCAGGCCACAAGTTTGTAGGCAGGTGCACTCTGTTGTCTCCACTGCAGGTGGCGCTCAACTGCAGAGGCAGAGGAAGTCAAGAGGAACATGGTTCCTCTATGGTTTCCTGAGTCATGGGGGCAGAGATCTGATTGGATGCAGGCTGCCCATGTGACTCTAGCAGCCATCTTAAGT
This sequence comes from Pelophylax lessonae, assembly GCF_965119305.1. Classification (NCBI taxonomy): domain Eukaryota; kingdom Metazoa; phylum Chordata; class Amphibia; order Anura; family Ranidae; genus Pelophylax; species Pelophylax lessonae. Next base: position 287,558,920 of record NC_138774.1, read on the forward strand.
GTGGCAGAGTCTATTTAAGGCCCTGGCCTCTGTATTTAGCACACGTGTGTGTTGGTAGTGTAGGACAGTATTAGTGTCAAGGAAAGGCTCCAGATGAGTAGAGAAAGCTTAACCACTTTACCACCGGAGGATTTTCCTGCTTTACGTCCAGGCCACTTTTTTTTGCCACTTGGCACTGTGCGACTTTAACTGACAATTGCGCGGTCATGCAACGCCGTACCCAAACAAAATGTACGTCCTTTTTTTCCCCACAACCAGAGCTTTCTGTTGGTGGTATTTGATCACCTCTGCGCTTTTCATTTTTTGCGATATTAATAAAAAAAGAGCGAAAATTTTGAAAAAATAACAATATTTTTCTACTTTGACAGTTAAAAAATATCCAATATATTAAATTTTTGTCATATATTTAGGTCAAAATGTATTTAGCTACATGTCTTTGACAAAAAAAATTCTCAATGAGCGTATTTTTAACTGCTTTAAGACCAGAAGATTTTACCCCATTCCTGACAAGGCTATATTTTGCGATTCGGCACTGCATTATTTTAATGGACAATTGCGCAGTCGTGCGAGGCTGTACCCAAATTAAATTTATGTCATTTTTTTCCCACAAACAGAGCTTTCTTTTGGTGGTATTTGATCACCTGTGTGATTTTTACTTTTTGCGCTATAAACAAAAAAAGAGCGTAAATTTTGAAAAAATAACAATATTTTTCACATTTTTTTTATATGAAATTCCCCCCAAAAAATATGTAAAAATCTAAATTTTTTAAAATTTTTGGCCAATTTGTTTTCTGCTACATATGTTTGGTAAAAAAAAATCTCAATAAGCGAATTTTGATTGGTTTGCGGAAAAGTTATTGCGTTTACTAACTAAGGGAAAGATTTATGTAATTTTTAGTGTTTTTTTTTTAAACGAGTAATGGTGGCGATCTGCGATTTTTTTTTTCAGGACTGCGACATTGCGGCGGACAGATTGGACCCTTGACTGACATTTTTGACATTTTTGGGGTTACCAGTGACATTACTACAGTAATCAGTGCTATACATATGCACTGTTACTGTAAAAATGACACTGGCAGGGAAAGGGTTAACTTTATTGGTGATCAAGGGGCTAAGTGTGTCCCTAGGGGCGTGCTTCTAACTGTAAAGGGGTGTGGCTAGTGGTGTAACAACAGAGACATACGATCCTACATAGCAGGACCGTATGATCTCTGTTCTTACACAGGGGAGAATGAAAGGCGGCTTTGTTTACATCAGCCGCCTGCCTTTCTCCCTCTCCACGGGGAGATCGCGTGTGACTGGCGGACATCGGGCCCGCCGGTCACACGTGTGGACTTCTTAGGGAACGAGCGGGGCGGGAGCGCGCTTCTGGCGGCGCGCGCTCGCCCCCTAGAGGCTCACAGGCTAGTGACATAGTCCTACGTCACTTTGCCTGTACTGGGCTGACCGCCGCCGGAAATAGTCGTGCGGCGGTCGGCAAGCGGTTAGGGCCCTGGCCTCTGGGTTTAGCACACGTGTGTATGGGTAGTGTAGGACAGTATTAGTGTCAAGGAAAGGCTCTAGATGAGTAGAGAAAGCTTAAAGCTCGGCAATCTCCTTGGACATCTTCCCGTTTGGGCTCTGTTCGGCCAGGCCGCATTCCGCCCCTCCAGACGGACACTGTCAATTCAGCTGAAACCTGCTCCACCATGCGCTGTTGGCATCCGTGAGTGTTCACGGTTGGGCTTCCTCCCACCAGGTTTGTTGTGAACTGTTTTGCCTTTACTTCAATACAAGTTCTGCTATCTGCACCTGGACTGTGTGTAGATTATTGCTGTAGCACCACGTTGCACCCCCCTACAAGTTGGCCACAAAATACATAGCATTTCACTGGAAGAAGACATTTTTTCCTCATGGGCATATCTGATTCCACCAGTATTCTAGCTCTATAATCTATATCCTCAAAAAACCTTGGAACTTATTTATTCATTTTGCATATGTCCAGTGGAGAGTTACCTCCTGAAGGCAATCACCGGAAACTGCCCTTTACTGAACTATTGAACTAAATGCAAATTGTGTGCCAGCGCTCAGGTAGCTCTTACATTTCCATATAGCGCATTGCTTCTCTTATCTCAATTCTGGGAAGATGGAGCATAGAAAACATATTATAATACAAAGAATTCCCATCTTCTAAGTGTGCTGAAGCAAAGATAAAACTATAATTCTTCCACTTTATAAAACTCTGGTCCGACCGCATCTGGAGTACTCTGTCCAGTTCTGGTCGCCGGTCCTCAGGAGGGATGTGATGGAGCTGGAGAGAGTCCAGAGAAGGGCAACTAAACTAATTAGGGGATTGAAGGACCTTAATTATGAGGAGCGTCTGCAATCGCTTGATTTATTTTCCCTGGAGAAGAGACGCCTGAGAGGGGACATGATAGCAATTTATAAATATCTCAATGGTGATCTCAGCATAGAAAAAAAGCTATTCAGTCGAAAGGATTGCATGAGGACTCGAGGGCATACAATGCGATTAGAGGAGAGGCGTTTTAACCTCAGGCACCGCGGGGGGTTCTTTACTGTTAGGGCTACAAGATTGTGGAATTCTCTACCACAAGAGGTGGTTTCTGAGGGAAGTATGGTGGCTTTCAAAAGACTCTTAGACGTACATCTCAAGGATCAGAACATTCAGGGGTATGTGAGATGATTACGGCCACACACACCTACACAGGTTGAACTGGATGGACTATTGTCTTTATTCAACCTCAACTACTATGTAACTATGTAACCATGTAAAATGGTCTACACACAGCCTGCCAATTTCAAATGACTCAAAGGGTTTATTGTCAAAAGTATTGGGAGCCAAGAGATAGGATTTGAGGGCCATAGGAACCCTACACAGCCCAGATTACAGGCCTGCTACCCCTGTAGGGGTTATTATTTCTGGTAAGTGTGGTCCTGGGAGTGAGGGGAGCACCGTTGACCCATCACACCGGCCACACTTGGAGAGATTCGTTAAACAGCACTAGAGTCACTTTCAGATGCGATACAATACAGAGTTGCACTGATTTATCCATGCACTGGAGCACTTTCACGTGCAATTTGGACTATTTTAGGATGTATTTGGACACTGGATTTGTAGCACTTTTGTGTGCGATTTAAATCCTTGTTCTTCATGATGCTCTCTGCGCTTTAAACAGACCTCTGAGACTATCACAGTGCAGGTGCATTTATACGGAGACTTGATTACACACAGGTGGATTCTATTTATCATCATTAGTCATTTAGGTCAACATTGGATCATTCAGAGATCCTCACTGAACTTCTGGAGAGAGTTTGCTGCACTGAAAGTAAAGGGGCTGAATAATTTTGCACGCCCAATTTTTCCGTTTTTTATTTGTTAAAAAAGTTTGAAATATCCAATAAATTTCGTTCCACTTCATGATTGTGACCCACTTGTTGTTGATTCTTCACAAAAAATTACAGTTTTATATCTTTATGTTTGAAGCCTGAAATGTGGCAAAAGGTCAAAAAGTTCAAGGGGGCCGAATACTTTCGCAAGGCACTGTACCTTTGATATTTCTTCACCTGTTTAGTTTACCTCACACGCCCGGTGGGCTTATTTACTAGTTGGTATTACCAACACACGGTCACTCATGCACTTTATATCTGACCCTGGTTGGGAATTTGCACAAAATTTAGAGGAAATGAAAACTCACTTTCTCTTGTCCCTACCCACCACCCAGACCCCTAAGAACAGCTGACCTCCGTGATGGAAATAGCAGCTTTTCACCTGCTTGAGGTCAATGTTAGACCTGTTCAGTGTTCACTGGTTGACCTCTGAGTGGACTGGTTGACCTCTGAGTAGACTGGTTGACCTCTGAGTGGACTGGTTGACCTCTAAGTTGAATGTTTGACCAAGATGCGGCTCCAGCTTTGGAAACCCAATCAATGGTGTTTTGAGACTCTGTGAAACTCGAAGCCATTGAGTGACCTCAGAGCTGCCTTTCTAAGCAGCAGAACAAATGATTGGAAGGGGTCTCCTTGGTGAGCGACTTGGAATGGGGCTGTCAAAAGTTACAAATAGTGATAAAACAAGGTCACAATGCCCAGGCCCACCAAGTCTGTTGGAGTCTGAAAAGTCAGGTGCAGGTGGAGCTCATCTATGCTCCCCAAACATTTTACTTTGCTCCCCATATGCAATGCATTCTGTGCATTGCATATATTGCTGACCCCTGCATTCTGTGCATTACATATTGCTGTCCCCTGTATTTCATCCATTACATATTGCTGATCCCTGCATTCTGTGCATTACATATTACTGACCCCTGCATTCTGTGCATTACACATTACTGAACCCTGCATTCTGTGCATTACATATTGCGGATCCCTGCATTCTGTGCATTACGATATTACTGACCCCTGCATTCTGTGCATTACATATTGTGGATCCCTGCATTATGTGCAGTACATATTACTGACCCCTGCATTCTGTGCATTACATATTGTGGATCCCTGCATTCTGTGCATTACATATTGCGGATCCCTGCATTCTGTGCATTACATATTGCGGATCCCTGCATTCTGTGCATTACATATTGCGGATCCCTGCATTCTGTGCATTACATATTGCGGATCCCTGCATTCTGTGCATTACATATTACTGACCCCTGCATTCTGTACATTACATATTGCGGATCCCTGCATTCTGTGCATTACATATGGCTGATCCCTGCATTCTGTGCATTACATATTACTGACCCCTGCATTCTGTGCATTACACATTACTGACCCCTGCATTCTGTGCATTACATATTGCGGATCCCTGCATTCTGTGCATTACATATTACTGACCCCTGCATTCTGTGCATTACATATTGCGGATCCCTGCATTCTGTGCATTACATATTGCGGATCCCTGCATTCTGTGCATTACATATTGCGGATCCCTGCATTCTGTGCATTACATATTACTGACCCCTGCATTCTGTACATTACATATTGTGGATCCCTGCATTCTGTGCATTACATATTGCTGATCCCTGCATTCTGTGCATTACATATTACTGACCCCTGCATTCTGCACATTACATATTGCGGATCCCTGCATTCTGTGCATTACATATTGATGACCCCTGCATTCTGTGCATTGCATATATTGCTGACCCCTGCATTCTGTGCATTACATATTGCTGTCCCCTGTATTTCATCCATTACATATTGCTGACCCCTGCATTCTGTGCATTACATATGGCTGATCCCTGCATTCTGTGCATTACATATTACTGACCCCTGCATTCTGTGCATTACACATTACTGACCCCTGCATTCTGTGCATTACATATTGCGGATCCCTGCATTCTGTGCATTACATATTACTGACCCCTGCATTCTGTGCATTACATATTGTGGATCCCTGCATTATGTGCAGTACATATTACTGACCCCTGCATTCTGTGCATTACATATTGTGGATCCCTGCATTCTGTGCATTACATATTGCGGATCCCTGCATTCTGTGCATTACATATTGCGGATCCCTGCATTCTGTGCATTACATATTGCGGATCCCTGCATTCTGTGCATTACATATTACTGACCCCTGCATTCTGTACATTACATATTGCGGATCCCTGCATTCTGTGCATTACATATGGCTGATCCCTGCATTCTGTGCATTACATATTACTGACCCCTGCATTCTGTGCATTACACATTACTGACCCCTGCATTCTGTGCATTACATATTGCGGATCCCTGCATTCTGTGCATTACATATTACTGACCCCTGCATTCTGTACATTACATATTGCGGATCCCTGCATTCTGTGCATTACATATTGATGACCCCTGCATTCTGTGCATTGCATATATTGCTGACCCCTGCATTCTGTGCCTTACATATTGCTGTCCCCTGTATTTCATCCATTACATATTGCTGACCCCTGCATTCTGTGCATTACATATGGCTGATCCCTGCATTCTGTGCATTACATATTACTGACCCCTGCATTCTGTGCATTACACATTACTGACCCCTGCATTCTGTGCATTACATATTGCGGATCCCTGCATTCTGTGCATTACATATTGCGGATCCCTGCATTCTGTGCATTACATATTACTGACCCCTGCATTCTGTGCATTACACATTACTGACCCCTGCATTCTGTGCATTACATATTGCGGATCCCTGCATTCTGTGCATTACATATTGCGGATCCCTGCATTCTGTGCATTACATATTGCGGATCCCTGCATTCTGTGCATTACATATTACTGACCCCTGCATTCTGTACATTACATATTGTGGATCCCTGCATTCTGTGCATTACATATTGCTGATCCCTGCATTCTGTGCATTACATATTACTGACCCCTGCATTCTGTACATTACATATTGCGGATCCCTGCATTCTGTGCATTACATATTGCTGATCCCTGCATTCTGTGCATTACATATTACTGACCCCTGCATTCTGTACATTACATATTGCGGATCCCTGCATTCTGTGCATTACATATTGCGGATCCCTGCATTCTGTGCATTACATATTGCGGATCCCTGCATTCTGTGCATTACATATTACTGACCCCTGCATTCTGTACATTACATATTGCGGATCCCTGCATTCTGTGCATTACATATTGCTGATCCCTGCATTCTGTGCATTACATATTGCTGATCCCTGCATTCTGTGCATTACATATTATGGATCCCTGCATTCTGTGCATTACATATTACTGACCCCTGCATTCTGTACATTACATATTGCGGATCCCTGCATTCTGTGCATTACATATTGCTGATCCCTGCATTCTGTGCATTACATATTACTGACCCCTGCATTCTGTACATTACATATTACTGACCCCTGCATTCTGTACATTACATATTGCGGATCCCTGCATTCTGTGCATTACATATTGCGGATCCCTGCATTCTGTGCATTACATATTACTGACCCCTGCATTCTGTACATTACATATTGCGGATCCCTGCATTCTGTGCATTACATATTGCTGATCCCTGCATTCTGTGCATTACATATTGCGGATCCCTGCATTCTGTGCATTACATATTGCGGATCCCTGCATTCTGTGCATTACATATTGCTGATCCCTGCATTCTGTACATTACATATTACTGACCCCTGCATTCTGTACATTACATATTACTGACCCCTGCATTCTGTGCATTACATATTGCGGATCCCTGCATTCTGTGCATTACATATTGCTGACCCCTGCATTCTGTACATTACATATTGCTGATCCCTGCATTCTGTGCATTACATATTACTGACCCCTGCATTCTGTGCATTACATATTGCGGATCCCTGCATTCTGTGCATTACATATTGCGGATCCCTGCATTCTGTGCATTACGTATTGCTGACCCCTGCATTATGTACATTACATATTGCGGATCCCTGCATTCTGTGCATTACATATTACTGACCCCTGCATTCTGTACATTACATATTGCGGATCCCTGCATTCTGTGCATTACATATTGTGGATCCCTGCATTCTGTGCATTACATATTGCGGATCCCTGCATTCTGTGCATTACATATTACTGACCCCTGCATTCTGTACATTACATATTGCTGATCCCTGCATTATGTGCATTACATATTGCTGATCTCTGCATTCTGTGCATTACATATTACATATTACTAATCTCTGCTCTTTGAATGTTATGAACTGCTAAACCTCAACTCATTACTACTCTCATTGGGGTACCC
>NC_138774.1:287576645-287589145 GCF_965119305.1 Pelophylax lessonae
TATTTCCTAAAAATTGCCACATGGCAATATCCCTGACCATATATGGCCATGACCATATTTGGACAATGATGTCACCATCATGAAGGCCCCTTTCCCTTATATTACCAATGACAGCTCAAGGAGTGGCAGGTGTCATTCATTGTGATTTATGAGGCTCTACATCATTGGACAACCGACCTGAAGTTGACCATTGGGTTTTTTCTTTCCGAAGGTGTTATTCACCTTGATTGATGAGGAGCTACATCATTGGACAACCGACCTGAAGTTGGCCTTTGGTGTTTTTTCTTTCCAAAGGTGTCATTCATTGTGATTGATGAGGATCTACATCATTGGACTACCGAACTGAAGTTGACCATTGGGTTTTTTTTCTTTCTGAAGGTGTCATTCACCTTGATTGATGAGGATCTTCATCATTGAACTACCGAACTAAAGTTGTCCGTTGGGTTTTTTCTTTAGGAAGTTGGCCTTTGTTGTTTTTTCTTTCGGAAGGTGTCATTTATTGTGATTGAGTGATCTTCATCATTGGACTAACGAATTGAAGTTGACCATTGTTTTTTTTCTTCCTGAAGGTGTCATTCACCTTGATTAATGAGGATCTACATCATTGAACTACCGAACTAAAGTTGGCAGTTGGGTTTTTTCTTTTGGAGGGTGTCATTCACCTTGATTGATGAGGATCTACATCATTGAACTACTGAACTGAACTTGGCTGTTGGGTTTTTTTCTTTCAGAAGGTGCCATGACCATATTTGGACAATGATGTCACCATCATGAAGGCCCCTTTCCCTTATATTGGCAATGACAGCTCAAGGAGTGGCAGGTGTCATTCATTTTGATTGATGAGGCTCTACATCATTGGACTACCAAACTGAAGTTGACCATTGGGTTTTTCTTCTTTCCGAAGGTGTTATTCACCTTGATTGATGAGGAGCTACATCATTGGACAACTGACCTGAAGTTGGCCTTTGTTGTTTTTTCTTTCGAAAGGTGTCATTTATTGTGATTGAGTGTTCTACATCATTGGACAACCGAAATGAAGTTGACCATTGGGTTTTTTTTTTCTTTCTGAAGGTGTCATTCACCTTGATTGATGAGGATCTACATCATTGGACTACCGAACTAAAGTTGGCTGTTTGTTTTTTTTCTTTAGGAAGGTGTCATTCACCTTGATTGATGAGGATCTACATCATTGGACTACTGAACTGAACTTGGCTGTTGGGTTTTTTCTTTCAGAAGGTGCCATGACCATATTTGGACAATGATGTCACCATCATGAAGGCCCCTTTCCCTTATATTACCAATGACAGCTCAAGGAGTGGCAGGTGTCATTCATTTTGATTGATGAGGCTCTACATCATTGGACTACCAAACTGAAGTTGACCTTTGGTGTTTTTTCTTTCCGAAGGTGTCATTCACCTTGATTGATGAGGATCTTCATCATTGAACTACCGAACTAAAGTTGGCCGTTGGGTTTTTCTTTAGGAAGTTGGCCTTTGTTGTTTTTTCTTTCGGAAGCTGTCATTTATTGTGATTGAGTGATCTACATCATTAGACTAACGAAATGAAGTTGACCATTGGGTTTTTTTCTTCCTGAAGGTGTCATTCACCTTGATTGATGAGGGTCTACATCATTGGACTACCAAAGTGAAGTTGACCATTGGGTTTTTTTTTCTTCCTGACGGTGTCATTCACCTTGATTGATGAGGATCTACATCATTGAACTACTGAACTGAACTTGGCTGTTGGGTTTTTTTCTTTCAGAAGGTGCCATGACCATATTTGGACAATGATGTCACCATCATGAAGGCCCCTTTCCATTATATTGGCAATGACAGCTCAAGGAGTGGCAGGTGTCATTCATTTTGATTGATGAGGCTCTACATCATTGGACTACCAAACTGAAGTTGACCATTGGGTTTTTCTTCTTTCCGAAGGTGTTATTCACCTTGATTGATGAGGAGCTACATCATTGGACAACTGACCTGAAGTTGGCCTTTGTTGTTTTTTCTTTCTGAAGGTGTCATTCACCTTGATTGATGAGGATCTACATCATTGAACTACCGAAATGAAGTTGACCATTGTTTTTTTTTTCCCTTTCCGAAGGTGTCATTGACCTTGATTGATGAGGATCTACATCAGTGATGGTGAACCTTGGCACCCCAGATGTTTTGGAACTACATTTCCCATGATGCTCAACCACACTGCAGAGTGCATGAGCATCATGGAAAATGTAGTTCCAAAACATCTGGGGTGCCAAGGTTCGTCATCTTTGATCTACCGAACTGAACTTGGCTGTTGGGTTTTTTCTTTCAGAAGGTGTCATTCACCTTGATTGATGAGGATCTACATCATTGAACTACTGAACTAACGTTGGCTGTTGAGTTTTTTCTTTAGGAAGGGGTCATTCACATTGGTTAATGAGGGTCTTCATCATTGGATGACCAAATTGAAGTTGGCTGTTGGTTTTCCTCTTTCAGCAGGTGTCATTCACCTTGACTGGTGAGGATCTACATCACTGGATGACCAAATTAACTGTGGATCTACATCGTGGGGCTTTTTTTTTTTATATTTTTTTTTGTCAAAAACTATGTATATGTTATTATTTACTGTTTACTTTCTTGTGAATGAGTACTCCTATTCACTCACATGGGAGGGGGGTGCCTCCTTATTGTTGCAAGGGGCTTCCATATTCCAATAACCCTCCTTGCCAGGTTTGTGGGGAAGAGGCCCTTGTTCCTTTCAACTTGGAGATAAGGTACTTTATAAGGGGGACCCCCATGACAAGGTCCTTCCCTTGTTGAGGGCATGTGGTCTGGTATCCTTCAAGAGGAAGGGAGGGGGGCACACATTTTTCTCCTCCCACCCTTTCCTGGCAAGCCAGCTTGAATGCTTGAGTTAAGGTTTTGGCATTGGTTTTGGGGGGAACCCAATGCATTTTTTTTTTTTGCGTGGGGTTCCCTATTAAAATTCATACCAAACCCTGAACGGTCTGGTACAGATTTTGGAGGAGGACCCTGACACCACTTTTTTTTTTGCATAGGGCTCCCACTAAAAGCCATACCAGATCCAGACCCACCAGCTGGTCTTTGGAGTGCGGGAGGCAATCAGAGTTCCTGGAGAAAATCCATAGATATACAGGGAGAACATGCAAGCTCCATGCAGAAAGTGTCCTGACCAGGATTTAAACCAAGGACCCAGGGAAGACATGCTAACCATTTGCATGTTTATAACTATGGAGGGAAGGAGAGGAGGAGGAGGAGGAGAGAAGGGCGAGGAGAAAAGAAAAGAAGAGGAGGGGAGGAAAAAAAATAAGGAGAAGGGAGAAGAGGAGAGGCGAAAAGAAGTGGAGAGAAGGAGAGGAAGAAAAGAGGAGAAAAAAAGTGGAGAGGAGAAGAGAAGAAAAAAGTGGAGAGGAGGAAAAGAGGGGAAAAAAGGCAGAGAGTAGAGGGGAAAATGAAGAGAGGAGAAGGGGAGAGGATAAAAAGAGAAGCGAAGAGGTGGGGAGGAGAAGAGGAGATGAGAAAAGAAGTGGAGAGGAGGAGAAGAGGAGAAGAAAAGTGGAGAGGAAAAGAGAGAAGAAAAAAGTGGAGAGGAGAGGAGGAAAAGAGGGGAAAAAAGGCAGAGAGGAGAGGGTAAAAGGAAGAGAGGAGGAGAAGGGGAGAGTATAAAAAGAAAAGCGAAGAGGTGGGGAGGAGAAGAGGAGATGAGAAAAGAAGTGAAGAGGAGAAAAAAAGTGGAGAGGAGAAGAGAAGAAAAAAGTGGAGAGGAGGAAAAGAGGGGAAAAAAGGCAGAGAGGAGAGGGGAAAATGAAGAGAGGAGAAGGGGAGAGGATAAAAAGAGAAGCAAAGAGGTGGGGAGGAGAAGAGGAGATGAGAAAAGAAGTGGAGAGGAGGAGAAGAGGAGAAGAAAAGTGGAGAGGAAAAGAGAGAAGAAAAAAGTGGAGAGGAGAGGAGGAAAAGAGGGGAAAAAAGGCAGAGAGGAGAGGGTAAAAGGAAGAGAGGAGGAGAAGGGGAGAGTATAAAAAGAAAAGCGAAGAGGTGGGGAGGAGAAGAGGAGATGAGAAAAGAAGTGAAGAGGAGAAAAAAAGTGGAGAGGAAAAGAGAGAAGAAAAAAAGTGGAGAGGAGAGGAGGAAAAGGGGGAAAAAAAGAAGAGGAGGAGAGGAAGAAAGCAGATGTGAGGAGGAGAGGAGGAGAAGAGGAGAGAAGGAGAAAAGAAAAGAAGAGCTGAGGAAGAGAGGAGAAGAAGAGGAGAGGAGAAAATAAGAGGTGAGGAGGAGAAGAGGAGAAAATAAGTGGAGAGGAAGAGACGGAGAAAAGAGGAGAAATAAAGTGAAGAGGAGAGGGGGAAAGGAAGAAAGGAGAAGAGGTGAGGAGGAAAAGAGCAGAGGAGAAAAGAAGTAGAGAGGAGGAGAGAGGGCAAGGATGAGAGGCGGAGAAGAGGAGAGGAGAAGAAGAGGAGATGAGAAAAGAAGAATAGGTGAGGAGGAGAGGTGGAGAAGGGGAGAGGAGAAGATGAGGAGAGGAGAAAAGAAGTATAGAGGAGGAGAGGAGAGGAGGAGATGGGGGCAAGTGAGGAGAGGAGGAGAATAAAGGAGGAGAAAAGAAGTGGAAAGGAGGAGAGGAGTACAGGAGGAGAAAAGGAGTGGAGAGGGGAGGAGGAAAGGAAAAGAGGAGACAAGAAGTGGAGAGGAGGAAACGAGGAGAAAAAAAGTGGAGAGGAAAGGAGGGGAGGGGGAGAGGAGGAGAAGAGAAGTGGAGAGGAGGTGAGAAGCAGAAAAGAAGTGGAGAGGAGGAGCGGAGGGGAGGAGGAGACAATTAGAGGAGGAGAGGAGGAGGGGAGAGAAGGAGAAGAGGAGAGGAGGAATGGAAGAGGGGAGAATAGGGGAAGAGTGGAAAAGAGGAGGAGGAGGGAGAGGAAAGGGCTAGTTACAGCTGCAACACAGACAGTTCCTCTGTATTTTAAGCGGCTTTGATAGCTGGCGCTGACCCTGCATTTCTGATCACCAATAAGAATAATGGAATAGAGCTTTAATTTCCCTGAAATTTTGATGTAAATGAAGAGAGTGGAAATGAAGGCTTTTAGGGCTGCAATGGATTTTAAGCGGCTTCTGAGGATTATGAAAGCGAATAGTCCTTCACCTATACCTGAGCTAAAATATGGCCTCTCATTGGCCTCAGACAGGGAAAGAAATGAAGTGACGGTATGCAAATAACAGTTAAATATACAAAAAAAGAGGGGAAAAACCTCCTCTCAAAATAAGAAAAGGGGATGCATTCAAATGTTTGCGCAGTGACGTGCTAAAACAGTTGCGTCAATGCGCGTTTTCACAATGCATGGCAATACAACCGCTCAGTGCCAATCATTATTGCCCCTGCGCTGCAAGGGTTAAATACCCATTTGGGTCTGGGTAACATAAACGGTACCCTCCATGCTGCTAGACCGCTCCCCCCCAGCCTCTTCTCTTCTACGCTCCGCCAGGTCCTCTGACATCATCAAATACAATGCAGGACCCACAGCCTTACATTGGAGGGGAGGATGCAGAGGGACAGTCCACAAGCTGGAATGTAGGGGGGTTGGGGAGGGCACTTGCTGCTCTAGACTGTAATGAAGATTTAACCCTTGCAGTGCAGGGACAGACCCACTGCAATGGGAGGATTCTGGTTTTCCCCCAGGGACGGTCTTTTAGTGTCGGTTCACACTGGTGCGATCCGGGAAGCCTGTGAATCCACTGCGGGTTCCCGCTTCGCTCCCGACTCGCAGGCAGTTCACACTGCCATATGCGAACTGCTGGGGGTGTCAATACAAAGTTAATGACACCCCAAGATTAGTTCTCATATCGCAGTGCGAACTGTCGATTCGGACAGGAATTGGATCGCATAGGTGTGAACACCCATCCGATCCGATTCTGGTGCGGACCCAAAAAAGGGTCCTGTGCGACTTTGGTCCGAATGCGATGCAAATTCAGCCACACAATCTGTATGGCTGAATTTGCATCGCACAGAAATCGCATGTGATTTGCACAGCAGTGCGGTGCGCATCACATGCGATGTTTGACATCGCTATAATGTGAACCGGCACTCAATGAAAGAAAGCAAACTACTCAAATTAAACAACGAAAAAAACGCACACTGTAAATACCATAAAAAAAAAGGATTTTTTTTTTTAACCAAATCTTATCTAAATGATAGAAATAAAGAATTGACGTTTTAGGAAATTTTATATCAGTCATTTCAAGAATAAATCAATTTGAACAAAATCTCCATAAAAAGGCAACAAAAAAGCACAATCAGAGATATTTGTTTTGTTGTTTACCTCGAGATGAGGAATGCCCAGAGGCTCTGCTTTGTACCCCCTAATTCTTTAAAACTAATTAAAAAAAAAATGAAAATAATAAATAAATAAAAGAGCACGATCTACAAGTACGCAACAAACAAGTCATTCACATCCATAAAACAAATAAAAAATAAGAAATAAAAAAATGTTAAAAAAAAAAAAAAATGAAATAAATAAATAAAAGTGCACAAATAAATAAAAGTGCACAATCTACAAGTACTCAACAAACAAATCATTCACATGCATAAAACAAATAAAAAATAAGAAATAAAAAAATGTTAAAAAAAAAAAAAAATGAAATAAATAAATAAAAGTGCACAAATAAATAAAAGTGCACAATCTATAAGTTCACAACAAACAAGTCATTCACATGCAAAAAACAAATAAAAATGAATAAAAAAGTAATAAATAAATAAATAAATGAGCACAATCTACAAGTACACAACAAACAAGTCATTCACATGCATAAAACAAATAAAAAAAAATAAATAAAAAAAGTAAAAAAAAATAAATATAAATAAATAAATAAAAGTGCACAATCTATACGTACACAACAAACAAGTCATTCACATGCATAAAACAAATAAAAATGAATAAAAAAGTAATAAATAAATAAATTAATGAGTACAATCTACAAGTACACAACAAACAAGTCATTCACATGCATAAAACAAATAAAAAAAAAAAAAAATTAAAAAATAAATAAATAAATAAATAAATAAATAAAAGTGCACAATCTAGAAGTATACAACAAGCAAGTCATTCATATGCATAAAACAAATAAAAAAAAATGAAATAAATAAAAGAGCACAATCTACAATTACACAACAAACCAGTCATTCACATGCATAAAACAAATAAAAAAAATAAAAAAAATGAAATAAATAAAAGTGCACAATCTATAAGTACACAACAAACAAGTCATTCACATGCATAAAACAAATAAAAAAAATTAAAAAAGTAAAAAAAAATAAAAATAAATAAATAAAAGTGCACAATCTATAAGTATACAACAAACAAGTCATTCATATGCATAAAACAAACAAATAAAAAAAAATGTAAAAAAAAAATGAAATAAATAAAAGAGCACAATCTACGAGTACACAACAAACAAGCCATTCACATGCATAAAACAAAAAATAAAAATAAAAAAAGTAAAAAAAATAAAAATAAATAAAAGTGCACAATCTATAAGTATACAACAAACAAGTCATTCATATGCATAAAACAAATAAAAAAAAATGAAATAAATAAAAGAGCACAATCTACAAGTACAAAACAAACAAGTCATTCACATGCATGAAACAAATAAAAATAAATTTAAAAATGTAAAAAATAAATAAATAAATAAAATAAATAAAAGAACACAATATAAAAGTACACAACAAACAAGTCATTCACATGCATAAAACAAAAAAAAAATAAATAAATAAAAATGTAAAAAAAACAAAAAAAACAATAACTCCCAAACGTTTTGAAATTGGCAACATTGGCAAACCCTTTATATATCAGCAGTGTTCCTATCTACATCACAGCCAGTAGTCAATACAATGCATCCTTGTCATATGCCTCCAAGCCAATGAATCATAAAATACCATCAAATACCACAAGCAATGTGCGAAGTCCCAGGAGAAGTTGTCAGTTGATTTGGGCAGAATGCCATCTACACAGCAGACAGGAGAGAGCGCAGTCTAGAATGGGATCATACTGTACCTTACTGCAAGAAGATCCCGGAGGAGCAGTCAATGCAATGAAGAGTTACCTCTCCTGGGAAGCTTATATTCACTCCAAGGGAGGATCTCCCACCCACAGGAGGATGGCAATTCCCTGAGCTCATTTACAGCAATGTGCAAAATGTTCCCCGGTGAGGTCTTTACTTGGCAGGTCTGCAGTGACACCTACCTTGTACAATCGGGAGAGATGTGTATAGAATATATATATATATACACAGTATCTCACAAAAGTAAGTACACCCCTCACATTTCTGTAAATATTTTATTCGATCTTTTCATGTGACAACACTGAAGAAATGACACTTTGCTACAATGTAAAGTAGTGAGTGTACAGCTTGTATAACAGTGCAAATTTGCTGTCCCCTTAAAATAACTCAACACACAGCCAATAATGTCTAAAATGCTGGCAACAAAAGTCAGTACACCCCTAAGTGAAAGTGTCCAAATTGGGCCCAAAGTGTCATTATTTTGTGTGGGCGCCATTATTTTCCAGCACTGCCTGAACCCTCTTGGGCATGGAGTTCACCAGAGCTTCACAGGTTGCCACTGGAGTCCTCTTCCCCTCCTCCATGATGACATCACAGAGCTGGTGGATGTTAGAGACCTTGCGTTCCTCCACCTTCCGTTTGAGGATGCCCCACAGATGCTCAATAGGGTTTAGGTCTGGAGAAATGCTTGGCCAGTCCATCACCTTTACCCTCAGCTTCTTTAGCAAGGCAGTGGTTGTCTTGGAGGTGTGTGTGGGGTCATTATCATGTTGGAATACTGCCCTGCGGCCCAGTCTCTGAAGGGAGGTGATCATGCTCTGCTTCAGTATGTCACAGTACATGTTGGCATTCATGGTTCCCTCAATGAACTGTAGCTCCCCAGTGGCGGCAGCACTCATGCAGCCCCAGACCATGACACTCCCACCACCATGCTTGACTTTAAGCAAAGACACACTTGTCTTTGTACTCCTCACCTGGTTGCCGCCACACACACTTGACACCATCTGAACCAAATAAGTTTATCTTGGTCTCATCAGACCACAGGACATGGTTCCAGTAATCCATGTCCTTAGTCTGCTTGTCTTCAGCAAACTGTTTGCGGACTTTCTTGTGCATCATCTTTAGAAGAGGCTTCCTTCTGGGACGACAGCTATGCAGACCAATTTGATGCAGTGTGCGGCGTATGGTCTGAGCACTGACAGGCTGACCCCTCCCCCACCCCTTCAACCTCTGCAGCAATGCTGGTAGCACTCATACGTCTATTTCCCAAAGACAACCTCTGGATATGACGCTGAGCATGTGCACTCAACTTCTTTGGTCAACCATGGCGAGGCCTGTTCTGAGTGGAACCTGTCCTGGTAAACCGCTGTATGGTCTTGGCCACCGTGCTGCAGCTCAGTTTCAGGGTCTTGGCAATCTTCTTATAGCCTAGGCCATCTTTATGTAGAGCAACAATTCTTTTTTTCAGATCCTCAGAGAGTTCTTTGCCATGAGGTGCCATGATGAACTTCCAGTGACCAGTATGAGAGAGTGAGAGCGATAACACCAAATTGAACACACCTCCCCCCATTCTCACCTGAGACCTTGTAACACTAACGAGTCACATGACACCGGGGAGGGAAAATGGCTAATTGGGCCCAATTTGGACATTGTCACTTAGGGGTGTACTCACTTTTGTTGCCAGCGGTTTAGACATTGATGGCTGTGTGTTGAGTTATTTTGAGGGGACAGTAAATTTACACTGTTATACAAGCTGTACACTCACTACTTTACATTGTAGCAAAGTGTCATTTCTTCAGTGTTGTCACATGAAAAGATAGAATAAAATATTTCCAAAAATGTGAGGGGTGTACTCACTTTTGTGAGATACTATATATACAGGTATATATATTGTAAGGGATTACTCATTGGTAGGCGTGGATGACCCCTTTGGGGGTGCGTTTTCACAGAGAGATAGCCGAGCAGAGGTTGAAAACAAGACTGATTTATTCATGCAATTTACTTCACACAATTGCAAGCGTCAAAACAGCCAAAATAAAATAAAAGACAAAATAAATCCTTGCCTCTGTGGGCGGCTACCTTCTCACGCTGGAACCTACCTAAGAAGTCTTTCCAACCTACTGTTGGGCCGACACTGCTGATCCTACAGCAGACACTCAAATGTCCCTTTGGTTTGCTTTTCACACAGCACAAACATTGTCCATTGAACATGTCCCTTTGTTTCTTTCACATCAACACATGTTCATTTATAACAGGATCCTTTACTCTTCAGATTCTTCACATTGAACACAGTTCATTTAACAGGTCCCTTTACTCTTCACACTCTTCACATGGAACACTTTGTCTTCTCACCTTTGAGACGTCTTCACTCGTGGTTACCCTCCTTAGCTTCACATCGCTGTAGGGGGTCTTCTCCCATGCTCACCAGCTTGTCGGGAGGCACACATCCGACTGTCCCCCTCTCCCAGCCCACACGGCGACAGGCGGCAGCAGTCCTTCTCCCATGCCCACACGGCGTCGGGAGGTACACATATGTCTGTCCTCCTCTCCCAGCCTACACAGCGACAGGAGGCAGCACTCAATAGATTTTCTCTGGACAAATTATAGAGGCCTTGATCTCCTCATTCTGAACAGCTGAATGGTTTTCAACTTCCTGCTGGCTCTTTTTGCAGCCAACACCCTATAGTATCAGTGAACTTTTCAAAGCAGGTGGGAATGTGTCTCCTCTCGGTGACTACATTCCCAGATTTACCTGACTTCCTGTCACATACCCCCCCCTCTTGTTTCAACCCTAGGGTTGGGACACATATTTCCAGGCACGCATGTGTCAGGCACTGCTGACTCACTGATAAGCCTCCTATTATCCTCAAGCTTCCGGATGAAACTGTTTCTGTCATCTTCACTGACAGATTTCTCATAAATGCCACACAGTTTGTCTCTCATCTCATATACACATTCTTCAACTGCATTTTTGGCATAATTTTGCTTCTTCTCGTTTCTGTCATCTTCATTGACAGCTTTCTCATAAATGTCAGACAGCTTGTCCCTCATAACCGTCTGTCCAATCCACCATGGAGGACCGTGATCCATAGGCAACTCAATTGGGCTAGTCTTAATGTCTTCAACATTCTTAAGACGCCTCTCTCTGCAATCCATAAATGTTTTCCACAAAACTTTGAGAACCTTTGCTTCACTAAGCTTTGTTCCAAGTAGGGACTCTTGACATCCCTCTGTGACTTGAGTTGCCTTTCCATACAGCTGTACACAATCATTGACTTTTTGTGGTAAAAGGGAATGATCTTCCTTCTTGAGCTTTGCTTGCTCTAAGATGCTGTGCAGAGGATTTTCCAATTGAGACAACAGGCTGTCACACATTTCTTCAAAGTGACCCCTGTTCCTTTTCCCAGAGATATCAATATCATTCAAACATTTCATATTCATAGGCAGATCTGAAGCATTTGCACTCATCAACTTCTTAAACTTTTCGCCCTCCTGAGCGAGTCGCAGTAAAGGCCTACTATTTGATTTGATATTCAGTTTATATTTCTTGCCAAACTCTTCACAGAAGTAGCCAACCAGAACATCATCAACTTTCCTTCCACCAACATAGGGGTCAAAGGCAACAACACAGTTGAACCCAGCGATCTGGGTGGTATCCATTATAGACCTCCTCTCTGCATCAGTGAAGAAGCATGGAACTGCAACACATTCTTTTACAGGTTTCTTCAATGCACTTTCTGCTGAACTATTTGACCGCTCAAGGTCACCTAGTTCTTTTTCTCTATCTGAATTCCACATGGAATGCATCTCAAGATCACGATCAAACTTCTGCCACCCGTCTTTCACCAGTTCCATTTTGGAAACACTCCCTGAAAGGCACTTATTCATTTGCTTCACGTTTTCACCAACAGCCTTAGTTTTCTCCACTAGGTTTTCAGCCTGAACTGAGAAATCACCACATTTCTTACTCAGCTCCTTTGTTTGCTGAAGTTCTAATGATACATTTTCCAATGCTTGAAGTTTTTGAAGGAACGGTTTATTCCAAAGGGGTGATTCAAGCCACATGTCGTCACATTTCTGAGGCTCACTCAGGACAGACCCCAAAACACTGATCCTTTTAAAAACTGCATCAGGCACACTATCCCCTCTTTGGGACAGATCCTCTGTTGCCTGGAATTCCTCTTCCAGTTCCTGCAACGGAATCTTCATCTCTTCTACTTGCTGTTCTAAGACTCGCTTAGACTTTTCTAGCTCCTGAACGCTTTTCACAACATCATCCTTGGAGCGGACCAAATCTTCCATTTCTGTACACAGCTGTTGGTTAACTCTTTCTAGTTCAACTTTACACTCTAGAGCTTCCTCCAAGGAGCGAGCCAAGAACAGGGCTTTGCTCTCGTTATCACGCGCCTCCGCTTCTGCGCGGTCGCGTTCTTCTGCATATTTTGC
>NC_138774.1:287594145-287599145 GCF_965119305.1 Pelophylax lessonae
CTACTGTAATCCCAATAATTACAAATACACATCCAATAATGGCATCGCACCTTCTATAACAGGCGCCTAATTGTTGGTGTTAGTTGACGTACAATCATGTGCACATTGAAAAATAATAGACGATACTGCCAAGAGGCACCCAACATGTCAGGAGCTAACTGACGACGTGCTTGCTGCTTGATCAATAAACTCCTTTGGAACACCTGTTGTGTGCTACCATACCCAGCTTCTAGTTGGTTGATCCAGATGTCAATCAAGAAACCAGCACGACGGAGGCAGTGTTGGAGGTGCCTGCTTTGCTTACGTACTTTGCCCCTATTTCTCATATCACAGTGGTCTCCAAACTGCAAGCCAGATGTGGTCCTTTGCTTGCCTTCTTCCGGTCATTGTGGGCACTGTTCTTCCCACTGATAGGAGGTACTATTGTTCCATTGACACCAACGATGGGTCACTACTCCTTCCACTGGCAATGGGGCACTATACCTTCCACTGACACCAAGTATTAGGCACCATTTCTTCCACCGAAACCAAGGATGGGGCACTATTCCTCCCACTGATACCAATGATGGGGCACTATTCCTCCCACTGATACCAATGATGGGGCACTATTCCTCCCACTGATAGCAATGATGGGACACTATTCCTCCCACTGATACCAATGATGGGACACTATTCCCCCCACTGATACCAATGATGGGGCACTATTCCTCCCACTGACACCAATGATGGGGGCACTATTCCACCCACTGATACCAATGATAGGGCACTATTCCTCCAACTGACACCAATGATGGGGCACTATTCCTCCCACTGACACCAATGATGGGTCACTATTCCTCCCATTGATACCAATGATGGGGCACTATTCCTCCCACTAATACCAATGATGGGACACTATTCCTCCCACTGACACCAATGATGGGGCACTATTCCTCCCACTGATACCAATGATGGGGCACTATTCCTCCCACTAATACCAATGATGGGACACTATTCCTCCCACTGACACCAATGATGGGACACTATTCCTCCCACTGACACCAATGATGGGGCACCATTCCTTCCACTGATACCAACGACTAAGCACTTTTCCTTCCATGACACCAACAATGGGTCACTGCTCCTGTCACTAACAATAAGGGCACTATTCCTTCCACTGACACCTATGATGAGGCACCATTTTTTCCACTCAAACCAGCGACGGGGCACTATTCCTTCCATGACATCAACGATGGGTCACTGCTCCTTTCACTAACAATGGGGCACTATAAATTCCACTGACACCAACATTGAGGCTCCATTTATCCCACTGAAACCAATGATGGGGCACTATTCCTTCCACTGACACCAATGATGGGGCACTATTCCTCCCACTGATACCAATGATGGGGCACTATTCCTCCCACTGATACCAATGATGGGGCACTATTCCTCCCACTGATATCAATGATGGGGCACTATTCCTCCCACTAATACCAATGATGGGGCACTATTCCTCCCACTGATACCAATGATGGGGCACTATTCCTCCCACTGATACCAATGATAGGACACTATTCCTTCCACTGATACCAATGATGGGGCACTATTCCTCCCACTGATACCAATGATGGGGCACTATTCATCCCACTGACACCAATGATGGGACACTATTCCTCCCACTGATACCAATGATGGGACACTATTCCTCCCACTGATACCAATGATGGGGCACTATTCCTTCCACCGACACTAACTATGGGTCACTACTCCTTCCACTAACAATGGGGATTTATTCCTTTCACTGTCACCAAAAATAAGACACAATTCCTTCCAATGACACCAACATTGGGTCACTACTCCTTCCACCAACACCAACAATGGGGCACTATTCCTTTAATTGACACCAACAACAGGGCACTATTCCTTCAAATGGCACCAAAGATGGGTCACTACTCTTTCCACTGACACCAACAATGGGGCACTGTTCATTCCACTTACTCCAACTATGAGTCACCATTTCTCCCACTGAAGTCAATGATGGGGCTCTATTCTTCCCACTAATACCCCTATTCTTCCCACTAATGACCACAGGTGCTTTTTAATTTTTGTACTCCCACTGACCACTAAGCCTGGCACATTGTCCACTCCCACTGATGCCGAGGCATTTTCTACTCCCACTGGCCACAGTCCGGTCCCCCTAATGTCTGAAGGATAGTAAAGTGGTCTTTTGTTTAGATAGTTTGGAGGTATGCCCCTTTATTTTTCCATTGGGCACCACCATTTTGCCTTGCATCCAAGCATGAAAAAGAAAATACAGAAAGACAATCATAGTCTAAAAGTCAAAGACATCTCTACCCTGAAGGAACAGCTGCTAGACCCTATTATGAAGATACCGTTGTGTTTACATGTTTGAGGAATGCAATGGTTCACTTTAATTCTCCTTACCACAATGCAAGCTTATAAATTGGCCAACCCATTGGAAAACAATGTTCTCCTTGTATGGCTGATATCTTATCTCAACAGTTGTTAAGTAGTTAGGATGAGTAATTGCAGTATTTAATCTACCTTGTCTATAGAAGAAATCTACAAATCCCTAATAAAATAACAGAAACGGAATCAAATGTGAAGGATACATCAAAAATAGCAATACCAGCTAAAAATATACGTCCCCTGAAGATACAACATTCACCTTTTTCTGTGCAATACAACAATGGAACCTTTTTTTCTTTTTCTCCAACTTTTTTCACCTACAGGTGCATCTCATTAAGTTAGAATATCATAAAAAACGTAATTTATTTCAGTAATTCAATCCAAAAATGTAAACTCGTATAATTTTATATAGATACGTTACACACAGAGTGATATATTTCAAGCATTTCTTTCTTTTAATTTTGATGATTATGGCTTACAGCTGGTGACACCCCGAAATTCAGTATCTCAGAAAATTAGAATATTACATAAGACCAATAAAAAAAAAAAAAAGTATTTTTAATACAGAAAAGTTGGCTTAGTGAAAAGTATGTTCATGTTCAGTATAGAAGGCACTCAATACTTGGTCAGGTCCAGTGGCGGCTGGTGCGTTGGGGGCGCCGGGGCGCGGCCCCCCCTATCCATGCATCCATGCGGGGCGCCGGACGCATGGAGCTCAATGGGTTTTTTTTTTGAATCACCTGTTTAGAGCCAGAGGCTGTAATAGGCTTCAGAAAAGGGTGGACCCGGGGAGCAGAGCACTGCGCCCTAGCCCACCCATTTGTGTGACAATAGCAGGTGAAAATTCGCTATTGTCACACAGATCCTCCTCCTGGCCAATCAGAAAGCGGGTTACTCTGCATTGAAAAGGGGCACGCTGGTCACTC
Source organism: Pelophylax lessonae (assembly GCF_965119305.1). NCBI lineage: Eukaryota > Metazoa > Chordata > Amphibia > Anura > Ranidae > Pelophylax > Pelophylax lessonae. Next base: position 287,597,484 of record NC_138774.1, read on the forward strand.
TGCATTGAAAGGGGGCACGCTGGTCATTTTGCATTGAAGGGGGCAGGCTGGTCACTCTGCATTGAAAGAGGGCACGCTGGTCACTCCGCATTGTAAGGGGGCACGCTGGTCTCTCTGCATTGAAAGGGGGCTCGCTGGTCACTCTGCATTGAAAGAGGGCACGCTGGTCACTCTGCATTGAAAGGGGGCACGCTGGTCACTCTGCATTGAAAGAGGGCACGCTGGTCACTCTGCATTGAAAGAGGGCACGCTGGTCACTCTGCATTGAAAGGGGGCACGCTGGTCACTCTGCATTGAAAGGGGGCACGCTGGTCACTCTGCATTGTAAGGGGGCACGCTGGTCACTCTGCATTGAAAGGGGGCACGCTGGTCACTCTGCATTGAAAGGGGGCACGCTGGTCACTCTGCATTGAAAGGGGGCATGCTGGTCACTCTGCATTGAAAGGGGCACCCTGGCCTCTCTGCATTGAAAGGGGCACCCTGGCCACTCTGCATTGAAGGGGGCACCTTGGCCACTCTGCATTGAAAGGGGCACCTTGGCCACTCTGCATTGAAAGGGGGCACCCTGGCCACTTGGTATTGAAAGGGGGCTCCCTGGCCACTCTGTATTGAAAGGGGGCTCCCTGGCCACTCTGTATTGAAAGGGGGCACCTTGGCCACTCTGAATTGAAAGGGGCACCCTGGCCACTCTGCATTGAAAGGGGGCACCCTGGCCACTCTGCATTGAAAGGGGGCATGCTGGTCACACTGCATTGAAAGGAGGCACACTATACCTTGATTACTGAAGGCCCCTTTCACACTTTTGTGACCTCAAAGTCACGCAATTTTTTACAGCGTTTTTTGCCACAAAGCAATGCCTATTACATTTTTCTGTTTGCGCCCCCCCCCCCCCCAAAAATTTTGAGCACCAGCCGCCACTGGTCAGGGCTCCTTTTGCATGAACTACTGCATCAATGCGGTGTGGCATGGAGGCGATCAGCCTGTGGCACTGCTGAGGTGTTATGGAAGCCCAGGTTGCTTTGATAGCGGCCCTCATCTGCATTGTTGGGTCCTGGTGTGTCTCATCTTCCTCTTGATAATACGCCACAAATTCTCTATGGGGTTTAGGTCAGGCGAGTTTGCTGGACAATCAAGCACGGTGATCCCATGATCATTAAACCAGGTATTGGTAGTTTTGGCAGTATGGGCGGTACCAAGTCCTGCTGGAAAATGAATTTAGCATATCCATAAAGCTGGTCAGCAGAGGAAAGCATGAAGTGCTCTGGAATTTCATGCTAGAGGGCTGCGCTGACTTTGGACTTGATAAAACAGAGTGGGCCAACACCAGCAGATGACACGGCTCTCCAAATCATGACTTGTTTTTAGCCCCTTAGTTCCAGTGAAGGGAACTCTTAAGGAGTCAGCATACCAAGACATTTTGGACAATTTCATACTCCCAACTTTGTGGGAAGAGTTTGGGGATGGCCCCTTCCTGTTCCAACATGACTGCCCACCAGTGCACAAAGCAAGGATTTTCAACCCATTGTCAAGAGCCAAACATTATACATAGTAGCGGGTTTCCTTCTTCTGTCATCAATGGTTGTTAATGAATCACCCACCGTGTCCTAACCAACCAGTAACCTCACCGGCCCTATTCATTTACTGCCCAGGATCCCCGGGGCT